>NW_020172818.1:5566190-5601268 GCF_003031525.2 Neophocaena asiaeorientalis asiaeorientalis
TGCCTTGTAAGAAGCGATTGTGTTGCTTTTGAAGTTAAGTGGGTTGTGTCTCCCCAGGAAGCCCCACAGCAGCAGAACTGGCTCTAGAAGCCAGGATTTGGATGTAGCGCTAGTTTACCGAGTAGTCTTTACTCCCACAAATATATCTGCATCTCGTGGGTTCTTGTTTTTTCTCTGTTCTCTCCTCCTCTCCCCAGCATCTGCTATAAGGCACACTGTGCAAAGTGTTAGCTCATTTGAATCTCCCAGCAACTTTGAGAGGTAGATGATGGAGGTACATGGTGGTCTTATTTCTATTTATTACATCCCCCTTTACAGATTGGAAAACTAAGTCAGGACAAGATTACATGTTCAAAGCACACAACTAGCCACTGGCAGATTGAGAACCCCCTGTCTCCAGGACTATTTTTCCTGTATTCTACAGCTTACTTTGTGGGTAATTGATTTCCTTTTTATTTTATCATACTGCTTTTAAAATGATCGTGAGCTACCATGAAAAATAGTAATTTTTGCACATTGGAAGGTACATTGCAGAAGATTATCTGGTGTGAATGGTGAGCAGTGCCTTTTCCAATTTAGGATGTCTGTGATGAATTTGGCATAAATCATGACCCAGGTCCGAGCCTTTTTAATGGAACAAGTGAAAAAAAGGTCTCCTCAGCTTTTATTTTTTTATAAATGTATTTATTTTTGGCTGCGTTGGGTCTTTGTTGCTGTGTGCGGGCTTTCTCTAGTTGCGGCGAGTGGGGGCTACTCTTCGTTGCGGTGCGCGGGCTTCTCACTGCGGTGACTTCTCTTGTTGCAGAGCACGGGCTCTAGGCACGCAGGCTTCAGTAGTTGTGGCATGTGGGCTCTAGGCACGCAGGCTTCAGTGGCTGTGGTACGCAGGCTCAGCAGTTGTAGCTTGCGGGCTCTAGAGTGCAGGCTCAGTGGTTGTGGCGCACGGGCTTAGTTGCTCCGTGACATGTGGGATATTCCCGGACCAGGGCTCGAACCCGTGTCCACTGCATTGGCAGGTGGATTCTTAACCACTGTGCCACCAGGGAAGCCCTGCTTTTATTGCTATAGAAAATTTCTAACATCATTTTCCACTCTGTTTTGGCATATTTTTAAATTAGATTTTAGGATGGTTGACCTATTTGTAACAACATTTTCTGCTAATCTGATTTGATCCCGGGAGTTGGTGGGTCTG
The DNA here is from genome assembly GCF_003031525.2 of Neophocaena asiaeorientalis asiaeorientalis. NCBI lineage: Eukaryota > Metazoa > Chordata > Mammalia > Artiodactyla > Phocoenidae > Neophocaena > Neophocaena asiaeorientalis. Next base: position 5,567,383 of record NW_020172818.1, read on the forward strand.
GGGGCGGAGCTGGGGAAGTGGTAGAAGTGGGGAAGAGGGAAGAGTTAAGCTTGGTTTCCTCAGACTTTGCGATGCCACCAGGATGTGATATTAACTGAGAGTCCTTCTGTTGCAGGTAACAGAAACCTATCAGCAAAGGCAATCAGAAAAGGGGTTTATCAACAACAAGGTCCTACGGTATAGCACAGGGAACTATATTCAATATCTTTTAATAAACCATAATAGAAAAGAATATGAAATGTATATATCCTTTTATATATATGTGTGTGTGTGTGTGTGTGTGTGTGTGTGTGTGTATGTTTAACTGAATCACTTTGATTCTGGTGATCACACCAGAAACTAACACAACATTGTAAATCAACAATACTTCAATAAAAAAAAATTTTTTAAAAAGGGGTTTATCATGAGGACTTCGGGTTACTTCATGACGCTCAAGGGGGTTGGGGAGGGGATCAAGCCAGCAGGGACTCGACCTGGCTCCCATCTTGGCCCCTCTCTGCCCCGTGGCCTCTTCATTCCTCCTCCTTCCCATCCCCCTTTCTGGGTTCTCCCATCCTGTAATCCTCCTGGTGGAGAGCTAGGCTGCCAACGTCATAGGTTTCAGGCCAGCTTCCTGGAGAGCGAGTGGCTAGTCATTCTCTCTCTTTTAGTCCCAAGTCTCAGTTCCAGTCCTGCCCGGGGCCAGTCGCCAACCACGGGCCCTTCGGGTAACTGTGGCTACAGTCACACCTCGTGCCTGGGCCGGGTGCTGTGAGCCTGGCACTGTGAGGCACTGCTGGCCCTGTGGCATCACAGGCAGGGAGGTGGTTTCCAGAAAAGGGGTTGTTGGACGGACAGCCCAATAGGTGTGTCCGTGCCAATGTCCACCGAGAATTAGGATGTTTTATTATATCCAGCACCTGTGTGTTCTTACTTAATCAGATGGAGCCAGCGCTTGTCTTCTTTGCATCACGTGACCCAGGTTGGCAATGGGCCTGGCCATAAATAAGGTCATGGAGGGAAAGGACTAACATTAGTTGATCCTGTCTCCCCAGTGTCACTCACTGTGCTGGGCAGTCTACGGCTGTCATCTCTTTGCATCCGAACAATTACAGCGGCAAACAGCTGGTATGTGCCGGCTTTCAGGGATTTGAACAACTCAGCAACTCTGTGAGCTTGGGGCTATTAATCTCGTTTTACAGAAGAGGAAGCTGGGGTTCAGAGAGCTAACTGACTTGACCAGGGTCACAAAACTAGCCAGTGGCAGAGCCAGGGTTTGAATTCAGGCAGGCTGGGTTGATTGTCCAGGCTCATAGTTGCACCTTGTATTTTGCTGATAAGGGAAGTGAGACTCAGGGAAGTTAAGGGAGTGTTCCAAGGTCACACACACTGATGGCTAAGGGACCAAGCCAAGGTTTGACCCAGAGCCCTGTGATGCCCACGCCTGGGCTTGTCTCCCCTTGTGCTCCCTGGAAGGGGCCGTGTCTGGAGACTGTAACAGGCACTCCTTTAATCCATCTGATGTGTCTTCTGCTTCATAGTACAGCTTCCAGTGCTAAACTGAAAAATGAGTCCTGTTGACTGTATTTTCATAAACTTGTCCACAAAGTCCTGAAACGTGCCCCTGCCTTCCCGTAAGTGAGCAGTAGAGGTAGGCTGTGCCCTTCTGGAAAATAAATGTGTGCCAGTGCCGTGAAAGACACAAGAAGGAAAGCTTCCTGGTCTCCAGCGATGATGTCCTTTCTGAGGTCTTCAAATACATGCAGGAAATGAGAGATTAAGTATGAATGTAAATAAACAGAGGCCACGCCAGCCGCTGCTGGTTGAAGCCCATGTGGTATTAGACATTGCTGTCTACTGGGTGGAAGTTCCAAAATGTACACTTGGAGAAGCAGCCGTCCAGTGTGGTCTGGATGGGGCAATGCTGGGGCAGAAGCATACAGCAGGAGGGACATTACAGGAGGGGTGGCCTGAGGCAGGCTTGCCACGTACCCTCTGCTTGGCTGGGGTCTAGATTCGGAAATGAGCCCAACACTTGAGTGGTAGTGATGAGCCTGCACTCTGGAGCCTCTGCCTGGGTTTGATTCCTGGCTTCTATGTTGACGAGCTTTGTGACCTTGGGCAAGTGACTTAAACTCTCTGTTCCTGAGTTTTCCCTCTGTAAAATGAAGATAATTATAATAGTACTTTGGGGATCATCATAATATTTAAATTATAAAGCAACGAGGACCTTGTCTGATAAACTAAGTGCTATATAAGTGTTTGTTAAGTAAAATATGAATGTATAAAACCCATATTCATTATAAGCTTTTAAATTAATCTTACGTCTTGATGATCACATGGACAGAAGGGCAAGTATTTATGTGACTCCCACTGCACTGGTTTCTTAGGGATGCTGTAACAAATCATCACAAACTGAGTGGCTGAAAACATCAGAAATTTATTCTGTCATAGTTCTGAGAACCAGAAAATCAAGATATTGGCACTCAGGGAGGCTGAAGCCTCTAGAGGAGAATCCTTCCTTGCTTCCTCCAGCTTCTGGTGTCTCCAGGTGTTCCTTGGCTTGTGGCTGCATCATTCCAATCTCTGCCCATCTTCACATCTGCCTTCTGTGTCTCTGGCTCAGATCTCCCTTTGCTTTCTTTTATAAAGGCATCTGTCATTGGATTTAGAGCCCATCCTATATCCAGTATGATCTTATCTCAAGATCCTTAACTTAATTATATCTTCAAAGACCCTTTTTCCAAATAAGGTCACATTCACAGATTCCCGGGGTCAGGACTTGGACATATCTTTTTGGGGGCAACCATTCAGCCCATGACACCTATTACATACTTCTTTAGTTCTTCCAGAGAATAGCTCAGAGATATTAAGTGATGTGCCCAAGGTCATATTTCTGAAAAATGATGGAACCAGATTCAGAGCTGACTTGTCTGATTCCAAGTTCTTGAATTTCCATCCTGTAAGTATGTAGTGAGCTAGACCTGTTGCTGTTTGGCAGAGATGGCGTCGACTGGGTTCCCCTGCTCTCAAAAGGCTAACCTTGAGCACAGAGACCTCCACCTCCACAGTCAGCTCTGATGCAGGAGGGCTGGTCCTTGCTGACTATCTGACAGCTCATGGCTGTCGAGAGGAGGGATTAGTCACGATGGGGCAATTGCAGAAGACTTCCTGGAGGAAGGAACATTTGAACTGAACTTTACGGGTGTGGAAGAGTTCAGGAAGCAGAGGAGAGCATTCCAGGTGCACAAGCAGAGACCTGAGTGATGCAAGTTGAGACAGGAGCTTGTAGGATGTGGCCTGGGGAGCAGTGAGGCCAGAGGACCTGCATGTCTGGGAGGTTGTCAGGCCATGAACTTGGGGAGTAGCTTGTGGACAGATGGCAGACAGGCTCTGGAATGTCAGACCAACGTGTGCATGGGGTTCAGCAGACAGTGAAAAGTGGGCATCACTCAGTAAACCTGTAACCCCAACCAAAGCTACAGGAAGGAGGCGGTGGAGGGGTGGGGAGTGGGGTATGCATTGTCTGCTGTTTCTCGAAATTCTCATGTACACTTGGGCACCAGTGACCTAGCTCAGTGTTACTCCAGGTGTGGCCTTTGGACCAAAAGCATCAGGCATCACGTGGGAGTTTGTTACAAATGAAGATTCTTGGGCCCTACATACTAAATCAGAATTTCCTAGTTTTTTAATTTAAAAATATTTTTAAAAATTGTATGCATACAGAAAAGTGCACCTAAACCTACAGCCTGATGGCTTTTCATAAACTGCATACATCTGTGCAACTAGGCCCCAGATCAAGAAAAAGAATAAGCCCCCAGAAGAGCCCTCTCTTGTTTCCTGGTGACTGTCCCCAACTCATCCCAAGGATAACCCTCTCCTGATTGTTAATAGTGTAGATTTGTTATGCCCGGTAGAACACAGTAGTATGTTCTCTTTGGTTTCTGGCTTCTTTTACTCACCATTTTATTGGTGAGATTCATCCATATTGTTGCATGTAGTTGTAAATATTCACCGTTGTTGTTGTGTACTATTCTATCACATGAATATACCATAATTTATGTATCCATCCTACTGGATTGGCGTTTGAGAGGTTTCCATTTGGGACCTGTTTTAGTCAGCTTGGGCTGCTATAACAAAATACCATAGACTGGATGGCTTAAACAGCATACATTTCTTTCTCACAGTTCTGGAGGCTAGAGGTCCTAGATTAAGGTGCCAGCAGATTTGACGTCTGGTGACAGTCCTTTTCCTGGTTTGCAGATGGCTGCCTCCTTGCTGTGTCCTCACCTGGTGGAGGGAGAGAGGGTTCTTGTCTCTTCCTCTTCTTACAAGGGCACTAATCCCTCCACAAGCCCACCCTCATGACTTCATCTAAACTCATAACGTCCCAAAGGCCCCACCTCCAAACACCATCACACAGGAGGTTAGGGATTCAATATATGAATTTGTGGGGACATAAACATTCAGTCCATAGCAGGGCCTTTATACATAGTGCTGCAATGAAGATTTTCGTACGTGTTTTTTGGTGACTATATATACACATTGCTGTTGGGTATATACCTAGGAGTGAATTGCTGGGCCATAGAATAAACATTTTTTCACCTTCAGTAACACTACCAAACAGCTCTCCAAAGTGAGTATACCAACCAAATCCTTAAACTTTTTTTTTTTATTATGGAGAATTTCAGGTATGTGCAGAAGTAGAAGAGTCTGAAGGGCCCTCACTTACCCACCACCCTAGATTCAACAACTCAACTCACGACCAATCTTGTTTATTTCTACCTCTACCCACTCCTTTTACTCACCCCCTTCATTTTGAAGCAAATCGCAGTTTTTCTATCATTTCCTCTGTAAATATTTCAGTGTATTTCCTTAAAAATAAAGACATCATTCTGTTACACTGTAGAAAGTTAACAGTAGCTCTTCAATATAATAAAATATTCAGGAAAGATTCAGATTTCTCGGTTGTCTCATAAATGCAGGGTTTTTTTGTTTTTTTTTTGCGGTATGTGGGCCTCTCACTGTCGTGGCCTCTCCCGGTTGTGGAGCACAGGCTCCGGACGCGCAGGCTCAGCGGCCATGGCTCACGGGCCCAGCCGCTCCGCGGAAAGTGGGATCTTCCCAGACCGGGGCACGAACCCGCGTCCCCTGCATCGGCAGGCGGACTGTCAGCCACTGCGCCACCAGGGAGCCCATAAATGCAGTTTTTAAAACAGTTTGTTTGAATCAGGATCCAAATGATACCAATGTATTGCAGTTGGTTAATATGTCTCTTTATGTCTGTTTTTAACTTATAGGATGCCTTGCCATGTCTTTTTTCCCCCTTGCAATTTATTTGTTGAAGAGCCTTGTTCCTGTTCCTGTAGTATTTCCCATGGGCTGAATTTTGCTGTTTCCATCTTCACGGTGTTCTTTACATGTTTCTCTGTCCTCTGCATTTCATGTAAACTAGGACCTATAGAGATCAGCTGCAGGTTTGTTTTGGGAGAAATAACAGTTTATAGATTGTATTGAACATCTGCATCAGGAGATGGATAACATCTGGTTATCTCTTTTTTTCTGATGTTAGCAGCACTGATGATCACTGTATAGATTCATTCATTCATAGCAGGTCCGATCCTTTCAAAATTATTTGCAAACATACTCTCAAATATATTGGAACTCTTAAGAAAAAAATGGAATTCTTTGCATATTTTGTAACTTGATTTGTTCACTTAACATTTTATTGTGGACATCTCTTCATTTCTGTACCTATAAGTGTGTTGCCTAAAATAAAATTTAAAAACAAGGAACCTAAAACATTTGTTCACCAATCTTTTGATGTACGGCCAAGGCTTACATTTTTTTACTATGAGTTAATTGTTTGAAGTTTAACATCAATTAGATATATAATTGATATAAATAGCACCCATGATGCATTCTCTATAATTTTTGGTTCTTTGTTTTGATTTCTTTGAAGTGAAGCAAAACAGAGTTCAGAGCTCTGGATTTTTTTTTTTTTTTTTTTGCGGTACGCGGGCCTCTCACTGTTGTGGCCTCTCCCGTTGCGGAGCACAGGCTCCAGACGCGCAGGGTCAGCGGCCATGGCTCACGGGCCCAGCCGCTCCGCGGCATGTGAGATCTTCCCGGACCGGGGCACGAACCCGTGTCCCCTGCATCGGCAGGCGGACTCTCAACCACTGCGCCACCAGGGAAGCCCAGAGCTCTGGATTTTTACTTTGATTTTTTTTCTCCCCAGACTTTTACAGCTTTCTCACATGTACTTCATCCAATGGACTGGCCTTTTCTAAGTCTTTATAGAACATTAGACTTAGTTTTCAAGGCTCATTTTTTTATGTTCATATTTCCTCAGTGTGTGTAATATTTAATTACACATTTGTATAATATTTAATTACTTATTATAGATAAAGAGGCAGAAAGAAGCTTGGGAGCAAACCCGGTATTATGGGTTGAATTGTTTGCCCCTAAAATTCATATGTTGAAGTTCTAACACCCAGTACTGCAGAATGTGAACTTCTTTGGGGGTAGGCTTGTTGTAGATGCAGTTAGTTAAGTTGAGGTTATACTGGGGTAGAGTGGGCTCCTAATCCACTTGGACTAGTGTCCTTATAAAAGGGGAAATTTGGAGACAGATTTGGACACAGGGAGGATGCCACATGAAGATTGGAGTCATGCTGCCACAAGTGAAGAAAGTACCGGAGGCCAGGAGAGATCTAGGACACATCCTCTCCTAGAGTCTTCAGGGGAACACCTTTCACACCTCGATTTTGAACTTCCAGCCCGCAGAACTGTGAGACAATAAATTTCTGTTGTTTAAGCCATTTGGGGTACTTTGTTGCAACAGCTCTAGCACACTAATCCACCCAGGAAGTGAACAAGTGAACTTGGTGTTTGCAGAGGGCCAAGGGTACCCAACAGAGGTGGTGATGGTGACTTCATGGTGAGGGCTGGTAGACAGCCATGTTCTCTGAGGGAAGGAATTGATGGCTGGGTCATCTGATCAGCTGCAAAGTGGGGTTTAGCTCCCAGAGCCTCCACTGTACGTTTGAATAGTCACATCGTCCAAGCCTTTAATTCATGAAGATTCAACTCTATGTGCTGAAGAGTAAAAAAGAGAGAAATAACTTGAATAGTACAAATATTTCTTCCTACTGTTGTACAACTACATTATGTAGTGTGAAGCCACCTCCTCTGTCAGCGCTTAAAAGTTGTCACTGCTTGCTTGAGACAAGAGATTTAAGGGACTTTCATGAATAATTCTTTTTTGCCTGCTTTCTGTTCACTGCATTTCCTGCTTGACCTGAGGACCTAACCCCCTGGAGATCAAATACCTCATTCTGTTGCCTTCTTCCTTCCACTTGCCTTTTGGCAAACTCCTTTTGTTTCTTTAAAAGTTTCTTCATGTGATACCTATTCTGGAGATCTGGTGGCTCTCATCGCATCATTTTGTCTGTGCTATCTGTGTCATTTATACACTTTTACTGTTGCGTGTTTAACACTGCCTTTTAATAGTTTGCTGTCTTAGATTGTACACTTATTGATGACAGTAGTACCTGGCACATTGGAGATCCTTCATAATCTCTTGCTTTTGTTTTGGTATTTTTGAACTTTTAAAACTATTGTACTTTCTCCCCTAACCACTACAAATTTCTTTCTCAATTTACTTAACAACGGTTGAACATTTGCTATGTGTACTTTCTTGAAATACTAGTGTCACGATGATATCACCGAACTATCATACAGTAAAACCTGCAGGGCAGTGAGCCCTTCTGAAAGAGCATGTTGCTCTGCTTTTAATTTTTTTTTTCTAGAATTTCCCTTACTGTCAGATTTTTGAATTTTTTTTCTTTATTGTCAGCTGTTAATTTATCTCCGCTTTCTTCAAATCCTAATACTTCACTTTGTACACTTCAGCTTATACAACTATCTCGGTGAGTTGCAGTGGGTGGCTTCACTTTTTCCTGTAGAATTCAAAGTGTATTAACTTTGCGACAGCTATTTATATTTCAGAAACTTAAACTTTGTTACCAAGATTGCTGCTTTTTTTACTTTCATGGGAAAACTCAAGTGTATAATTCTTTAGCCAACAAGATCACCAAATTTAACAGTAATTAAATATCTATGAAAAGCTCAAGGGCGAGAAATAGCTGTGATGTGAGGAACATCTTGTGTGATTCAGACTAAAGGTGACGAGGGCTTCTGGGGATACCTGAACAGAGAAGGAATAAGTATTGGATTAAATCTGAATCATCAAGGGACTTCCCTGGTGGTCCAGTGGGTAAGACTCCATGCTCCCAATGCAGAGGCCCCGGTTCGATCCCTGGTCGGGGAACTAGATCCCACATGCTGGAACTGTGTCCACATGCCACAACTAAGAAGTCCACATGCCTCAACTAAAGGATCCCATGTGCTGTAGCTAAGACCCAGCGCAGCCTAAATAAATAAATAAGATAAATAAATATTAAAAAAAAATCTGAATCAGCAAATGAGTCCAATTGTATGCATTGGTTTCTTGCTCATTATTTATTAAAATAAAACTACATTTATTTTTAATATAAAAGCAATATACATACATACAAAGCAAATAACATTTTTTCTCGCTTTTTTTTTTTTTAATTTATTTATTTGGGCTGCATTGGGTCTTCGTTGCTGCACGCAGGCTTTCTCTTGTTGCGGCCACCAGGGGCTACTCTTCGTTGCGGTGAGCAGGCTTCTCATTGTGGTGGCTTCTCTTGTTGCAGAGCACGAGCTCTAGGCGTGTGGGCTTCAGTAGTTGTGACTCATGGGCTCTAGAGCGCAGGCTCAGTAGTTGTGGTGCACGGGCTTAGTTGCTCGCAGCATGTGGGATCTTCCCGGACCAGGACTTGAACCCGTGTCCTCGACATTGGCAGGCAGGTTCTTAACCACTGCGCCACCAGGGAAGTCCCTCTCACTTTTTTTAAATTAAAAAGAATTTATTATTTTTAAAATTTATTTTATTTATTTACTTATTTATTTTTGACTGCGTTGGGTCTTCGTTGCTGCATAAGGGCTTTCTCTAGTTGTGGTGTGCGGGTTTTCTCTCTCTAGTTGAGGCGCATGGGCTCAGTAGTTGTGGTGTGCGGGCTTAGTTGCCCCACGGCATGTGGGATCCTAGTTCCCAGACCAGGGATATTACTCGCGTCCCCTGCATTAGAAGGCAGGTTCTTTACCACTGGACCACCGGGCAAGCCCTTTATTCTTATTTTTTAATAAATGCATTTATCCTGAAATGCGGGGTTCTCATTTTTGATTTCTGGTAGTTTATAATTTCAGTTTTGATTTCCCCCTTTACCTCCTTTGGCTAAAACTAATTGAGGAATTGAGAAAATTTTACTTTTTTGAAAAGGCATGAATGACAAAGAGTCAGTATGAGTTGTTAGAGTCTACCTATTTAAAACATTACCCATCTTCCCCTGTGTACTACTCTGCCATCCGCCTGGGCTTTGTCCCGAGCTATGTGGGCTGCACACCTGGAGTGATTCCTGGTGAGTCTTCCCATGCCTCTCCCCTCCTTGCTTTCTGTGATTGTGCAACGAAACATATCCCTTCAGCTACCATTAGGGTATTGTAGAGGTGGTTAATCACATCTCAGAGTTTCCTTTCGGTGAGAGCACATGGAATAAAATATTCTTTCTAGTTGAAGTTTTTCCTGAGCAATTGGACGAACGCTTCTGGGTGGCTCCTGGGAGATTTTAGAACAGTGGCTCCCCCTTCAGGCACAGGTGTAGGACACAGGTGTGCCTCTTGCCTCCTATGTTCCTTTTCCACAAATGCCAAGTGCATGTGGAGTGCCTGCTCTGGGGGATGGAACCACGAGTCAGATGGTCTCCACCTACATGGAGCTAAGGAGTTTCACCTTGTGTCCCTGGGCTTCCTTTTCTTTTTTCTTCCTTCTTATTTATGTTAAACATATCCCAGTAAGCCTAGGTAGAATAGGAATAAAAATTTAAAATCCTAAAAAATAAAACACTACTTGGAAAAGGCACATAGACCCCAATGTTCCTAGAAGCATTGTTTACAGTGGCCAAGATACGGCAGCAACCTGTGTCCATCAACAGATGAATGGATAAAGAAGATGTGGTGTGTGTGTATATATATATATGTGTGTGTGTGTGTGTGTGTGTGTGTGTGTATGCATATAGGTATATATACACACAATGGAATATTAGCCATAAAAAATGAAACTTTGCCATTTGCTAAAACATGGGTGGACTTGGAGGGCATTATGCTAAGTGAAATAAGACAAACAGAGAAAGACAAATACTGTGTGATCTCACTTACATGTAGAATCTAAAAAAAACAAAACAAAACAACAAACTAGTGAATATAACAAAACAGAAGCAAACTCACAGCTAAAGAGAACAAATTACCTAGTGGTTACCAGTGGGGAGGGTGGGAGAGGGGTAATAGAGGGGTAGAGGAGTGGGAGGTCCAAACTGTTGGGTGTAAGGGGCTACATGGATGTATTGTACAACACGGGAAATAGAGCCAATATTTTGTAATAACTGTAAGTGGAAAGTAACCTTTAAAACTGTATAAAACATAAATAAAAAATTAAACAATAAAATCCTAAAAGCCAAGTTCTTCTTGAGTGGGATTAAAAAAAAAAAAAACCTAAATATTGAATCATTTAAAACTAGAAGAGAGAGGATGGAGAAGACTCCCAGGGCAGTAGCTTAAGTGAAAGAAGTCTCTTCATCCTTTCAAGTAGAGTGATGACTCGTTTATAGGAAGCAGCTTGAGAGACGAGCTTCTGTTTCGTAATTCTGTGGGAGGAAACTTCAGAGTCAACAAGGGCAGCCAAAAGGTGGTGACATAATTGTTTTTTCGTGTTTGACGTTTCTTAAGCATTTATTTCAGGAATCCATCAGTCCTGTATTATTGTTTTAAAATATTTAATATTTTAATAATTTAATTGATATATCCTGGGAAGAGGAGGTTGTCTATGTTCGAAAATCCTATTGGAGGTTGGCTGACCCAGAAGCTCAGCCTAATGAGATTTGGACATCAGGCTGCTGGGAGGGCGATTGATTGTGACATGCTCACTGAATGCAACAAGGCTACTGTGGTGTAAAGTGACTGAATACTTGGGAAGCTTGCAAGGAACTGCATTTCTTTAAAGAGCCATTCCAAATATAACTTGTGCAATAGAAATAAAGCAGAGTAGAAATGAACGTCTACTCTGAAATTAACAGCTGACTTCAGAAATGAGTGCTTCCCTGCAATAACAGGGACAGACAAGTCTCCCTAAAGAACCTATTTGCTTACAGGTAAATCCACGTGTTCTACTGTGAGCATGTGTATCAGATCTGTCCACTTCTCTCTGTCAGGACTGTCCTCCCCCTGGCGGAGGCCGGCTGTCACCTGGACCAATGCAGATGCCTCAACTTACAGAAAGAGAATGGGGAAGGGGGTACACGGTAGCCTCCTAAGGACTGTAATAGTTACACCAGCTGCCTCTCCGCTCTTCCTGGAACACACCACACGATGTCCTGCTGCACACCCTTGACATCTGACTGTTCTCTTTGCTTGGACCATTCTTCTGCATGGCTTATTCCTCATGTAACTTGGTCTTTGCTGAAATGTCATCTCCATCTCTGGCCACACTCTCTAATTTAGGATCCCTCTCCCTAGTCCTTATCTTGTTTCATTTTTCTGTGTGACACGTTTATTGGTATTCTAGTAAACATTTGTTATCCTGTTTATCAGACTAAATATCTTAAGGGCTGGGACTCTATTCTGTTCACCTCTTCCATACCATATCCCCAGAGCCTGGGACAGTGCCTAGAACGTACGTAGCAGGTGCTCATTAAATATTTGGTGTGTGCATAAATGGATAAACTCTTTCACACCTCCCTACCCTGCCCCTGCTGGCCTGTTAGTTCCTAGAAACTCTCCATATGCTCCTTCCTGGCAGTGGCGTCTTTGCACGTGCCTTGCCTTTCAGCCGGATGTTCTGCATCCTCTTAGTGGGTGGCTAGTTCCTTCATATCTTCCAAATCTCTGCCTGTGTTTCCTCCTCCGATGGGGCCTTCCTGACAAACTACAGCAAGCCGCCTCCTTGCTTTTCCTTCCCCAGCTCAGCACCCCCCGATCATGCTCTCAGAACCGTCATCTTCACTCTGTGAGCACCCACAGTGCTGTGTCATCAACCTCCCCTTTCTCTCCTCTCCCATCTTGATTCTTTTCTGGCAAAATCCCAAATCTGTTTGCACCGTTTTCTGGTTACTCCATCTTCTCATGACCATATCAGAGTAACTAACTGCTTCTAGAAAACGTTGCAGCTGTGCCGACAGGACTTGCTTTAAATGTATATCCACAGATCTACAAACACACCACACTCCTGACAGAGTAAATGCCCTTCCTATTTACATACTTTCTCTTCTCTTTCTCAAATTTCTACCTTGAACCCTCTTCCGTCAGCCAGTGACCTCATACTTCATGGAGAAAATGGGTGGAATCACATGGAAACTAACTCATCCCTCCGTATTTTTATTTCCAATTTTTCACTAGGCTTATTCAGACATTTAGAATTCTTTTCCCCAAATGGAGTCAATAGTCAAAAATATCATTCTCAAAGTTTTGGAAAGAATTATCAATTTACCAGAAGGTCCTGAAATGGTTTATGCTACCACCAGTAATGTGTCAGGAATTTTTAAGGTTGAATTAATTGTGTCTCATTACTTTCATATATATTTCTGATCACTAGTGAAGTTGATTGTTTTCCCATCTGTTTCCTTTTTGAGGAGTTTGTCAAATGTCTCTCAAATGCCTTCTGCCTAATTAGGTAGCAGAGTCACTCTTTTTAATATTGATTTCGTGTCAGCAGCTCTCTATACGGAAACCTTTGCCTAATCTCTTTACTGCGAATTGGCATTAAGCCATTGGTGTTAGGGAACTTGTCATTTAGGGACGATCGTCTGGTCAGAAATAATCATCCAATTTCATACTTCCATTTTATCGATGAAAAACCTAAGACCCAGAGACAGGAAGCTTGCTCATTTCAGACCGTACAGCCAAATGGGAGCTGGCAGGACAGGAAAGCAAGAAGGAGGGCAAGGGAAATGGTTGGCTGGGAGGGAGGTAGTGTCTGCTTTGTTGTTGCCAGTTGGGTTCCTGGTACTTGGAGAACAGCAGGAGCTTTGTTGATTGAACATGCTATGGTTAACAATGTAAGTGAGTAGTTTATCATGTTTGGTCCTGTCATGCATTGCAAGCACAACAGACATACTTTTATTTGTATCCATTTTACAGGTAGAATATGTTCATATGAAATATACAGGAACAAAAATTTTACAAAGGGTCATAAACAGAAATTTTAAAAAGAGTCCATTCTCCACCCAAAGAATAAAGGCTGGTTTTCAGATTTTTTTCCCTGGGCAAAGATTTTTTTGTTATTGTTTTTATATAGCTAAAGTCACCCTATATCCCCATATAGAATGTAAGCATAAAGTTATGACCTAGAAGAAAAACAAAAAGATATTTAGATCACCTGGTTTCAAACCCACTGGTCTCCTGTGTATGCAGATTATCTAGAACTGACTGTGCTTGAAGGTCTAGTCATTTTTTTATTATGATAAATGAGACTTAAAACAATAGGTTGTACATTTAAAGACCAGGCTCAATTAAGAACTTAGAGCTGGAGAGAAATCAGATTTTGTCTGATGTTTAGTGTACCACTGGAATGGCTGGGCTTTTAAGGTTCAACAATAATAATGATTTGGGATCTTGTTTTAGTTTGTAAGAAGTCTTTGATTTCTCAACCCCACCCCCTTCAGAGCTTAATAAAGAAGGTGAGGTGAGGGCTTCACTGGTGGTGCAGTGGTTGAGAGTCCGCCTGCCGATGCAGGGGACACGGGTTCGTGCCCCGGTCCAGGAAGATCCCACATGCTGCGGAGTGGCTGGACCCGTGAGCCATGGCCACTGAGCCTGCGCATCCAGAGGAGAAGAAGGTGAGGTGAAAGACACGCAGGATTTTCTTTTTTTCTAATGATTTACTTTTTTTAATTTAATTTTTATTTTATATTGTAGTATAGTTAAGTTACAATGTTGTCTTAGTTTCAGGTGTACAGCAAAGTGATTCAGTTATACATATACATATATCCATTCTTTTTCAGATTCTTTTCTCATATAGGTTCTGTAACAGAATATTGAGAAGATTTCCCTGTGCTATACAGTAGTTCCTTGTTGATTATATATTTTATATATAGTAGTGTGTATATGTTAATCGCAAATTCCTAACTTATCCCTCCCCTCACCATTCCCCTTCGGTAACCATGTTTGTTTTTGAAGTCTGTTTCTGTTTTGTGAAGAAGTTCATTTGTATCATTTTTTTTTAGATTCCACATATAAATGATCTCATATGGCATTTGTCTTTCTCTTTCTGACTTACTTCACTTAGTATGATAATCTCTAGATCCATCCATGTTGCTGCAAATGGCATTATTTCATTCTTTTTATGATTGCATAATATTCCATTGTATATATGTACCACATCTTCTTTATCCATTCCTCTGTCAATGGACATTTAGATTGCTTCCATGTCTTGGCTATTGTAAATAGTGCTGCAGTGAACATTGGGGTGCATGTATCTTTTCAAATTATGGTTTTCTCCAGATACATTCCAATAGCTGGATCATATGGTAGTTCTATTTTTAGTTTTTTAAGGCACCTCCATAGTGGTTGTACCTGTTTACATTCCCACCAACAGTATAGGAGGAGAATTTTCTTAAAACAAAATGTAACAAAACTTCTTAAGAATAGTGCCATGATTATATTTCTAGATTTTTTTCAAGGAAAATGTTCTTGCCAGAAGAAGTTAGTTTATTAGATCTGATTTAGGTGTCTTGTTTAGGGCATGCAAGTTTTACTGAACACCTGTCACAGATGCGTAACACTGGGTTAGGGATTATGAGATTTACGTGGGAGAGAGAACATTTCCTACTTTAACAATCTCCAGTAGAGGAGACAAAATGCATTTATATTAACAATCTCCAGTAGAGGAGACAAAATGCATTTATAGAGAATAAATAGTCCAGGGGACATGTAAGCCAGTGGATCATTCAAGGTCACAAGTGGGTGATGAGTTGTAGGTATTTAGTGACAAGGATAGGAGGGTTTTTTTTTTTTTTTTGCGGTATGTGGGCCTCTCACTGTTGTGGCCTCTCCCATTGCGGAGCACAGGCTCCGGACGCGCAGGCTCAGCGGCCATGGCTCACGGGCCCAGCCACTCCGCGGCATGTGGGATCTTCCCAGACAGGGGCACGAACCTGTGTTCCCTGCATTGGCAGGCGGACTCTCAACCACTGCGCCACCAGGGAAGCCCCCTTGTAGCTTATTTATTTTATACATAGTAGTCTGTACCTCTTGATCCCATACTCCAATCTTGCTCTTCCTCCTTCCTTCTCCCCACTGGTAACCACTAGTTTGTTCTCTATATCTGTGAGTATTTTCTACTTTGCTCTATTTATTAGTTTGTTTTATTTTTTTAGATGGAATGTATATAAGTGATAATATACTGTATTTGTTTTTCTCTGTCTGACGTTTCAGTAAGCATAATACCTGCCAGGTCCATCCATGTTGTTGCAAATGGCAACATTTCATTCTTTTTTTTTTTTTTTATGGCTGAGTAGCATTCCACTGTATATATACCACATCTTCTTTCATTCATCTGTTGATGGACACTTAGTTGCTTCCATATCTTGGCTATTGTAAATATTGCTGCTATGAACGTTGGAGTGCATGTATCTTTTAGAATTAGTGTTTTTGTTTTCTTCAGATATACACCCAGGAGTGGGATTGCTGGATCATATGGCAGTTGTAATTTTAGTTTTTTGAGGAACCTCCATAGTGTTTTCCATAGTGGCTGTACCAGTTTACATTTCCACCAACAGTGTACAAGGGTTCTCTTTTCTCCACATCCTGGCCAACCTTTGTTATTTGTTTTCTTCTTCTTTTTTTTTAGAAGCCCAGGAACTAGAATTTTTAACTTGATAGTATTACAGATTCTGTCTTTTTGCGGGTTTTTTTTGGTGAGGAGAGTGTTGGGAAAGGGGTGGAAGAGTATGTCAATGAAAGAACTTTGTTTAAAATTTTTAAAATATTCTCTTAAAAATTCAAGTGAGATCAAAGTATATATAGGAAAAAAAATCCCCCTTCACTCTGCTCCTAGTTGCATTCTCTGTCCCTCGTTTGGGGGAGGCCATGGTCAATAGCTGAACCTTCTTTTGTCACATGACAGAACAAAATGGGGTGGTGTTGATTCACATTCTCATGGGAGTGTCTGTGCGATCATGTGCACCTTGGTGCAGACCAAAAAATGCGATTCAAACATCCTCAAGGCCAACGTTCCTTAAATGAACAGCAGAGACAAATGACGCTTTCCAGGAACGTCTTAGGGGAGGAAACGAACTCTGGGACTCCACAGATACCTTGGCCATGTTGCCTGCCTGGATTTAACAGTGGTGGCAACACAGCTGCTGGACCATCTTAGTCTCACGCCCAGCGGCCCCCTCCCAGCCCCGTCCCACCGTCAGGGAGGCCACAGGGCCCTGAGCCCTTATCCGACTTGCATCTTGGTCAAGGATTCCGAGCTTCAGGAGCCCCCAGAGGTCTCCCTTCTCCTGTGCAATATGAGAGCCTGCTTCCTCTAAAAGCACTTGACATGATTTAAGGGCCAGCCTGCCCAGTCACAGGCTTGGCTGCATGTGGCCTAACAGTGAAATAGAATCCCCCGGCACGGCTCTGTGTGAACTATGTGGCCGGCGGAAGGCTGCAAGGGCCAGACTGGTCCCAGATGCTTTTCCAAGAATTGCTTCCTGTGCAGCATTTTTCTGAGCTCTTTTCTGGAAGAGCGAGTGAGTGCCATCGTGAATTCTCATGCAAGCCGATGTGTGTCAGTCCTGCAGGGAAGCTGCTCCAATCAATTAAAGGAGGACTACACAGTCACGTGCTGACAGCTGAAATGAAGGGAGAAACTGCACCAAGGGTGATCGAATTGTATTTTAAATACAGGAAAGGGGGCTCGGCCTCTGGAATACTTGACTATATACTTGGAGGCAGGGAGCATACTTTTGATAAGTTCTAATAAACCCAGCTTGGCTTCCAAATGTCTGAAGCATCAATCCCTTTATTAAAAACCAAACCAAAGGGTTTAGTCATGTTGATGGAGGAGTTGAACAGCAGAAGGTAGAGCTCCGTGAAACTGAAAGGTACAGGACTGTGGCTGCCTGAAGGGGTTGTTAAAATGCATTCTCTCGGGCTTCCCTGGTGGCGCAGTGGTTGAGAGTCCGCCTGCTGATGCAGGGGACACAGGTTCGTGCCCCGGTCCGGGAAGATCCCACATGTCGCGGAGTGGCTGGGCCCATGGACCATGGCCGCTGAGCCTGCGTGTCCGGAGCCTGTGCTCCTCAAAGGGAGAGGCCACAACCGTGAGAGGTCCGCGTACCGCAAAAAAAAAAAAAAAAAAAAAAGCATTCTTTCAAGTACGAAATTTGGACAGACTCATTGCAGCTGCTCCAGAATGATATGGTGAACTCCAGGACCTGAGGCAGTTGCATCGTTTGGGTCCCCACATCCTCACCCACACCAGCCAAAGGAAGATGTGAGCCAAGGAGCCGGTGGGTAACGTTCATTCCAATGTCAAAGGACAGCGAACACATTTAACCAAACCAGGCGGCTCGAAGATGGGCTTGCTAAAGTACGTTCTTCAGAGAAGCAACACTTAACCTTGCGAGTGACTGACCAATTTAATTCTGTCGTTTTTGATGGAAATTTTTGCAAAAAAGGCATTTATTTATTTGCCTTTTAGTTTTGCACACACCAAACATAAGTTGATTTGGGGGGTTGTTCAGGGCCATCATTAAAGGTCGGTTGTCCTCAGAGACGACGTGTGATCTCCTGTCCTCGAATTAACTGGACCCCGATGACTTGGCTGGGGGCTCAGGCTGTCAGGAGTTGCCATGCCATTAATGGTGGTGACAGGGCTGCTCAGATGCGCTCTGCTCCAGCACAACTACAGGACGTATCCATTCTATGGGGGAACATAGCTGGCGTGGCTGAGTCATGGTTAGTCTTCTGTGCCCACTTGGCCAGGCTGTGGTAGCCAGTGATTTGATGAAATGCTCATCTAGGTGTTGCTGTGAAGGTGCTTTGTAGATGTGGTTCACACCTACATGTGAACCCTTTCAGTGTAGGGGATTACCCTCAATAATGTGGGTGGCCCTCATCCAATCAGCTGAAAGGTCTTCAGAGCAAAACCAGATTTCCACAGGAAGAAGAAATTCAGCTTCAAGACTGTGACGTCAACTCCTGCCTGAGTTTCCAGCCTGCCCTGAGATTTCCAACTTGCTAGTGCCCACAGTTCCTTAAAATCAGTCTCTCTCCTTCTCTCTTTCCCTCTCCATCTCTATCTCTAGCTGTAACTCTAGCTCTGTCTCTGTCTCTATCTCTGTCTCTATCTCACCACTTACTGGTTCTGTTTCTTCAGAGAACCTGACTGACAGAGGCAGTTATTCCCAAAGTTTGGGGATGAGGGTGGTGAGTAGTGTGTAGCTGGAGAAAATTCTAGCCCTCTCCCCATTCCAACCACTGAAGAATCAAATAAGCAAGGTCCTTCCATTTTTCCTGAGGCAGAGTTTATGATCACCAAGTTCTTTCTCTGAAGTAACCGCGTTCTGTGTAGACAGTGTCCCTCTGTGAGCCCATGTGGCCATTTTCATCTACCCTAGTCTTGTGGCTTGGTGATGGGATGGTTGACACAAGTCCGCCTCTAAATAAGTGAGGAGCTTTTTTGTGGGGTTTTTTGTTTGTTTGTTTGTTTTTTTACCTTGTATGCTATCTTAACTCACCTCCATTCGAGCCAGTGGACTGATATCCAATAAAGGACCTCGGCTTTGCATCAAATGATGGTCAAACATATTTGTATTTATATACTTTAAGTTAAAATAAAATGTCTAAAGCATGAGTCTCTTCTTTTTATTTTTCCACTAACCTGTCAGCTATCAGAACAGATCACACCTACTATGCTAATGTAATGTATATTTAAACATTTTCCATGCAATGAGTTGGCTCCTTAAACATTTTTCTTGATTAAAAGGTAAACTGAGTCAAATTATCCAAATAACCAGAAGTTTCCTAATTTGTTTGAATTAGTGAGATTTTCCTGTCAAGAGAAGAATCAAATTTCATTTTAGAAATCAGAATCAGGAAGCTCTAAAGCATAAAAACAATCCACAGAAAACCTAGACCAAAGAGAGAAGACAAGCTTCAACCAACTGCAGTGGAATACCTCTGTCTGTAATCCAACATAAGATCTCTTCCACATGGGGCTCTGGTGAAAGTTCTAGGGACCACATACAAATTATGTAAATGTACATTTTCACCAACTACCTTTGCATCTTGATTTATTTTTAAAATTTATTTATTTTGGCCATGTTGGGTCTTTGTTGCTGTGCGTGGACTTTCTCTAGTTGCGGCGAGCGGGGGCTCCTCTTTGTTGCGGTGCGTGCACTTCTCATTGCGGTGGCTCCTCTTGTTGCGGAGCACGGGCTCTAGGCGGGTGGTTTTCAGTACTTGTAGCATGCGAGCTCAGTAGTTGTGGCTCGCAGGCTCTAGAGCACAGGCTCAGTAGTTGTGGCGCGTGGGCTTAGTTGCTCTGCGGCATGTGGGATCTTCCCGGACCAGGGCTCAAACCCGTGTCCCCTGCATTGGCAGGCAGATTCTTAACCACTGCGCCACCAGGAAGGCCCTGCATGTTGATTTAAATCTGCAGTCTCCTCCAGAAAGAACAGCCTGGACCTGTTAGCTGGTGCTCACAACCCATTTTACCAGCCACCCTGTGCACATAACTCTTGGAGAGGGTACCAAGATCTTACATCCACTTAGTCTTAACTCCTTATCTGATGCACGTTTCCCAGGATAATACTGTTACCTGAGAGTATTTTACGTAAATAGTTTAGCACTAGAGACATGCTTGAATTCGTGGTTTAAACTGATTATGAACATATGTTTTGTAGATGAGGAAAATTCAGTTGGTATTGAAGCTTTTGAAAGGCTTATGGACCTATCAGCTAAGCCTATTAATGACTACCAAGGCTTTATAGACCCATGGATGAAGAGCAGGCAGTCTATCTGAGCTATATTGCATTGCATTTTGTAGTGATATTTCTGGGTTCAAATGCCATTGCATGCATTCTTTTATGAATACAGAAATTCTTTTAAAAAATAATTTTTTAAATTGAAGTATAATTGATTTACAATATCATGTTATATATATATATAAATACATGAACGTATATATTGTTTTTCAGATTCTTTTCCCTTATAGAGATTACAAAATATTGAGTACCGTTCCCTGTGCTATACAGTAGGTCCTTGTGGTTATCTATTTTGTATAAAGTTGTGTATATATGTTAATCCCATCCTCCTAATTTATCCCTCCCCCCTCTTCCTTTTCAGTAACCATAAATTTGTTTTCTATATCTGTGGATCTATTTCTGTTTTGTCAATAAGTTCATTTGTATCTTTTTTTTTCAGATTCCACATATAAGCGATATCATATGATTTTTGTCTTTGACTTACCTCACTTAGTATGATCATCTCCAGGTCCACCTATGTTGCTGTAAATGGCATTATTTCATTCTTTTTTGTGGCTGAGTGATATTCTGTTGTGGATATCTACCACATCTTCTTTATCCGTTCATCTGTCGATGGACATTTAGGTTGTTTCCATGTATTGGCTACTGTAAACAGTGCTGCAATGAACACTGGGGTGCATGTATCTTTTTAAATTATGGTTTTCTCCGGATATATGCCCAGGAGTGGGATTGCTGGATCATGAATACAGAGATTCTGATCTTTGAATGAAGATGTCTTTTAAAATCCTGGTTTATGTTAGTGCCATCCTGTTGGCTTCGGTAAGTCTTAGTCTGCTATGTTATTTATGTGTATACTTGCTCCTGAGAAAAGTGAGTTTGCCTTTGTTTGGTCAAAGCTAGCAGGTTAGGCTATTTGTAGAGGAGGCTTGCAATGGAAAATGTTGGGGGTCTTAATTGGCTAAGGCTTTTTTAGTTAGGGTAAGTGACACCATTTGCTATAACAAACAAGCCCAAATTTCAGTGAAAAACACTTCTCTCTAACAGCTCAGTCCAATGTAGAAGTGATGGAGTGGTGAGGGCTGGGCACTCTGTAATGGTTCCATCATCCTATTGGGCTTTGGATTTCTCCACTGGCTCCTCCAGTGGGTGATGGGTAGATGGGTCAAGTGAGCGACCATCAAGGGTCTTATAGGAGGTTGTAGAGGCCAGGAGTGGAAGTGATGTGCACGCCTGTCTACCCACATTCCACCAGCCAGAACTCAAGTCACGGGGCCCCACCTAAGTGCAGGGGGGCTGGGGAATCAAGCCGTGGGCCAAGGAAACTGAGGCCACACATGGTTCTTCTGAGCACTCATTTGGTGCCACAGGCTGAAGAACTGGAGAGGGCAGAGCAGTGAAGCGTGTGCGGTACAAGGGTGGAGGTGAAGGACAGACGCCAACATTTTCAGGTTAGTGTAACATACTGAGCACTGCCCTAAACGCCCTTCTCAGGGCAAAATGCCACTAGGTCTTCCACACCCGGTGTCATGCCAGCACATCCAAGAAGTTCATACTTTTCAAACTAAGTTTGTGTTTTATCAGGACCTGTCAGGCATTCCACTTGGTTTGCCTACCTGCCCCTCATCCTCTCAGGAATTTGGTGTAGACGGAAGTCTTTTGTGCCTGGAAAGAAACAATTAAAGTTATGTTTTAAGTAATGTTTAATTTACTAAAGTTATGTATTTAGAAGCCCAGTGTTGGTAGGACTTTAAATTGAACTTGAATATTGTTTTATTCTACTTATAAAACTAATAGCTTTAGTGAAAATGTGAATAATCTCTTTCACTTTGACCAGTGTTGATTTAATGCACAAATTAACAGATTAAGTCATTCTTAGTACAGAGACCCCCAGACCTTGTGAGTATAAAAGAGTGCCACTGGGGGTCAATGGGGGACACTGTGGGCGTCTCCACAGGGGGACACTTAACACTATTTATGCTCTTAGTTAATCACATTTCCAGGTAAACACTTTAAGTGCCCAAGAGGGCTAACTCTGTGTGTGGGTAATTTTTTATTAATAAGAGTTCTAAGTACAATAGCAAATTTAACCTGACATTTAGGGAAAAAAAATGATTCACCCTCTAACATTTGTTCATATAGAAAAACCTGTTCTGAACATTTTACTCTCTAATTTTAATGCCTACACCATAATACTTCTAAGTCTATAACTTAATTTTAGGTTTAATGTTAATAATCCTGTAGTGTTGCATCTGGTCAAAGAAACTAGAAAACATCAGGTAGAAGTTAAAATAACCTGAATATAAGACTTGACTAAAAGGCTTTTCTAAAGCCTTTTAAAACAAAACAACCTAAAATTAGAATACTTTTGGCAGAAAAATTAACAACTATGAACAAAATTAACATTACATAATATTTTAGCAAGAACTGCATTATTATAATATTGGTTTACATATAGTAGAGTGATTTACAACATACTAAACGCCTATTTTGATAAAAATATCTTTATCAAAAATACTTTTTAATATAGTTTCGCACTTTTGGGAGATTCTGTCCCCAGTAAATGGCAGGAACACAATTTAGGAGATGAAAAGTGTGATACTTTTTTTTTGGCTGCGTTGGGTCTTCTTCGCTGCGCGTGGACTCTCTCTAGTTGCAGTGAGCGGGGGCTACTCTTCGTTGCAGCGCGTGGGCTTCTCATTGCGGTGGCTTCTCTTGTTGCAGAGCACGGGCTCTAGGTGCGTGGGCTTCAGTAGTTGTGGAGCACGGGCTCTAGAGCGCAGGCTCGGTAGTTGTGGCACACAGGCTTAGTTGCTCTGCATCATGTGGATCTTCCCGGACTAGGGATCAAAGCCGTGTCCCCTGCACCGGCAGGCAGATTCTTAACCACTGCGCCACCAGAGAAGCCCGTGGTACGTTTTTAAGTTAAGAGACCTAACTTAATTGAGTTGTCAAATAGATATTATCAGCAAAATCTTTCCAGGAGCACTTAAATGTGTCACAAATCTGATAAATCACCTGCCAGCAACTGGGGTTTTTAAGTTCTCTATCCATTTTATGAGAGAACATTCCAAAAGTGAACTTGCACTTTGCCTGGCTTGGTTCAGAACCTACATATGTATGAAAAGAAACCAGTTAGGAACAAATATCTTGTCAAAGATGAGGAAGATGGGTCTGTTATAGATGGATCCTGCACAAGGCACTTTTCTTATTTTATGTTGGTTGTGTAGCTTCAGACATCAAAAAACTCATAGAGAAGTTACACACACACACACACACACACACACACACACGAAGAGCCAAAAACAAAACCAAACTACTTTGTAACCTGGTGGTATAACCAAGGGGTCAGAATTCGCTCTTGCTGCAACATTTCTTAATTTCCATCATCACATGAAATTTAAAGTAAGTCCCAGATAAGAAGACACTGTAAGGTCTAGGGGCCGAGCACAGAGAGGCTGACAGACAGTCCCTGTCATTCCAGGAAGACCCACAGAGTCAGATGCTGAGAAAGAGTCTTCTGCCATGAAAATAACTTTCTCATCTGCCTGCTTACATATTTCCCTCCCACTGCTGTACCTTAAGAGGCAGCTATTATGTTATGGAAAAGAGCATGGAAAGATACAGTGAGAAATGAAGCAGGGCATGAAAAAGGTGGCCAGACCAACCTACGAGCTCAGGGCAAGGAGAACTCATCGGCCTCCTGGAGCTGTCCAATCCGGTGCTCAGTGCCTTTCAGGCCCCATCTCAGCAGATCCTCCCTCAGCTCTGGAAGGACAAAGGGGTCACTATTGTCCACACTGAAGTCTCATGGAGGGCAGGAGAAGACCGTGGTTTCTCAAGCAAGAGGTCTTACTCCTTTCTATCATGATCACAGCACCTGGCGCCCTGTAGGCGCTTAATATGGTGGTCGAATATTGTTGAATGACCCGAAGACTGGGTCAGGTTTAAGTCACCAGGGTTCGTGCAACAAACAGAACCCACTGCCATCATGACGTCATTTTACAACCTGCTTTGAGCTGTGCACGCCTCCTCAGGGCTGAGAAGAAGCAGGTAGACACAATGGAGGATATTAGGGTAGAATCTGTTCATTTGGAAGCTCTCAGAGCTGGTGTTGGTCACGGTACGGTCATCTTTGGTGAGCACCAAGGCCAAGCCGAGGTTTCCGGTTTGCGTGTTCTCTGTCTGGGGCTCTGTGCCACCTGCGTGCTAATGGCTAATACCCACCAGGCAATACAAGGAACTAGTCACAGTATTCAGGGGTCCTGTCTGATCTATGGAGCGGAAGCAGCATTTTTTCTTTTTTTTTCTTTTTTTTTTTTTGGTAAAGAAGTGTTTGTGCAGCATCCATACCACAGACAGTTCTGGAGCCCTGGAACTTGCTGAGGGGTTGCTTCGCAGCCTTAGGAGGGACCCAAGTGAAATCTGAAACTTGGGGGCAAGGAGGGACTGAGAAAGGGGCGGACCCCTCCAGATGGGACGGTGGCAGGTTTAAGAAGGAAGGGAACTTACTTACGAGGCTTGTCTTGGGCAGCTGCAAGATGAGTAGATCTCCGTACCCACCTGCCTGAATCTTAAAAGTTTATGTAGTGGTCTCAACTGGATTCAGTTATGTAGGCCATTCAGATGGTCTCAACTACACATCACTCTCTCAAGATTGCATCCTTGAACCCAGCTCCTAGTGGGGATGGGTGGGCAGAACGGACGTCGCAAGGGCAGGGGAGGGGTAGGCAGCTTCTGAGTGCCTGGGTCCAGCTCGCAGGCCAACCAGTGGTCACATCCTGTCCACAGCCCCCTCCAACATGAGGATGCAGGCGATCCAGAGGCTGAGACGGTTTCCACCAGAAGCCTTCTATGAGCTGGCCAGGAAAGACAAAGGCAAGGGACTGGGATGCAGTAGAACGAGTGTGACACTTGGGAACCATGAAAAGTGGGGGGCAGAAGTGAGACCCCGGTTCTCCCACGTGCTTTCTGAGATGGACCGTAATGGTTTCAAAGTTCTCACCAGCAGGGAACCTATTAGATCTGAGATAGAATTTCCTAGTGTGGGGTCCCATGGGCTCCCGGATGAGGTGTGAGCAGCAGAAGGTTAATGTCGGGGCTTGTCAAGTAAAGATGCTTGGGTTGTGCTGTACAGGCATTTGTGATGTTCACTCACCCTGATTAAGAGCCGCTTAATTAGAGATACACAGGGAAGCCAAGGGGAAAATGGATATTGTGGTCCTGAGCGTGAAGGACGCCCATTCTGTGTTTTTGTGACAGGGGATGCTGGGAAGGAGGGGGCATTAAGGAAACGGATAGAGGCCTTGGGGCTTTGGGGGAAATGGAATTGCTCCGGGGTGAGAGTGGGCAGGGTGACCTGCCGCCTCTGAGCCTGTGCTGTCCAGTGCGGGAGCCACTAACCACGTGTGTCCATGGAGCACCTGAACTGTAGCTTGTCTGAACTAAAGGGCATCGACACCGGCTTCTGAACTCTTAGTATGAAAATAAGACTGTAAATAACTCACTAATATTTACACTGATGATATCTTGAAATGATACACTTTGCATATATTCGGAGTAAGTAAAACATATTAAAATTAATTTTAAATTAATCATGTTTTTAAATGGTACTACTAGAAAATCTGAAATTACTTATGTGGCTTGAGATAGATTTCTGTAAGACAGTGCTACTGTAAACCACGGGAAGGGAGAACGTCTCTGCTCCAAAGTCTTGGGATGGGTTTTTAGCCAGTACAGCAAGGATCAGCTTCGCCAGAGGGTCAGGGCCAGCTGGCAGCCAGGACAGGGATCACCTGCCAGGGAGTGTTGTCGCTGGATGTAGTCGGGACCATGCCTGGGACACCCAGGACCAGCAGCATCACAGAAGGACTCAGGAGGGGCTGGGTCTTCAAGCAGACTGATGGGGGCATCTGTTTGACAGAGAGGAATGTCACTGTTTCGCAGAGGTTGCCATGGGTACACAAACCATGTTCTCTGGCATTGGCTCACCTCCACAGAGCTCTACTAGAGCAGCGCCTGTTACATGTGTACAGCCGACTAAAGCAAAGAGACTGGTTCAAGGCCGGAGAACACCTGTGATCCTGGGTTGCCCCCAAGGTACCTTGGAGAAACTCTAGGGTTCCCAGGGTTCCCTACCGGTTTGAAAATCTCCGTTCCTGCAGCACATCCTTTACAGGTCTGCTCCATGTATCTGTCTGCTCTGTGCAGGTGGGAAGTTGTTTTCCGGAAGGCCCTGTGGGGAAGTGGCTTGCTTTGTTTCCTGGCCTGTACATGTGAATGTCTTTGCTTTAAAAAAGGGTTCACCGTGGGGTTTCATTTGCGACCCCCAGTGGTATACTATGGAAGTGCTTATACGGGATACAGTCGTAGCATTCCAGAAGCTCATTCCTGGGGCAGAAGACAATGTGCAGTGTGGGAAGGACCTCACACCAAGGGAAGGAAGACCTGGGCCTGGGTCTGGCCTCACAAATCACTGATTTTAGACAAGTCACCCTCCCTATCTGGCCATCAGCTATGCTATATCATTACTAGATGGGGGAATCAGGATATGAGGTGGCTCCTG
The DNA here is from genome assembly GCF_003031525.2 of Neophocaena asiaeorientalis asiaeorientalis. NCBI lineage: Eukaryota > Metazoa > Chordata > Mammalia > Artiodactyla > Phocoenidae > Neophocaena > Neophocaena asiaeorientalis. The sequence goes on from NW_020172818.1 coordinate 5,594,044, forward strand.
AGCTATGTGAGAATTTTAAAATGCCCCACATGAGCATGCATAGAAAAATTCAGTTTTGCTTAGCGTTTTGGGTTTTTCTTGCACTGCTTGGAGAACGGAGAGGGACATCTCATGTTAAGAGCTCTTGGATTAGGTTAATTGTAAGATTCCTTTCATTTGTAAAATATTATGTAGTAGAAGTATTAAAGAATAAATTGCATTTGTGGCTCCAAATAATTAAGAAAGCAATTTCATGGGCCATGGGGCAAAACACAGTAGGGATAAATGGAGTCAATTCCCTAAGGAAATCTGATGTTCCTAATCTGCATGCAAATGTTAATGCATTTTCCAACTTAAAAGAAACATCACATTTAGTTTAGAGATTCATTATCTCCTGTGGCTAGTGCTGCTGTCAGTCCAACTTGGCTTACATATATTAACCAGCAAAAATCATGCACCCTGGTCACATTAAAACTTTAAACCTTGTGATTCGGTGTCCTGTCAACATGTTCATATAGACCAGGAGGGCAGCCTTTTTCTGTGAAGGGCCAGATAATAAAGATTTGAGGCTTTGGAGACCATATGGTTTCTGTCGCTCTGCTCTTGTAGTTTGTATGGCTGAGCAGGCAGAATCAACATATGGGTGGGGCGGTGTTGGAAATTTAATAAATAATAATTAATTAAACTCGATTTATTGACAAAAAAAGAATCAGCAATACCAATGTAACATTTTATTAGTGACTGTTAATGAGGTATATGTAGTTTGCTGGTAAATATTAAGGTGTTCTGTGAGAAACTGAAAACTCTTAAAGATGGCAACCCTCTAATTTTGCCACTGGCAAAATCGTAGGTCGAAAATATTTGTTCTCCATTCTTTGCTTCTGGTTAGAGCCTCATTAGGTCAATTATTTACTTGCACTAAGAAAGAGGAATGAAAGTATAAGAACACTCTGTTGAGGTTCAATCATTTGTGAGCACATACGGACCTTTATTTTCTAAATATGCATTTTATATTTTTACTGAAAAGGTAATCGTGCCATTGTTTTGTGGCTTTTTTTCCCCCAGATATTTTAAGAAAAGTTGTACAGAAGGAGTTTGACCTGTCAACGGATTATGAGAAGGTAATTTTGATTGATGAATTTGTTAGCAAAAAATAAATATGAGCAGAACTTTGGCTGATTTGAAAGTAAATCTTTAAACAACCAGTTGTTTTACCTGTGAATTTAGTAACCTTTCTTGACTAAGAAGCTTTATGGAGTATTGAAATGCCTTATAAATCCCATTTGAACTACAGCAGAAATTTCAAAAGTAGCATTTGAAGAAACATTCGCCTTTCAAGCTGTATGTTATTGAAAAACTAAAATTTCCTTAAAGGAAGTCTTATGCTACTTTTTTTAGACAAGGGATGAGAACCCCTTAACTAAATGGAATGGTTTGAACATCCCTAGAAGCAGGCATGCGTACTTTTCACATACACGTGCATACTTGTAGAAGAAAAAAAATTAATTCTTACCAGAGCTCTTCCACAAGGAAGTGATTTGGGGGCTTGTTGTTAAAAAGATAAGCAGGGCTGGAACAGGTGGGGAGGCGGCTTTGCTGGCGTTCCAAGCTGTGGGGACCACGTGAGCAGAGGATGAGGTGTGAGGGGAAGAAGCACAGGGATGGAGACGGTGGGTGAGAGGAAGGGGAAGGACAGGTGAGCTGGGGCCAGATCAGGGGAGGGCCTTGGAGGCCTCACTCAGATGAGTGGACAGTATTGTCAGAAAGTATCCAGGCATGTTTCATGTCTCTACTTAATACCAAGGTTAGGGTTAGGGTGAGGGTTAAGGTGCTGTTAATTCACTCTGTTTGCATCCATGAGATTAACTTACCTAAACAGAAGGGTGTGTTATTTCGATTTTGGCCTATGATGAATGTCGGTTGCCAATGAAATAAACAGACGAATGTTTTTGCATTGAATGTTAGGATAATAAAAATTAGTTGAATCTGTTTGTCAAGCTATTAGTCCTGCAGGGTCAGACGATTCGTTCCATCCTTCCCTGGTACAAAGGTGGTTATCAAGACAACAATAAAGGTACCAGTGGACTTTTATTTATTTAATGGCCAGCACAACAAAGGTGAATGACAGTGTCTCCAGCAGGTGTGACGGCAGTGAACTCTTGCCCAGTGGTGGGAACAGTGGCTGCATATTCTCAATTTGCAATAAAATGATACTTAAGGGAAAAGTGAATGCAGAAGCCAAAGAGGAAGTCCTCATCTCAAGGCCATTTATGTGTATAAAAGAGGATGAGCCAGATACACACTGGTGCCTACACCTTCCCTCCTACCACAGAAAGCATTTGCATTCTTCAATGCCACTGGCTTCATTTATGTCTTCCAAACATGATTGCCCATGTGCGCCTGCTTCCCTGGGCAGAATAAAACGACCTTTGCTTTTATATTTATATTGAAAATTTGCATGCCGTTAGCAGCCCAGCCTGAATGCCAGTTAGCTCTGGCAAGGAATGGGTTGGGCGTGAGAGGCTGAACTCTCTCATCTGGGCCCAAGCCTTAGAGGACCAGGTCCTCAGACTCTGAGGTCACTCTCAGCAGCCTGACAAGTATGGGCCAGAGTTGGCTGCCACCGTCCCCGGCAGGACTCTCAGTTGGACGAGTCCTTTATGGTTGGCTCGATATTAGACTTGGAGTTCCTGTAAGCTTGGGGACCCCCTACTTCCTGATCTCCTCTCCACCTCAGGTGTCTTTACAAATGGATAAAAACCGTTTGGGTGGAGCTGGTGTAGAGAAAGGAGCCAGAACTGGGCCCACATGAATGAATGGAATCCTACCCTAGGTGTGGAATTGGGTCATGTTTTCCAGTTATCCAAGGAAGAGGGATTTGGTTAAGCAGACACCAAAGAAGCCAGGGCTCCTTGGGAAGGGAGCTTTCTGATTGGCTTTAGGGAGATAAATGCTGGGTGTGTTTCATCAGAGTCCCTGAAGCAGACCCTGAGTCAAGGACTCCAGGGCAAGCCACTTATTTGGGAGGTGCAGGGAACCCTGGCTGTGAAGTGGGAGGTGACACAGCGGAGGGAGGGCCGCCTGTAGAGGGTGTATCATTCCGCCACCCGCCAAAGGGGGCAACAGAGCTCCATCCTGTAGAGGAGCTGTGATAGACTCTGAAGACACCGGTGTGGGAATTAGCCCGTGGGAAGGTGAGAGAGCTGAGCTATCTATACACCGAGACTGAAGAGGCACTTAATCATAATCACGACACGGGGCTTGTTTTAAAGACAGATTCCTGGTCTTACCCAAATCCCCTGACACTTCTCCAGGGAAGGGGCCTGAAGTGAGTGTTTTTAACACGCCGTGAGGGGTTTATGATTGGTGAGGTTGGGAGGTAACAAGCCCGTGGGGCCCGGACCCAGGAAGGGAGGCTGGGGTCACTCAAGATGCCCTGTGGGTCCCCAGGGGCATGTTACATGAACTGCCCATCCCGACATTTCAGATGATGCCGCCTTTAAAGGTTATTACCATCACAAACACTGTTCTTCCGCACCTGTGAAAATCTACCAGCTAAGGCAGTGGCTTCCAAACTTGGATTTCCTGGACCAGACAATTTGAAAAACGTCATCTGGGGAACACCATGGAGCCACATAATTTTTTTTAACCACATGGGGACATTTTAAGTCAACTCTAACGACAATAATGACTCTGTCCCTCTTCATACGTATGTCACCTCCCTCTTCCAAAAAGAAGGATAGTCTTATAAATTGAGCAAATGAGGTAAGCACTGTGAAAGGACAAGTGTAGGACTCCACGGCATCATGAAGGAGGGATGTACAGCAAACCCAGACGTTGTTATCAAGACAGACTTCCTGGAGAAAGCAACATCCAAACTCAGACTTGAGTTTCATCGGCGGAATGGTGGTGGGAATAAGGTTCAAGCAAGAGGGAGCCCAAAGTGAGGAAAGGGAGAGAGATCATAATGCTTTCTGGGGACTCGAGTGCTCAAGAAGAATGGGGACGTGAAGACAGAATTAAATAACATAGGACCACGTGGAGGAGTTTGAATTACACATGGCGGGACTCCATGGAATGCCGTTAAACAAGGGAATGATTCCATAAGATCGTCATTTTAAAAAGGACACTTGGAAGTTGGTGCCTTGGGCTCTGGGCTTCTAGGCAGCCACTGATTCTCTGTTTCATGGAGACCATGTGGTTGTGGTTAGTGTGTTAAGCATTTGTAACTTTCCCTCTGGTTCCCCTTGTCCATACTAATTAGCATACTGATTAAGAACCTTTCAAGAAATCCAATGTAAATCCAAATGTGAGCCCTAGAGCTTGACTGTACCGAAAGCACTGTTTGTCTAATAAATGCTCCTTTTATGTTCCGGTCTTGTGTCATCCTCCCCTCCCTTGATTTCCTCTGTGTGGGATATTAATGGTCTCAGTTGTGGTTAATGACTCCAGTAATGTTTTCTGTTTTCTGCATGCTGCCTCTGCTTGCACAAACTCTGCGACGGCTTTGACTTCCTCAGCCAGAAAACGTAGTCTTGATTCTGAAGGTAAAGTCCTCACTTGTTGCTTCATGTTGCTCTGTCTAAAGCCCGCGAGTGGTGTGACCCTTTTGCCAGAACTTTCTGTTCACTGTCATCTCCACTGTGATGACTTTTAAATTGTTTCCGTTTTGTGTCTGCCATCATCTTCCCTCTTCTCTTTCAGCTTTTGTAGTCCACGAAAGAATAGCAACCCATCTGCAAATTTAAACCTCGAGCTTCTCTTCAACACAGTCCACAAAGCACTCCGGAGATCTTGGTATATCAGGAAATGATTTAGGTTCTTGCCAGATCTTGGCCAGACTTTTGGGTTCAGTGTTACAACTTTTTTTTTTGGCTGCGCCATGCAGCTTGCAGGATCTTAGTTTCCTGACCAGGGATCAAACCCATGCCCCCTGCAGTGGAAGCGTGGAGTCCTAACCACTGGACCACCAGGAAATTCCCAGAAACAATTTCTAAAAATAGTAACAATTTAGAATATTGGCTGAGAAAGATAGCAAAGTAAGTAAGAATTTGGAGTGTCTGGAGCTGGTTTCTCAGTTGGCCAATGACGTGAGTCTTCAAGGGTGGGTTACACACCAGCAAATAACGACTTTTCATGGCCGTGGTGTCCAACTTAGCTTAAGAAGGCTGCATCAAAATTGCAATCACTTTTTTTCTTTTTAGCATTTTAACCTTAATATGGAAGTAGATAATATTCAAGTGCCATGTGCACTTTGCTTAATACTCATAAGCGTTTGCCCACGAGTTAGCTAATACTGATTGAACATGTGCTGTGTGCTGGGCACTTTGCTAGTTGTTTACACATTAACTCATTTAATTATCTGTCCCTCACAATATGCTGATTACATTAATGCTAATGTAACATTTCCTAGTTTAGAGAATTAAAAGCCGCCCCTGCTGGGATTTAAAGCAGGTTCTCTGACTCCAAGTTCACTGCTCTCTCCTAAGACATCATATTTGCTTCAGGGAACAAGGCTTGGGTTTCGTTTTCCTTTGCTCAGCTTGGCTTCAGAATGTATTGTTATCTAGCTGGTCCATTACAAACCATTACAGGTTGCAAACCGCCAACCTGTAATTTTCTGCCATTCTTTTAAAGTGTCTTGCTTAATGGAAATGTGAGTAACTGCATACATGAATTGGAATGAGAACGAGTTTTATCATCCTGTTGCATTAATTTTTATTTAGCCTGAAATAAAGCCATCACTGATTATGAAAATAGGTTTAGGTCACTTGATTGTGTCTAGCTATTGTGCTAGTATCTAGGAACCTAGGATCTATCTGAGACTTAGCTAGTGAGGCTGGGCTCAGCAACCTGAAAGGGGCACTTAGCAAATGTCTGCTCCACGCCAGGTACTTTCCATGGCACCTCATCACTAATCATACATCATCTGCAATGTTCACAAGGTACGTATAAGGTACGTATTTTATTATATGTACCTCATACGTACCTTAAAAGGTACGTATTTTATTCCCAGTACATGGGTGGGGAAACTGAGTGGCCTGTGAGTAACATGTCTGATTTGGAAAGTCTGAGCCTTTTTTTCTAAATTTAGATATATTCCAGATTCTTTCATAACAAAATATGAATTTGTCATTAATCGATCCAATCCAAACTACTTTGAATCCTTAATAACTATTACTAGTTCTATCTTTCTGGTGAAAAACAGCCTTGGTATAGATTATTCATAATGCAAGGACTTCTGCCAAAATTTGTCGTGCGTTTAAAAACAAACAAAATACCTTTGGGGCTGAAATGACACCATTTGCAACTTGACCCTGAATTTGGCTATTTTCCCGGAAGTTGAAAGAAGGTAGTAACTGCTTGATCCCATATTCTGATAACTCAGATCTCTGCTTCCTTTGTTTCAAGAAGGATCTTCAAAATGGACACACACACATACACACACACACACCCCTCAAGATTTAACTCATGATGGCAAATAGCTTGAAAAGCATGAAATGTGTACACTGTGGAATGTTCTACGTGTAATTTTATGTTACAGTATGTGCTGTTTCTTTTGTTTGACTTGCAGATTATCTACTATGAGATCGGGATTATTATCTGTGCTGTCCTGGGATTGCTGTTTATTATTCTGACGCCTCTGGTGGGGTTTGTCTTTAGTTTGTGTCGTTGCTGTAACAAGTGTGGTGGAGAAATGCACCAGCGACAGAAGAAAAATGGGGCCGCCCTCAAGAGCTACTTTACACTCTCCCTCTTGGTGATTTGTATATTTATAAGGCAAGTAGCATCTTGGACAACAGCTGATTGTGTTTTTAGGTTGATGAGAAATGTCTTGTGTTTTAACTGTTGAGCATGAGTTGGAAACAACAACAAAATACAAAAAACAGAAAAGAGAGCAAAAATGCTTGCCCAGCACATCACTATAAGCAGAAATTAGTGCTGTAACCAGGCTGCTCTAGTTTATGTGATAAGCCAACCCTGTGGTTTTTTTCATTTTGAAGCCATCCTGATAAATCTGGGACTGAAGAAAGCATTCACCTCCCAGGACAGCGCCTCCTTCCTCTTAAATAGCTCTCTCGAAACAGACAGCATGCAGGAAGGCAGAGCAAGTATTTCTAGTTGATTTATACGTCCGAAGGCATCTTTTGGAAGGAAAATTTTTTTTAATTGAAGTATCGTTGATTTACAGTATTATGTTAGTTTCAGGTGTACAGCACAGTGATTCAGTTATTTATATATATAA
>NW_020172818.1:5601325-5617646 GCF_003031525.2 Neophocaena asiaeorientalis asiaeorientalis
ACAGTGTGACTTAGATATATATATATATATATATATATATATATATATATATGTGTGTGTGTGTGTGTGTGTGTGTTTGTTTTCAGATTCTTTTCCCTTATAGGTTATTACAAAATACTGAGTATAGTTCCCTGTGCCATACAGATGGGTAGAGTCCCTGAATTGGGGAATTGGAGAATATTGTTGGATGGAGTTAACTTCCTAATTATATGCCCAGTTTTTTTTGTTTTTTATTTTTCTCATTTTTATTAGGAACTTAAAAAACAATCTTTATTTTATTTATTTATTTGTAAACAGCAGGTTCTTATTAGTTATCTGTTTTACACATATTAGTGTATACATGTCAATCCCAATCTCCCAATTCTAGAGTTGCTGATACGAAAGAGTCCCCAGGTGAGATGCAGTGAGAAAAGCAGTTTGTAGACCACGTGTAGAACACAACACCAGTGATTAAAAACAAAAAAGGAGGGGGATGTGAACACTTGGTTATGTTTGCATAGAGACCACGTGAAAGGATTGCTGAGACCCTGGCCAGGCGAGTTGCCTCTGAGAAGGAAATTGGTGGCTGTGAAGGGGAGGGAAGCGAACTCGCTTCTTACTGCAACCAGACTTTTTGTTTCTTTTGAATTATCTACCACACTCAAGTATTACTTACTGAATTAAGTACACCAAAAATTAAATTTAGAAAACCAAAAATTCCCCACAAAAAGCAAAAGCCAGTGCACTGCCACTGATTCCAAAGCAGTCGGTTTTTTTGAACAGATATCCTTCTGCTGAAAATAGTGAAACAATAGACCTTAACACAGACGTAGAGAATGGACTTCAGGACACAGGGAGGGGGAAGGGTAAGCTGGGACGGAGTGAGAGAGTGGCATGGACATATATACACTACCAAATGTAAAGTAGATAGCTAGTGGGAAGCAGCCGCATAGCACAGAGAGAGCAGCTCGGGGCTTTGTGACCACCTAGAGGGGTGGGATAGGGAGGGTGGGAGGGAGGGAGACGCAAGAGGGAGGGGATATGGGGATATATGTATATGTATAGCTGATTCACTTTGTTATATAGCAGAAACGAACACACCATTGTAAAGCAATTATACTCCAATAAAGATGTTGAAAAAGAAAAAAAAATAGACCTTAACAATATACTTATAAACAGGATCCAAGTGAATGTGTTAGCTAATTTCATGCACCCTTGTTTAACCACCAGGTAGTTTTTGTGGGTGTGTTTCATCTGCAAGGCGGGGGTGTGGGTTTCTCTGTCTCTCTCTCTCTCTCCTGTTTCCCTCTGTGTCCCTGTTCTCTCTGTCCATAATTTGAATCTAACTGCTTCTTCACATTGAATTCTGAAAGGCAGCTTAGGATCAGGGCAGTGGTAATTACAGATTTCCCCTGTCTCTCTGCTTTGTGTTTGAAGGATTTTCAGGAATGTACAGACCCTACAGCTGTGGGAGTAGTGACCTCCCCCCAGCCACCAGAAGAATGTCGGTTATAGCCCAAAGACCATTCAGACCCTTGTGCATTTCCTTTAAGCCTGAAACTTACATCCTTCATTCATCCAAAGACTTGGACAGCCGTGTGTCTTCCTTTTTGTATACCCTAGACATCAAAGATGAGGCTCAGGTGACAAAGTGCCTTTTGAAAATACTTGCCCTTAGGGCTTCTTGTTAGCATGATTATTTATTTAACAAGTTAAGAATTTTCACTTGATATAAATACATATGATGTAACTTCAGGAAAATTCTTTATTGCATGTACTCATTTACCCAAATAAATGTTCACGTATGTAATAATGGGCTTTCAGTTTTTTTAATGGAACATATGTCCTGTATTGGGTTTCTATTTTAAATTGCACTTTTATTTGCATTACATACAATTATGCAATATACACTTTATAGTTCACCCTGAACTGATTGAATTATTTATGTGAGGTTTTAAATACAAAGATATATAAACATTAAAGCTACAATGTCAGAAGTAAACTTGGCTTTCATTTTATATAAAATGAATGCTAAATATATCTTTTATTCCTGAGAACTCAGACCCATCAAACACATTTAGGTAAGTTTTTTTTCTCCTGAGTATATTTTAGTTTAGAAAATTCTTTAAAAAGAAATCTGTGATTCTATCCTCCTACACAGTCAGCTAAGCTATTTTCCCCACCCAAGTAAAACTTATTAATTAATATAACAATTTTAAATTTCAGTACAATTAAACCAAAGTTGATCAACTATTTGAGGCTAAGTGACAAATTTAAACTAATTTGTTTCACATAATACATTGAATTTATATAAGGATTATAAATAGGTCTAAATAAGAGTAGTATTTGAGATTGTTTTGTTTACTTTGAATTCAGACTAGAAGTTTAAACTTCTTTGCTTTGAATTTTTTTTTTTAATCTGAATAGCTATTTTGATGTCATCATTTTAGAACACCTACTGGTTTGCAAGTATCTTCAACAGCATGAGTTGAGTAATTGTTTGCACGTAATCAAAACTAGCCAAGAAGATTAAAGACGAGGAGAAAACAGAAATTTCCATGTTATGATAGATAAAAAGGAGAAGAAACTTATGTCCACAAAATCAGAAGATTAGAATAAAATAAGAGGGGAAAGAATGTCCACAAAATTAGAAGGCGGAAAGAGAAAGAAAACGAGCTATTAGCCTCTGCTTCCATCGACCTCAGCAGAGATTGGATACTAGCGATAAATAATCTTTGTATAAGATTTTTAAAAAATTCTTTCAGAAGCCCAGAGCAGTCTACTTGCCTTTTATCAGGCTCAGTCAGTTCCTTTTTGTGGCTGAATACTGTTACAATTAAAAAAGAAGTTAGTTTTTAAATTAGTCTTGATTTTTCATCCATCCCATTTTATTAAAATTTTTGAAATTTTTTCTTTTTAATTGAGAAAGGCATAGGTGTTAATGAGAAAGATCCCCTAGTATATGTGGAGTATATGTGGTCATATTCTTTTTTCCATTTGAGCTTTTCCAAAGGCAGCTGCAGAGTGTTTGAATTCCATAGACGTTGACATATGTTTACGTAAGTCTGTTTGACCATCAGCAGAAGATTACATTTCCACGTCTCACTGTGGACTGTTTAAGCAGATGTGTCTTACTCCAGAAAAAGCCAACTTTTCTCTCCTTTCCTTTGCATTTGTCATCACTGCATTTTTCAGAATTTCAAAAAGGTTATAAGCAACAACAAAAAGGAACAGCTGTGCCTTTATTTCTCCAGAATAGAGGTTATTTCTACGTTGCCCAAAAGTCAGCTTTTGCCAATTACTGTGGTGAAACAATCCCAGTCCTTTTCAGGAAGGTGGCTATTTTCAAAGTATTTTTTTTGTTGTTGTTGCAATGTGATGTCAATTCCTGGTGTGGAGGCCACAAGCTTCCAGAAAAGAAATTGGGCTAGCATGCCTTGGAAATCATGAGACTTGCTTAATGAGAGAATTAGTTATATAAAATTGAAATCGAAAAATTATCTTTAAAAAGTAAGAGATCAGTTACAGACAGAACATTTATTTGGCTCTTATTGGCTAATTTCATTGTCAGTAGAAATTGGTAGAAAAAACTGCTACAAATCCTAAATGTTTAGCCATACTCTAGAAACTTTAAGTATTTACTTTTAAGTAGAGAAAATCGGTCTGTCCATATAAAATACAGAAGTTATAGTGCTAATATGTCATAAAAATAAATTCCTATCTTCTGCTAAAAATTTCAAGAGATTTTGTTGTACTACATAAAATTTTCGGTAGCTTAAAGGCTTTTGTGTCAATGCCAGAGAACTGATAGTCATTTGACTATCATTTGATTGAAATTTTATTCCCTTTTTGTGTGAGGTGAATTTCCCTCATTGTCATATCCTAATAGTTGACTGGTGTTAAAAAAAACAAAACATGAATTTCATGTGATTTTTCTTGTGTGCATGCTTAAAGGAACATTGAATAATAAGGAATGTCTAAATCAACAACAACAAAAAGAATAACTTTTAAATTCTCTATTTGTGTTTAACTAAGAGTTTTAAATTTGGGATTACAAATGGAGACCATCAATTGGTTTGTGTAGTATTTAAAATTTTTTTCTTTGATTTGTTGCTAATATTTAAAAATGGGAAAAAAAATTTGAAATGGGAGATTTTACATATGAATCCAGATTCCCAGATTTTTGTGAATAATTGGAAGATCTGGTCTTCTTCCATCATGGTAGCACTTACTGGAACCACAGGGCATCTGCCCGACCCCCATCTTTATCTCCAGCTCCCACAGGTCCATACCAGGCACTTTGCCCTTCATGCTTTCTGCCTGCCTGTGTAGGCATTTGAATTTGCTGTCTTTAATTTAAATATAAAATTTACAATGAGTTATGTGTGTGAAAATCAGCTTTGAAAGTTGCTAAATTCTATCCCAGAATTCTGTTTAGTACAGTTTTAAAAAAATGATTAATGCTTTCATTTTAATTCGATCTATAACTGAGTAACAGAAATGTGTCCTTTTAAATACGGTGTATTGAAATTCAGCATTGTATCGCAATGCTGTGTTTACTGATTGATGATTTTCGGAGTAACAGCATTTATTCAATAAAGGAACAAAGATAGTTTCTGACTTGGACATTCTGAACACATGGCTAATCTTCTAAATGGATCAGATGAAACAAGCCCAGTCCTTAAATCTGCCTTCACTGATCACCCACCATGGACACGAGACCCTGCATTACCCAAGGTTTACAAAGAAGCAGTTTCCACCTCTTTTTAGGGAAGTTAAACATAGGTGGAAATAAAGGCAAAATAGAGTGTGAAGTAAGAAAAACCCATCAGAACTTCAGGGCGAGACCTCTGGGAGTTCAAGGCAAGATGTCCTTCTCCTATCCAGGGGGTTCAGGAAAAGCCACATGGACTTGGACTTGCTGTTTGTTTCCCAAGTTCACTTTGACTTATATGACAAAAATGGGTCTGGAGCATGACGAACGACAAATAATTTGGACATGATGGGGAGAGAGCAAGGGCCCCCAGTGTGAAATCCTCTGGTGGGCAGGTATATTCAGGTGGTGATCCTGGCTTGTCATGGTGTAGAATGGTTGAAAATTGGCATGGTACATAAAGGCCCAGGTATATTACTATGACTCAGCTTTTTTTTCCCTTCTGTTGACACTACTCCAAAGTCGTCATTTTGGGTCATTTGGCCTTATTTTGCATGAGTGAATCATTTAATAACTATTATTGCTGTGGTGTAATGCCAGCCTCATAAATACCAACGCAGACTTGAGACCGACAAAAACGGATTCTAAGGTGGTCCCTTCAGATGTCAGAGGATATTGTTAATTAGATCTTTTAAAGATTATCATCAACGTGAACCCAAACTTAAAAAAAAATCGAAGACACCTTGTGGACATCCAGTACCCCTCTCCTCTGCAGTCTGATCTAATTTCTAGTTTTTGATGCCAACTGAAGCTCACAGAGGGAAGGGACATCCTCAAGCTCACACAGTCTGAGTTAGTGGCAGTTGCGAGACCAGAAGCCAAGTCTCATGTTCCTCCTTTATTACATATTCCACTGCACCTTGGTTTTTTTTTTAAATTTATTTATTATTCATTTTTGGCTGTGTTGGGTCCTCATTGCTGTGCGCGGGCTTTCTCTAGTTGTGGCGAGCGGTGTCTACTCTTCCTTGCAGTCTGCGGGCTCCTCACTGCAGTGGCTTCTCTTGTTGTGGAGCACAGGCTCTAGGTGTGCGGGCTTCAGTAGTTGTCTCACGCGGGCTCAGTAGTTGTGGCTCGAGGGCTCTAGAGCACGGTATCAGTAGCTGTGGCGCACAGGCTTAGTTGCTCCGTGGCATGTGGGATCTTCCTGGACCAGGGCTTGAACCTGTGTCCCCTGCATTGGCAGGCGGATTCTTAATCTCTGCACCACCAGGGAAGTCCCCAATGCACCTTGTTAACCATAAGAAATGTTGTTCAACATTGTGTTACAGACTTCGGGGGATTAGTTTGGAAAGGCAATGCACCTATGTAATATTGCTATGGGAAAATAGGTTTATTTCTCTATCTTTTAAATTTTTTTAATTTTTCTATTGAAGTATAGTTGATTTACATTATGTTAGTTTCAGGTGTATGGCACAGTGAGATATATATATATTATTTTTCAGATTCTTTTCCCTTATAGGTTATTACAAAATATTGAGTATAGTTCCCTATGCTATACAGTAGCCCCTTGTTGGTTATCTATTTTATATATAGTAGTGTGCATATGTAAATCCCAGCCTTCTCATTTATCCCCCTCCCCCTTCCCCTCTGGTAACCACACGAGCAATGCTCTTTGGAATGACTCATGACAGAAATGGGGCAAATGACTCCCCAAATTACCCAAGACTGAGAGGTTTCCTGGGAATGTGGGACTTTTCGTGCAAAAGTGGACAGTTGGCCATCATACCTGTAAATATATGAATGCATCATGTTTAAGATGTTGCTTTTGGTGAAGAAGCAGAAGTATTCATATTCTCCATCAGAATTTTCCCCCAAAAGTTTGCGTATTATTTGCAAAATTTTCTTCTAGAAACATAGTTACACCTTCCATTGGATGGTTACAAACTAACAATTTATTACAAACTAAAAATTTTGTTAACTTCTGGAGGTAACTTCTGTAGGGTGTGTTATGAGTTTATATAATTTCTTGCTGCCATCTAGTGGCTAAATCCAACAGGGCCTTGGTGATTAGCCATCTTAAATGTAACATTTTAATGTTTAAAGGGCTTGACACAAAAACAAACCAGTTGGTCAAATTAATTTGTCAGGGGATTGTTAGTAATTAGTAGACATTAAGAGCTCTTAAAATGATTAAACGTAGACATTTCAGATGGCTCGAAAAATATGGTTGGTGGTTGTTTTCATGTAGTGTAGCTTTTCACGTAAGATGCCTCTCATGTGGTGTTTTTATTTATTTATTTTTGGCTGCTTTGGGTCTTCGTTGCTGCACACAGGCTTTCTCTAGTTGTGGCAAGCGGGGGCTACTCTTCGTTGCAGGTGTGCAGGCTTCTCATTGCGGTGGCTTCTCTTGTTGTGGAGCACGGGCTCTAGGAGCGTGGACTTAAGTAGTTGTGGCTCACGGGCCCTAGAGCGCAGGCTCAGTAGCTCTGGCCCACGGGCTTAGTTGCTCCACAGCATGTGGGATCTTCCCGGACCAGGGCTCGAACCTGTGTCCCCTGCATTGGCAGGCGGATTCTTAACCACTGTGCCACCAGGGAAGCCCTCATGTAGTGTTTTTGAAACTCTTTATTGAAGTGCATTTTATATGGAGAAAAGTGTTCCTATCATAAGCACATATGTGCGAATTTCTATGAAGTGAACACACTAACTACACCATTACCCACCCCTCCCCAGAATATAACCACTGACTTTCAGCACCATCATTTTGTTTGATTTTGTGCTTCACATAAAGTGGAAGGAGACGGTGTATACTCTATGGCTTGCAGCTTATATAGTATTTTAATGCTAAAGTAATTCACATTTCCTTTCAACCTGGACAATGCAGTAGCTAACAAAGACAATTAGATTAACCAAAAACATTAGAAAGCCCAAACCATTCTTATCATTTTAGTATTTTTCCTGACAGTCTTCTTGAGGGGAGCAGAGGTATGCACGTAGTGTGTGTGTGTGTGTGTGTGTGTGTGTGTGTGTATGTGTGTGTGTGTGTGTGTGTGTGTGTGTGTGTGTGTGCACGCCCTGCATGGAGAGTGTATACCTACATTCGCATCTGTACAGAAGTGGGACTGTATTCCACACTCTGTCTTATAACCTTTGTAACTTCTATTTCCTGAACATTGTTCCATTTATAAGACTCATATTTAACTGAGCAACGTGTCTTGAATGGATATATGTCTTCCCTGAGAGGACTGAGTCTTGTTCTGTGGCCCACATTTGGTGGTGCGTGGATTTTGCGATGGAGGCAGGAAGCCTGTAGCAGTGGAGGGGCTGGGCTTGCGGAGCAGGGGTTCTCTGCACAGGAAGACCTTCCACCTTCTCCCGGCTGTGGGCTGCTCTGCACCTGGCCACGGCCATGGCTCCCACAGTAAATGCTCTCCTTTCCTTTTCCTGCAGCATTGGTATCATCTATGGTTTTGTGGCAAACCAACACATAAGGACTCACATTGAAAAGACTCGGAAATTGTCAGAAAGTAATTTCAACGACTTGAGAACCCTCCTGAATGCAACTCCAGGGGTAAGGACCACACTCTATATCCCATGATGCTTTGTGTTTGAGGCCTTTGGGAGTTCCTGTATATATTTGGAATCTTATTTGGACCTTCTGGAAACCCTATAATCATTGTAGACAGGTGTTGTCTTTTAATTTTAAAGATAAAGGAATAAAGGCCTAGCAAGTGATTTTCAAAAGAGTACAAAGCATAATTTCAGAATTGGTGCTTTTATTTTATTTTACTTTATTTCTTTTATTAAGGTATACCATATAATTATATTACTTATTATAAAAGTGCTTAACCATTTTAAAGGTCTCATGACTTTTTCTATTTTATTTATTTATTTTTGGCTGTGTTGGTCTTTGTTGCTGCACGCGGGCTTTCTCTAGTTGGACCAGGGCTCGAACCTGTGCCCCCTGAATTGGCAGGCGGATTCTTAACCACTGCGCCACTGGGGAAGCCCTCTGCTGAGAGGTTTTTAAAAAAGATGTTCTGAATAGGCAAAGCATCAATGTGCTTCTGGGATACAGAAAAAAGGTACCCTCAGGTCACCCTGTCCCCAGAGACAACTTCTGTGCATGTGTGTGTGTGTCTCTCCTTCCCAAGGAATTTTACACATCTATACAGATATTAGCAAATAAGTGTTTATAAAACAGAAAGGTTTCATTACCAGAGTAACTTCAAGCAAACGATGGGGAGTTAACGATATTGTGAAAAAGAAAGGACAGTGGCACCAAAGATTTTTCTTTTTAAAAAAAGTCACGGGCTTCCCTGGTGGCACAGTGGTTAAGAATCTTCCTGCCAATGCAGGGGACACGGGTTCGAGCCCTGGTCTGGGAAGATCCTACATGCCGCAGAACAACTAAGCCCATGTGCCACAACTTATGAGCCTGCCCTCTAGAGCCCATGAGTCACAGCACTGAAGCCCGCAGGCCTAGAGCCCATGCTCTGCAACAAGAGAAGCCTCCGCAATGAGAAGCCCACGCACCGCAACAAAGAGTAGCCCTCGCTCGCTGCAGCTAGAGAAAGCCCGCGTGCAGCAACGAAGACCCAACGCAGCCAAAAATTAAATAAATAAATAAATAAAAACCTCTCAGCAGAAACCATCAAACATATGATGCTGAGCCAACAAGCAGAGAGATGGATGCTATCCTATTAGATTCACTGATAAGAGCCTGCCAGAATCCATGGGCTTCCTTACACAGGGATGTGTTCTTACAGGTTTAATATATTCTAAAAAAATGCGAACACATTAAATATGGTACTGGTTTTTTAATATGTGGTTGGAACTAAAAATGCAAGGAGTGCAGGAATTTTTAATATTGAGATTATAGAAGCTAACTTTATTCAGCTTTTATAGCCTGTGCAGAGAGGGAAATGCTTCATTTCCCCAGTTTGTGAGTAAAAATTCATAATATTTTTTACCTATCATTCTAAAGATGCCAAAGTAAAATCTCTTTCCTAAAAAGTTGGCAAAGTTAAACACATAGCAATCATGGCTGGTGAACTTTGGGATTGCTTTCATAATCTTGGAAGGAGACTAAAGTGTTCTGGCTTTGGGGGAAACTTATGTAGTTCAAAATATATGAAAGAGCTCTAACAAATCTATAAAAAATTGGGCAGAGAATGTCAATAATTGATTTACGAGGAAATGTAACTGGTCCCAAACATCATAAAATTTCTTTAATACATCTTTATTGGAGTATAATTGCTTCACAATGCTGTGTTAGTTTCTGTTGTACAACAAAGTGAATCAGCCATATGCATACGTATATCCCCATATCCCCTCCCTCTTGAGCCTCCCTCCCACCCTCCCTATTCCACCCCTCTACGTGGTCGCAAAGCACCAAGCTGACCTCCCTGTGCTATGCAGCTGCTTCCCACTAGGTAACAATTTTACATTCCGTAGTGCATATACGTCAATACTACTCTCACTTCGCCCCAGCTTCCCCCTCCCCACTGTGTCCTCAAGTCCATTCGCTATGTCTACGTCTTTATTCCTGCTCTGCCACTAGGTTCATCAGTACCATTTTTTTTTTCTTTTCTTAGATTCCATATATATGTGTTAGCATACAGTATTTGTTATTCTCTTTCTGACTTCCTTCACTCTGTATGACAGACTCTAGGTCCATCCACCTCACTAAAAATAACTCAATTTCATTTCTTTTTATGACTGAGTAATATTCCATTGTATATATGTGCCACATCTTCTTTATCCATTCATCTGTCGATGGACACTTAGGTTGCTTCCATGTCCTGGCTATTGTAAATAGAGCTGCAGTGAACACTGTGGTACATGACTCTTTTTAAATTATGGTTTTCTCAGGGTATATGCCCAGTAGTGGGATTGCTGGGTCATATGGTAGTTCTATTTTTAGTTTTTTAAGGAACCTCCATACTGCTCTCCATAGTGACTGTATCAATTTACATTCCCACCAATAGCACAGGAGGGTTCCCTTTTCTGCACACCCTCTCCAGCGTTTATTGTTTGTAGACTTTTTGATGATGGCCATTGTGACCGGTGTGAGGTGATACCTCATTGTGGTTCTGATTTGCATTTCTCTAATGATTAGTGGTGATGAGCATCTTTTCATGTGTCTCTTGGCCATCTGTATGTCTTCTTTGGTGAAATGTCTACATAGGTCTTCTGCCCATTTTTTAATAGGGTTGTTTGTTTTTTTGATATTGAACTCCATGAGCTGTTTGTATATTTTGGAGATTAATCCTTTGTCTGTTGTTTCATTTGCAAGTTAACCTTACTCTAGTAATTGGAGAAATGAACAATTAAATAATAATGCAGATTTTCACTAAGAAGATGGGCAATAGTTATTTTATTTAGAAGTGGTAACATCCAGGGTTGCAGAGGGTGTGGGGAAGCAGACCCACAAAGACACGGTAGGCAGAAGGGTGAGTGGCCCCAGCAGAGGTTAGTAATAGCTGCTAAGTAAAATGATTCTAGGGTGGTAGATTTCACACGACCTCAAATTCTCTGCAGTTCCTCCTTTCAAGAGGTGGATCTGTTTTCCATCCCCTCAAATCTTGGATGTGTCTGTGACCCGCTTTGACCAAACGAATGAAGTAGACGTGACCTTGTGCTAGTTTTGACCTTAGGCTTCCAAAGGCCTTGCAGTGTCTACTCTTGTCCTCTTGCTAGCGGGCCCACTACGTGAAAACACCCAGCCTGGCCGCTTGGGAGGAGAGACCACATAGAGAGAGGAATCCATTTGTCCCCAGCCAAGCCAGCGCCAACCAGGAGATCGGCATAGCCAATCCACAGAATCATGAGAAATAAGAAATCATATTTCTTAAGCCAGTAAGAAGTCTGAGCATCCCAAAAATAGAAATATCTCTAAGAACCTGCTTTCTTTAAAAAAAAAACTCTGATTCAGGATAATTTTTATATGTTAAATCTCTTTTTATTGTGGCTTGGGAAACCTCCAGAAGAAGTTTCAAGTAATCTTTTTTTTTTTTTTTTTTTTTTAGCAAATTGACTATGTACTGGACCAGTATACCACCACGAAGGCAAGGGCATTCTCAGATCTGGACAGTGAGTAAAATTTAACGTTGCCTCAGATGTGTTTGTTTTGGCTAGAAGATGCTATGGCCATCTCCCATAAAACATGGACTAAGAAATGTAATATGCTGTTTCTGCAATTTCTGCGTGAACAAAGGGGAAGAACAGAACAGTAATTCCCTAGCATTATTGACAACGTGTAGTTTGTTACTCAGCCATTAAAGCCTAGCATTTATTATACAAATGCTTCTGCTTTCCTGCAGTCACGGGCACCTGTTCTTCACTCCCCATGCGAGAGAAGAATTGGGTCTCTGTCCGATCTGCTGTTAAAGACAGATATGGGCCCCCCGGAGAAGCCAGTGGCTTCAGGAATTAGAGGGGTGGGCGGGGCTGGTCCCCACGTGCTCAGTGGTTAGCAACCAGGGGCTGTTTTGCCCTCAAGGCGACATCTGGCAACATCTGGAGGCATTTTCAGTGTCCCGGTTGGGTCCCATCCATTGGCAGAGGCCAGGGATGTGGCTAAAAACCCTGCAAAGCACAGGGCAGGTCCCATAGGAAAGATGGACCCGACCCCCAATGTCGATAGAGCCCGGGTTCAGAAACCCTGGTCCAGCTGGAGAGGTTAGGGACACCTGCAGCCGTGAATCAAGGTGATAAGGTGAACCTATTCCTAGTACAAAGAAACACCGAGTCTGCAGTGGTTAAGTTTTCACGGGGGACGCAGCTGGTGTGAGGGCTTGGAAGTGTGCCAAGAAATCTCCGCACGAGAGTCCACAGCCAAACGGGGTCTGGAGTGAAAAGTGGGATTTCGCGTCGGGAGAGACTAAACCAGGCAACGAAATCGGCATCGGGAAGAGACTGAGAGGTAAGAGAATAAAGAAAGAGACCCCACCCTCACTGTCCCTTATGCTTCTTGGAATTTAGATATTAAGTTGTTGCTGGGAGGCGGAATTTTCGAACAGCTCAAACCTAGAGTGGTCCCTGTGCTGGATGACATCAAGGCCATGGCAGAAGGTAAGCACTGTGGCAGCAGGACCAAGACAGCCTCCACCTGGAAGGCTCAGCCTCCCAGGCTCCCTCGCCCTTTTCTCGTTTTCCCTGAGGGTCAGCTAGGGCAGAGCCACAGTCCATCCTTCCTTCCTCCCTCCCTCCCTTTCTCCCTTCCCTCCTTCCTTTTTCCCTTCTCTCCTCCCTCCCTCCCTCTCTCCCTCCCTTTCTTTCCTTCCTTCCTTGCACACCTGGCCCCTGCCTATCTTTCCAGCCTCTTCCACCAGCACCCCACTTTCCATTCTAGCCGTGAATCTCGGTGTTCATTCTGATGTAAGTCCCCAAAGGTGTCATTCTTCCCCAGACCCTGTAGTGCACAGGCTTCCTCTGCCTGAAATGCCACAGAACCTTCTTCATCTAACGTACCTATTAGAAAATTGTGTTCCTAGAATGTGTATTTTTTAGCTTTGACAAAGACTGAAGTTTAAAACAGCAAGGCTTGTCTTTAGAATGAGTCTTACCCCTATGGTTGAATCATAGTCAATCACAGCAGAGGTTCAGTGGTACCTGAATAAAGGAAAATAGATGGAAGAAAAAAGAAAACAAACAAAAACATAAGTTTTCTTGCTTTTGTCCTTACCGGGATATTGTTAGTGTACAACAGTTGTCCGAAGTTCACAACAAATACACTTAAACTCGATTGAAATAAATCTTCAGCCAGTGGTTAATTTTGTTTCTATCCATTAGCCGTATTTCGGACGGAAGGAGATGGGTTGGGGAGGGGTCCTTCCTTCCTTCCTTCCCCTCATGGTGAGGAAATGAGGCCTCCTGCCACCCGTGTTATTGACCGAGGAAGCTGATGGTCCAGCCCCAGTCAGTCCTCAGACGAACGCAGGCCCTGCTGCCAGCTTCACTGCAACCTCAGGAGAGATCCTGAGCTCAGCCGCGCAGCTAAGCCAATCCCAGATTTCTGACCCTCACATACTGTGTGAGATAATAAACCTTTGTAGTTTTAAGCTGCTGACTTTTGGAATAGTATCTCCTGCAGCAATAGATAACTAATACGGTGCTCAATCCGCAGTGACAGCTATTTTCCTAAACCATCAATTTTCTATCCAGCCTTCAACACATGGAGAAGGAGAACTAAAAGCTTCTGATTTCCTAGTCAATATACAGTGCTATTTGTGACTCATCAGAATATAATACTCCTTGATTTTAAGGCAGTATATATTGTATAGACCTTTGGATTAATTAATGTCTTTTTGGGGGAAAAGAGGAAAGTACCACATTAAATGCAAAATTGATTGCGTGCTCATTTCACTAAAGTTAAAATGTAAAAAAGAAAGCAGAAGGAGGCAGTGAATCAGGGAAATACGGTAATCTTTAAAAACTGAAAGATGGCCCACTATGGAAACAAAAAATAATGAGTGAGAGAAAAAATGCACAAAAATGGTAACACAATGGACTAATAAGGGGCATTGTTTTAGATAAAGAGCTCAGTGTCCAAGGAGTGTAACTTCTTATTCCTGTTAATTAGTACATTTTCTTACAACTGTTACATTTCTTTCCTCCAATAACCCCATTTACGATACGAAATGAACTCTTTGTCATCATGGCTGACAGATGGCCCCCAAACCGTGTGTTATTGTCCTTTATTGAAAATTAAATGGCAGTAGTCATAAGATGACACCCTACATAAGTAGGGTGTCAGGTTGAAACATCAAAATACTAAAAAAGTGAATTTGCAATGGAGCACCATGTGCTTGTTTATTAAGCCCGTTAACTAACAGTATATAGTGGACGTTCTGATAACTACTGTCGTTTCAAAGTAGTGATGAGCAGACACAATACTGCCGATATCAGCAAACACTGAATATTAAATGAAAATATTTCTGATTTCTTCAGTGACAGAGGCACTGACAGAGATTCACTGTCTATTTGCATAAGAGAATCAAAGGCTAAAGTGTAACTGGAGGGGCTGGTGGAAATGAAGATGTGGGTTTGGTTTGGTTTGGGTTTTTTCCTTCCAAGTTCACAAATCCCTTTGAGTCTGTGCACAGACCCCAGTTTAAGAACCGCTGATTTCACCTCAAATAGTTCAGGTTTGTCCAGGTAACTGATTATATCAGAAACAAGGAGCTCCAGGTTGTCCTAGAGTTGAATGAACAGTCTTCAGTGATTACTTTGTCACTCGCTGTTTGAGCATTTCTGCCACAGGAATGAAGATGAAGCCCAGACTTTTTCCCCAGAGAAGTTTCCTTCCATAGCTGCCCACCTTCTCTCCCCCTCACCCCCCACTTCGCCCAGCCCTGTGTCTTAGCAGGAAATATCACTTAATTGGCCAGAACAAAACTAGGAGGAGAGGTGGACACCTTGGTGGCTCCTCATTGCTTCACCTTGAGACTTAATCACTCATGTCTAATAGCCACGCAAAACCTTCCCTCTCCACTGCCCTTGGCGTTCCTCTTGCTAATGATCCTCTGGGTCCCCTCATTATAACTTCAAGTGTTTACACTTCACTGATGGATTAATCATCATTTGGGCTGACCCTCTGACCTTTTACAATCAAATCTCTCCTGTCATCTCTCTTACTCTCTTATAAACATCTTTCGAGTAATCATGTTTCATTTACCTGATTCATACAGACAAATCTCTATGTGGTTTTCAACTAAGTGGACTGTTGTCTCATGCAACTGAAACTAGCTTCAGGTGAGGCTTGATCTAGTGGTGAGATTCTTTCCATCTAGCTGTTCTCTACAGTGTCTGCATCGTTCTAATGCAGACTCCCCTTGCAGTGCTACACAGGGGAGATGGGTTGCCTGGGGGCAGTCAAGGCCCACTCCTTAAGCTGAGGGTGGGACCCATGTTACCCAAACTCTGCTGCACCATAGGGCAGGGGTGACATGGCTTCTGAGATGCCAGCCAACCAAGTCCAACAAAGCAAGTGATTGTAGAATTGATCAGCCATGAAGTAAAATTTAGAAAGCTATTGAGTGTTGAGGCCCTGCCCTGTGGCAATGCTATATAGCAGGTACTTTTCCTGCGCCACGTCAGTCAGTGCTCACAGCAGCTCTGTGGGGTGAGTATGGTTACCTCCATTTTACCAACTCAAGAGAGTGAGGCTCAGAGTTCATGTGACTTGTCCCAGATGAGGTAGCTGGGAAGTGGCGGAGTTGGGATCCAGACCCTGGTCTGATTATAAGGCTTGTGCTGCCTGGACCGTTCCAGATGGTATTTGGGTACATTTGGGAGTGTTAAGGTGTAGGGTGCTTCTGGGCCATCCACAGCAAACACAGCACAGTGTAACTTTGAAAGAACAGGTGGGAATCTGGAGTTCAAGAGCTGGTGTGACCACAAGATGATGCCAGGCATCTCTGCACCCCAGATCCCTCTCAAGTCAGTGCATTGGAGCAGTGGTTGGCCAAGATCCCTTCCAGCTCCCAAATTATGTGAAGACAAATGCCGTGCAAAATGGTGCAGCGTGGTTGGCATGTACCTTTACTTTTTGCCTCATTGTTTGCCCAGTTTTTAATGTTTGCATTACAATTCTAGCTGGATTAAAGTCGATTAAAACATTTTTTTTTCTTTTCAGGGCTTCTTGTATTATTGAAGTGTTTTATATATATATATATATATATT
>NW_020172818.1:5617725-5820486 GCF_003031525.2 Neophocaena asiaeorientalis asiaeorientalis
TATATATGGGTTTTCTTATTTAAGCCAGCCTGAATAAGTTAAACTTTAGCCTCTGATGTTGCCAGAGCTTCTTAAAATGTACTCAATAAACTGCTTTGGCAAGCTTTTTGCTAAAAATCCTTTGCAACCTTATGTGTCTGGTGGCCTTTGGAGAAAGCAGAAATATGCAAATGGATTTGTGCAAATCATGTTTGAGCTGCAGGCTAGGACCTATAAAGGAAATGTTCTATGAACTAGTAAAATGTTAATTAGCTAAAATTGAGAATCTAAAATATCTTTCCACTGACTCAAGATACATAATATATGTGATCTTGGTAGGCTTGGAATGACCCCCAGAGTTATAACCCAGTAGACATTTTAAAAAAATGCTTTGAAGCCTTTGGAAAATAAAAAAATTTATTACTTCTGAGTCCTTCTTGGGACATGACAGCATAGCACCCATAACCTAGAATGTCTGTACACAGTGCCTAAATGGACACATGTTTTCTGGGCCATCAACTCGTTTTATCATCCATCATTCTTTGTTGTTGCTGTTGTTTGTTTGTTTCTTGCCTTAAAATAACTCATCTTGAAGTCAAAGTGGAAA
Organism: Neophocaena asiaeorientalis asiaeorientalis; assembly: GCF_003031525.2. Taxonomy (NCBI): domain Eukaryota; kingdom Metazoa; phylum Chordata; class Mammalia; order Artiodactyla; family Phocoenidae; genus Neophocaena; species Neophocaena asiaeorientalis. The sequence continues at coordinate 5,618,312 of NW_020172818.1, forward strand.
AGGCAATGAGAGGTAAACCACAGAACATTAAAATGTGAGGTGTGTGATGTGAGTTATATTTTGCAATGCTCTTTTGCGTTCTGTTGTGTTTCTAGTTGCAGCTGTGTTCTTTGATTCTTGTTTCCCTGTGGCAGATATTTATTGAGCCTCTAATATGAGCTGGGTACTAGCTCCATGCTTTGCTGATAATCCTGGGAGGTAGGTGGAAAAGATGAGAAACTGAGGTCCAGAGTGACTCTTTGATAAAATCTTTGTTATTATTATTATAATTATTATTATCTCAAATACTGTTCAGATAGTAGCTCTTCTGCTGCCTTGCTATAGCACCTTTGGCAAACTCTTTCACCTCTCAGGACCTCAGTTTACTCATCTGTAAATTAGGAGGCTGGTTGGGTCATCTCCTGGTTACTAGGGGGATCTGTGATTCTAGGCTGTGCCTTAGGAGGTTTGCTCTTAGGAGATGGCTCCCCAACCTAGTTTTGATGATTTACTCTGAGACCTGGGGAGGCTTCCAGGATTGGACTGTATGACCCTTCATCCCCAATTCTATCACCTTATCTGAATAGAAAATCTTGGAGTCTGCTTCAAACAATCTTTTCTCTTGAATTTTGGTCCGGTCCTGGAAGGTAGTAGAAGAACTGGGGTGAGCCCTCATAATACTTTCAGCAAGAGACTACGACAGGAAAGCATTGAAGTGTGTGTGTGTGTGTGACTTTAGAACCAAGTTTTATGTGGTTGCCAGGGAAAATTGGGAAACCAGTTTTTAAGGGCATTTACACTTTCCTAGCAACATGCAATTGTGGCCCGATGCCCTGACATCTGTTCTGTGAGCCCGGAAGACTTATTTGCTTAGAAGAAAATCAGTGCCCTCTAATTTAAGTTTCACATCTTTTACTGCTGCGATTTTAAGTCGCTGTAGAAAAGAGTTGTATTTTTCTACCTCCCAAGTCATGAATATGGATTTCTATACCCCAGAGAAATCAAGATAGCAAACAATTTTTAGGGATCACTTAGTATAAGGATGCGGGACTAGGCTGCGGGACTTCCACAATAAAACAGGTGGACTCACTGCTATTGAGGAATTTCAATTTGACCATTCTAATCCCCACATTTTGTGATGAACATGGTGGTGGTTTCACCATTTTTCAGATGAAGACATTGCCAAAGAATGTTCAGGAATCGACTTCCGGTTACACAGCAAGTAGCAAAGTTGGGATCTGTACCTAGACTCGCCTGAATCCAAATCCGTGATCTTAACCATCGCTGTGTCTACTTCCAGCTCTTTGAATATCCATCACCAAAATCCTTCTGGGTGTGATCAGTTTTTATGTGAATTAAAACTGCTTGGGATTGAAGATGCTGGCCTGTCTGGGCTGACCTCTTCAAAGCTAGGCAAGGCTAGGGCAGTAACACCTTTTCCTGTGGCTTCTGCTCCAGTGCTAGCCAGTTAATGCTGTGCCCACGAGTCCCAGTCACATTCCTAGGTTGGTACTCACCCCTGCGTATTTGAAAGAGCCCCCAGGTAGGAAAGCTGAGTTGGTTGGAGTAGCTGGCAGAGGCAGAGAAGGCCATCAATGTCCCTGTATTCCCCTTTCAGACTGCCCCTCACAGCAGGCTCCTCTGGTTGCCTTCCAGTGTCATTTACAAGTTTATCGCAAGTTCCTTTAGGGTGCTTTTGTAGATGAGAAGGGATTTTTCCATTTGCCAGCCCAGTGGGTGCCTCTGTTCTGAAGCGGGCTGTGTTCCTACAGAAATCCAAGAGACCAGAGAAACCCTGGTCGAAGTGAACAGTATCTTAACGGACATGAGACAGTTATCTGCAAATCTTAACAACAGCCTGAGTAACGTTAAAAGGAACCTGGAGCAAGCACTCACTGACCCCATGTGCTCTGTGCATCCGGTAATGACCACTTGCAGCAACATTATGAACTCTCTAAGCCTTCTGGATGGCAGCATCGATTTTGATCAGGTGAGGAGGTAACCTGGCTTCAGGGCAGTGTCATTGGGACAGCTGGGGAGGGCTAAGCATGGGCTCACCCATCAGGTGCCCAGTGGCTGGGGGTCTCTGTCAGCCTTCCTGGTTATTTAGCCATCATGTTGGAACGGCTGTAGGAGGAGAGAAGAAATAATGGGAAATACTCCTTGAGAGTTCTCTGCCATCGATTTGATGAAATACATCAGAATGAATTGAGCTTTTTCTTTGTTCAGATTCTTCTTTTTTTAATTTTAATTTTATTTTGACAGTTTGTGCATTTTATAAGATATTGGCTATATTCCCTGTGTTGTACAATGTATCCTTGTAGCTCATTTTATCCATAATAGTTGTACCTCTTAATCCCCAGCCCTGATAGTGCCCCTCCCCGCTCCCCACTGGGAACCACTAGTTTGTTCTCTGTATCTGTGATGAATTCAGCTTTAAAAAGGAAAAAGGAAGCAAAAGCCATTTTTCTAGACCTTTAAAAATTAAAAAATATATATATTTTTTGTTTTTTTGCGGTACGCGGGCCTCTCACTCCTGTGGCCTCTCCCGTTGCGGAGCACAGGCTCGGGACGCACAGGCTCAGCAGCCATGGCTCATGGGCCCAGCCGCTCCGCGGCATGTGGGATCCTCCCGGACCGGGGCACGAACCCGTGTCCCCTGCATCGGCAGGCGGACTCTCAACCACTGTGCCACCAAGGAAGCCCTAAAATATATTTTTAAATGATAGGCCTAGTATATTAACCACAGGTGCCTAAATATAAGGTAATTTTTCACATTCCCAAAGAGAAGATTAGAAAAAAAAAAAGAATTTGGAGCAACTTGAATATATAAAGTTCTGGGATATAGATAAAATAATCATGTCTACTCATGATTTTTAATGTATCAATATAGTGATATGCACACATAGCACTTTATATAAAACAATATTTTAATATAGCTAGATTTTTCTGACTTTCACATTTCATGAATCAATTTTATTCAAACACTTAACATTCAACATCTGTGTTGAATCTACTACAATCACTTTTGTTGTCATTGAACAGTTTTTCAGAGTGTAGGACCTATACTTGGCATTTAAATTGTTTGAAATCGAGTTCTTTTGGGGGTAACTTTTTTTTTAACATCTTTATTGGAGTATAATTGCTTTACAATGGTGTGTTACTTTCTGCTGTATAACAAAGTGAATCAGCTATACATAAACATATATCCCCATATCTCCTCCCTCTTGTGTCTGAGGTAACTTTTAATTTTGATGGGATTTTAAAACATGCAGAAAATCTTTAAGATTAGTGTACAAGGAAGCCCTGTTTACATCTTTTACCCAGATTCACCAGTTGTCAACACTTTGCTCCATTTGCTTAATGGTATTATTTTATACATTTATCTATGTATCTATCATCTATTTGTATTATTGTATGTATGCATACAATACTATGCATTTTGTCCTTTTCTCAATCATCTGGAGGTGAGTTGCAGACATTATGCCCTTTTACCCTTAAATATTTCAGTGCATTTCCTAACTTTACATAACCATTATGATTACCAAAATTAGGATATATGACATTGACCCAATACCACCGTCTAATCCACAGTTTATATTCAAATTTTGCCGATTTTTCTAAAATGCTCTTTAAAAAAATTTTTTTTTTTCTTTTCTCCAGTTTAAGGTCCAGTCTAGAGTACACATTGTCTTCAGTTGTCATGTGTCTTTAGTTCCTTTAATCTGGAACAGTTTCTCAGTCTTTTTTCTTTAGCGACATTGACATTTTTTAAGACTGTAGGCCATTTATTTTATAGAATGACCTTCGATTTAGGTTTGTCTGATGTTCCCTCATGATTCGATGTGAGTTATGCCTATTTATCAGGGATTTCACAAAAGTGATGTTGTGTCCTCCTTGATATGTTGTGTCAGGAGGCCCATGATATTTGTCCCAGAATTGGTAAGAGATAGAACACGTTAAATCCATGTATAACACTATAAATGAAAAACTTATTCCAGACCACTTACCAATATAACCACTATTACTTTTAAACATGTGTTTTTAAAAGGTTGTTTACAGCTGTATTCAACAATATTCAGTACCTGAAATTGTGAGGTCACACACATTCAGTGTTAAATTTCTTGCCCTTATTTTTAGCTGACTGCAATAAGAGACCTTCAAACATCGAAAATTAGTGCTTGTAGAGTCCATTCCGAGCTAATGTGTCTGCCTCCGACAATACACTATTGTTCAAAGGAAACTTAGATCACACCCTATAATATAGAGACTTCAGGACTTGGATTTAAGATGATTCCCTTTTTTATGACAAATAATTTGGGGGGGGGGGTAATCACCTTGCTTTATGTCTTGTTTTATAAAATTTCAGCTCCCATCTTTGGATGAACAAATTGGTAACCTTAATGATACTCTTCAAACAAATTTGTCCAGCCTAGTCCAAAAGGTATGTTTTTTGGGAAAAAAAATACAGTAGATTATTTTAAAGAATAGAATAGTACATAAGGAAATAGGTAACAGCAAAAAAGCAGTGAAATTCTGGATAGATAACATCTATCACCCAAGAAGGGTGATAGATGTTATCCTCCAGGTAATTTTGTGCATTCCCATTCAAGAATTTTTTATTATGCATCTATTGTATGCAAAGCACCTTGCTAGGACCATAAGAGATAAAAAGAAAAGCATGATCTCATCTTCCTGGGGCTCAGAATTGGATGGGTATAGTGTTGGACCCCACGCTGATTCTGACACAAGACGCTCTCCCACTCTGCCGGTGAGTCAGCCATGTTGGTTTTGTTTCTTCCCACTTCTGCTCATGTGTACAGGCTGTGTGCTCTGCCTGGCACTCTCTTCTTTCTCCCTCTCCTTTGCCCAGCTTCTTGGGCTACTAGGGACTAGTTACTTTAAGCTTTATATATCACTTTCTTAACGAGACCTTCCCTGGGCATCTTGACCAGATCAAAACCTCTTTTAATACATTCTTACAGCATTGCAAATATTCTTTGTTAAGTTCCTCACAACTTTGATTATTGCTTTCATGTCTTGATCGTGCCACAAGACGGTAAATCCTAAAACAGGAAGGGGTCACATTGATCTAGAATACTGTGATTTCCCCAGTAGCCTAAAAGGAAGAGAATAGCTTTATTCTTGACTCTGTCTTTTAGCATGGGTATAAAAAAGTCATCAGATATCTATTAAACACTCATCTACATATACTAACGAAGGAAGTGTCCCCTTAAACAAGTCATTGAAAACTCCTGGTCTTTGCTGTCTGATGTCACCTCATTTGTCAAATGAGGGAATTGAACGAGGAGATCTATAAGTCCTCTTCCAGCCATTAAACCTCTTATGATGGGTCACCTCTCCAAGTCCAAACACAGATAAATGTAGAGGGGTCAGTTGTACCAAACCAACACAAGCACCAGTGTGCTGGGTGGTTTAGTTGCCTTTGAGGAAACAGAAGTCATGAATGTTCTTTTTATGGCATTGCTGTTGCTAGGCTAAAGTGGAAACTTGTTGGCACCATAAATCTTATAAACTTTGTAACTTAGATTGGACTGCTATAAAAGAATATCATAGAGTAAGTGGTATATAAACAACAGAAATTTATCTCTCACACTTCTGGAGGCTCGAAGTCCAAGATCAGTTTGCCAGCAGGGTTGGGTTTTGATGAGGACACTTTCCAGGTTGCAGACAGCCATTTTCTCATTGTATCCTCACAGGGTGAAGAGAGCTCTCTGGGGTCACTTTTAAGAGGGCACTAATCCTGTTCATGGGGGCTCCACGCTCATGACTTAACAACCTTCCAAAGGCCCCATAACATCGCACTGGGGATTAGGATTTCAACATATGCATTTTGGGGAGATAGACATTTGGTTCATAAGAGGTTGTAATCACTTCAGTGTTCCCTAGCAGATGTCTAAATATGTCAGCAGACAGTGAGAAACACAAATTAAGCCCCTTCCAGAGGAAAGGCTGTGCTGATTAGTTGAGTTGCTTGGAAATAATGACATTTTCCTGTCATGGATTTAGCTCCAAAGTGATATAGCTTGGCATGGCTGTTTGGGTTTTCGTTTTAGCCTCACTACAATTTGTATTCTTTCTAGGTTGTGTTTCAGGGCATTACTATTTTCTATGAGACTAGATCTCCAATTTTATTGTGTAATTGGGCTGGAAAGTAAGATTCTATTTTTAGAAATTCACTTTATAGCCGCACATGGTACATAGTACAGATCAGGGTTTCTTAACCTCAGCACAATTTGGGCTGGATAATTCCTTGTGGTGGGGCCTGTGCACTGCTGGATATTTAGTAGCACCCTGGCTCGTGCCCACACAGTGCCAAGAGCACCCACACAACTGTGATAACCAAAACGTCTCCAGACATCTCCTAGGGGACAAAATTGCCCCCAGTTGAGAAACACTGGTATAAATACATGGAAGCTTTTAACATGAGTTAAAAGTTTAAAACTCTTAATATGATCTTCAACAGATACAGTTTAAGGCAAGTCATCACTAAAAGGGAGTTTTTTTCTAGACTTTTAATGACTGTATCATGATCCTTTCGGCCTTAAGATGAAGGTTACATTTTAGTGTTTCTTCTCTGCTCCATTCTAAGCTTACCATGAATACTAGTGAACTGCTCTTCTACATACACTGTATATCCATTGATTCTGAATTATTTTTTAGGGCTATAGATCTTTCAATGCTATACCTGAGATAGTGCAGAATGAAACCGTGAACGTCGTATCAGGTGAGATTCCCAAATGGAAATAACTGTGTATCTCTTCTTGTTAAGAATTGGCTGGTTAGTACAAAGAAATGTATCGCTAAGAATTGTTCTTTTTCCCTCTTAAGAAAAACATTCTCTCACTAAAACCTTAAAAACTAAATGAATATTTCAATTGTGCTACCTTCACCAACTGATGTCGATTTAAAAAAATAATAATCCTATCAAACGCTGACTACCATCCTTCTGTGGCTGGAAGCTTCAGGGCCGAGGGCACTGTGATAGCAGCCTTCATCAGGAGCTCTCAGAGCTGACAACAGCCATAGTTTTTGACTTGGAAGCTCACATTTTGATTGTTTTCACTGTGAATTTATTTTCTAAACGAACTTAAAATTGATTTTTTAAAAAGAATACTCTGTCTAGGGACTTACTTTGTCTCTTTAGGAAAATGTTCATATGCCTCGGAGGCTGATGTAATGCTACTTTAGGGTCTTAAGTTTGCTTACAATTTTGGAGAGACAGAACTGAGGTCTGTCAGTTGAGAGAGTTCCACTGGTCTCAAATGACCGAATCACGTTGAATTCAGGTTATGGTATCTGGGGTGAATGTACAGAGTAAGAATGCAGTATAAACAGTTCTTTATGCAGGAATGGGAAGAAACCTGGGTTGTTTGCTAAGGGAAGACATCTCTGAAGCTATGTAAGACTATCTTCTCTCTGTCTCTTTTTTTTTAAATCATCTCAGGGCTTCTTTTTATCTGTTGACTAAGTAGTTTTAAAATGTTGTGTTAGAGGTATTCAATTTTTTTTTTCCCTAATATTATTCCTTCAACCCATTAAGACTTGGGTAAAAAGGATTTTATCCTACTACATAGTGCTTTGGAAGTTTTGTGGGTTCCCTTCTGATTTAAAATATTAAGATATTCAAAACAGAGTTCACACTTTCCTGTGCTAGCATCTGAGGGCTAACCCACGCTGTACATCTGATAACCACCTGCTTACTAATCTCTGTGTTTACTTTCTTGTTTCCCCTTTCTGGACCTCTTCTGCCAATACGTGCAGCCCTCCCCTGTAAGTCTGGCCAAGTGAGGCTTGCAGTTCACGTGAGCGAGGCCGGGTGTACACACTGTCATCACATAAACACGAGCCAGAGTTTTCCTGAATCTCAGCAAGTGCCACTCCATCAGACTGAAGACCAAGCGCTGGTTTTTATGTCTTTCCAAAACCAATAACCCTTAGCTCCCATGTTTTGGGCATTAGGTCCTACCCTGCACACATATTTTGAGTGCCTACTATGTGCCAGGCACTGCTGGGCTCTGGGGATGGTAGATAAAGAAGGCACGACCCCTGCCTACCCTTCAGCTGGGCATGGATACAGATGCCCTTTTTCACCCTCTGGGAACCTGGTGAGGTGTGTGCAAAGGATCCGAGGTGGGGAGAGGGTAGCAGAAGGCTTCCTGGAGGAAGCGACATCCAAACGGAGGCCTGAAGAAGGCACCAGCCCCTTAAAGACCCACCAAGGCTGTGGAGTGTAGGAGGGCAGTATAGCCTGAGGACCAGAAGGGGCTCGATTCTGAGTTGAGGAAACTGTGCGTAGGAGAGGGGATGTCTACATACCACATCTCTCAAACCCCCAGAATTCCCAAGGTTAAAAAAGAGACCTGCAGAGTTACCTTGTGGAGGGTCCTGGGGTCTTGTGGCACACGAGCCATTTGGAGGAGACATCGAGCCACTGTGAGCTCTCCTCCTATGAGCTCTCCGTGTGAACCACAGGCTTTGAAAAAAAATTCCCACCATTGTTATGTACTTTCCTTTTGGACGAGGCTACCACCTCCCCTAAGTTCGCAGGGAGCCCTGGGATCAAATTGTGAGCCCTGCCAATCTTGTTTCTGCTGCTGCAGAGACATTTATCCGCCTTTCAGGATCAGTGGACCTTGAACCGATTAGTATGTTTTTGGTATGTCCCTGTCAAGAATCACAGTGGATAAGGCCACCTTCAGATCAGGTGTGAGTGTTGGACCACGTGACAGCTCCCACCCCTGGTGGCTTTGATCCCAGGACCTGCCATGATGGTCAGACACTGTCCAGAAAACTGGAACTTACCTCCTCTCTGACAGATTAATAGAAACTATTTGACCGCTGGGAATACTATTGCTTTTTGCATGTAAGAGACACGGGTGTGCTTTAACAAGTCTCAATTTGTATGAGTCAAATAAAATTTTAACAAAAGTGTCACCTGGGGTCACTTGTTCAAAAAATTGGTCGTGGAGAATTACTGTGTTCCTGAGTACCATTTCGTAGATGGAGGAATTGTTATATTATTAAATTATTTTTGGAAAATCATTTAACAGAAGCTTTACAGTTAGATAAACCCGAGTTTTCATCCCATTTCTAGTGCTTTCTGAAAAAGAGACATATGGGCAAGTGATCTAACCCCTATGAGCCTCAGCATCACTGTTAGTGAAACGGGAATAAGAAATGGGTTAACATTTATAAAAGTGCCTGGTCCGTTGTAGTGGCACACAGTACATTTTAATCACCCGATCCATTTTTTTCTTTTTTTAGTGAAATAAGTAGAAGAAAACTCTGGCTTGATTTCAGCACCATGTCATTTAAGTTAGCTCTCATAGCTTGCTCTTTTGTTAAGTAATTGCTTTTTGATGGGCTTAGCTACATTCATGCTTGTTGTAGAACCTTTTCATATTTTAAACACATACATAAATAACATGGGAAAAACTAAAAGCAGTTCAAGCTTTTCACTTGAGTTCCGAGACAAAGTTTCTCGTCTCCTCTAGGTTTGAAAATGCATAACCGAGGCATCTTTGTTTTCAGATGTCAAAATGACGTTGGATTCCATTGGTTCTGATATCAAAAATATAAGCAAAAATATTCCTATTCAGGATAAGCTGTCAAATTTCATTCGTTACCTTAATGACACTGAAAATTACATCCACCACCATTTACCCACTTTGGAAGAATATGATTCATACAGGTGAGTGCCTCCTTTGAGCTGGTACACTAAGGAGTGAAACTTGCTATGGAACGGGAGAAAAATTTGACAATATAACCAGGATAATCTTATGAGAGCAAATTGTACAAAGAGGCCATAATGTGATATGTATTCACTCTAGTTTATGTTCAAAAAAATTGAAGTGTTCACTTCGGCAGCATGTATACTAAAATTGTAACTATACCAAGAAGACTGGCATGGCCGCTGAGAAACGATGGCATGCAAATTCATGAAGCATTCCATATATATATATATATATATTTTTTTTTTAATTAAGGACTGAAAGTTCTTGAGCCAAATAGTCAATTATTTGCAGTTTTGATGTCATCCGTGGCTTCCGAAATCTTGGTTATAATTATCTAAGGCATGTAACAGGATTTTAAAACTTAAAAGGAATTAAAAAGGGCATTGGGATAATCTTTTTCTTTTTGTTGGTTTATAAAAGAAATATGTAGAGGTTGATTCTTACAGAAAGAGCATCCTTGAAACCAGTGAATTGGGTGAAGCTGCTGTCGTTCCCAGCTCTTTGCCCTTTAGAAACATGCTAGTGGTAGGGTTTGGCCTTGGGAGGTGATGGTGGACATAGATCTCAGACAAGAGCGCTGGAGAAGGCAGGACTTAGAGATTCAAGGCATTTCCAGGCTCATGTGAGATGTAAGACGTACTCTCCGCTCTGAAAGGCTCAGCCCCACGACCGCCCACTGGAACTATTCCTACTGCTCAAACCCACGGAGATTCTGGACACTCCCATTCCTGTTCAGGTTATTTATTATGCAAGAACACAAGATAAATAATAAAATAATAACAATAATTGCTAGCCGTTAGGGAAGAGTCACAATGTGCCTGCCATGTACTGTCCACATGGCATCTCATTTAATACTCAGAAAAATCTCCTGGGTTGTGTTCTGTTTATAATCCTGTTTCTTAGAGGCTCAGGGAGGTGAAGTGATTTTTCAACTCCCACCTGACTATGCCCTTAATTATCAATATGCCATTTCCTACTGTGTGGCTTGGCCACCCCAGCAGGTGTCGGAACAAAGATAGGACAGACCCTTTCCCAATGAACTTACAATCTCAGAGGTCAGACTTTCACAGATGAAAAGAATGGTACAATGATCTGTCTACATACCAGCTCCCCCTTCCTTCCACCTTCCCCTGCCCTGAGACTATAAGTTTATTTTAAAAAGAAATTTAATGAAGCAGATGAGGCTTGCATTAACTGTAAAGGATTTCTGAGGCCAGGTTCCATGGCTTATTTAATTTTGTGTCCTCAGTATCTGGAACAAAAAGTCACAGAATGGGTGCAGGTGGTTATTATAATTATCGAGGTTTTTTTTATTGGAGTATAATTGCTTCACAATACTGTGTTAATTTCTGTTATACAACAAAGTGAATCAACCTTATGCATACGTATATCCCCATATCCCTTCCTTCTTGAGCCTCGATCCCGCCCTCCCTATCTCACCCCTCTAGGTCGTTACAAAGCACTTAGCTGATCTCCCTGTGCTATGCTGCTGCATCCCACTAGCTAACTATTTTACACGAGTTTGTTCTTAGTTGAATGAAAAACTGTAGTGACAGTTTGTTTTATAGTGTTTTAAAGGTTGGGAAGCATTTCTACCCTTGAATGCTCCTGGGTTGCTGGAAAAGTTTGATGTACATTCCGGGAATGCCAGTAAGACCTAATTGAGGATCCGTTCTCCTGAAACGTCTCACAGGACCATTACAAAGTCGAGACTTGCATTCTGCAGGCGTTCGATTTAGGATGCTCCTAGAATTCTAAAATATTCAATGCACTCATCACATAGAGAGTGCCTGGCTCAGTAAGGAACACAATTCACTCCCCACCGCCCCCAAATATTCCTGCAACCACAAAACATTTTAGATAAAAGACCAGAGAAAGGAGACCCCAGTTTCCTTATCTCTTGTCTAATCATGATCTGTCTACATCTCATCATCGTTATAATAAGCACTTACAGCCTCAGGAACCTTGAAAGAACTTACAAACCTTAAGGGACATGGTTATCGGTAGCCTTGGAGAGGTTGAGTCAACCCTGCTTCTGGGCCCTGTGGAGGTAAGGCAAAGGAAAGAAACGACAATCCCATGACCACTGAGAGCTCTTTGAAACCAAGATAAACACTGTCTTGGTTGGATTGGAGGACTAGGGGTGAAAAGGGGTCTTTTCACAGCACTCTCACCCTCTGAGGAATTAACAGAGGAATCTGATATTTGATTGCCAAGAGTTTTTCAACCACTCCAGCCCAGGTCTAGCAGCTTTTGTGTTGTGATGATGTCACCTCTTACGTTTGCTAACACTGTGTTTGCTCCACCAGGTGGCTGGGTTCCTTGGTTGTCTGCTGTTTACTGACCCTCATAGTGATTTTTAATTTCCTGGGCTTGTTGTGTGGCACGTACGGCTACGACCAGAATGCCACCCCAACCAGACGAGGCTGCGTCTCAAACACTGGAGGCATCTTCCTCATGGTGTGAGTGTTGGCTCTTCCTTGCCGTGTGTGGGGGATGCAGGGAGGTAACTCTGGTGTGACAGGGACCTGGTGACCTCTGGTAAGCAGTCTGGGTTCCAGTGACGTAGGGCTGGTGTGACTACTTTCATCGGTCTGGGAAATTCCATTAAGCATGAAAAGTAAAGGAAACTCTAGATCGGTTGCACTTTGACAAGCTTAAAAGCTGATAGCTCTTTAAAGCAGCTATCAGGGAAATTATTTCCAGTTTGCTTTCTCAATTCTCGTTGTTTTTCCCCATATCTGTATCTACCTATCTATCCATCCATCCATTCATTCACCATACTTGCTGAATATTGACCTGACAGACAGACACTGTTCACTCTGAAACTTGATTTAGAACAGAGGTTGCCTACCTGGCACCCTTGGAGTTAAACAAGTAGCCTACATTAGTGATGCGATCAGGTGTGAAGTACCAGCAAGTGGTGAGCCTGCAGTGGACTGGAGCAGTTATCCCCGTTTCAATTACATTCACATCCAAGTTCATATTTTTGGGAAAAAAAACAACAACCTTTATAGGGTATAACGAAGCAGAGGGGGCATGAGCTGGGTGGAACTGGAGTTGGAGCCAGTAATGTAAACCAGTAACCAGGGGTAAAAGCTTCAAATGCTCCCTAGAGGGGAATCTGTGTGAGTTCCAACTCGACATTCTCTTTTCTGATAAGCTTCATGGAGAACCAGCAGCGAGGGGTGTGATGGGGCTCGAGGGGAGTGTAAAGATTTGGAAGAAGTCCTTTGGGCAATAGAGAATCGAAACCACAGCCATTTCTTTGCTTATGTCACTAGGGACATGCATTACGTTGCTTTTTTAAACTTTGGGTCACTGTGATAGTCATGCTGCTTATGAGCTGCGATCCTAAGGCCTTTTCCTTAAACCTTCAGGCTCCGCTACAGTACACTTTACTAACATTAATGCAGGCACATGAGTTTCGTTTTTCTATTGAAGTATAGTTAATTTACAATTTGTGTTCATTTCTGCTGTACAGCAAAGTGACTCAGTTATACACATATATACATTCTTTTTTCATATTCTTTTCCATTATGCTTTATCACAGGATATTGAATAGAGTTCCCTGTGTATACAGTAGGACCTTGTTGTTTATCCATTCTCAATGTAGTAATTTGCATCTACTAACCCCAAACCTCCCAGTCCCTCCCTCTCCCTCCCCAACTCCCGCTTGGCAACCACAAGCCTGTTCTCTATGTCTGTGAGTCTTTCTGTTTCGTAGATAGGTTCATTTGTGTGTGTGTGTTTTTAAGTGAGTTTTAAAAATAACCTTAAAGCTAATGACATGGGAGTCTGCCAGAATTGGACAAAATTGGACAGAGCTCCACACATGGAAAAGCCTATTTGCTTACATACTTAAACTTAAGAAATTAAGCCAGCAAGGAAGAGTATATGTGCCCAGCCTTTTTGTTTAAATGTACACAGCTACAGACAGAAAATTAATTTAATGTTCAGAATTTAATAATCCTGACACTTGGCTGTTTGTCAGTGTTTTGATGGTGAATTTATAGATTACATCTATTTATTACATACATTTATGTATTACATCTGTTTAATTATTTGAAAGGAGGGCGTAACTTGCTCTGAAAAGGTACACGTTTCATAAAATTCTATTCCACTTTTAGGGATGAAACCAAAAAATGTGATATCTAGCTTCAAAGAATAAAAAATAGGAGAGTCATGAGTAAATTAGTGGAGGCTAAGAGCAACTTCAGTTTGGCTGTAATACTCACTTCTGCAGATTAAGGAATCTCTCTAAAGGGTTAAAGTCACATGGAAATCTATGGCTTAGGAGCCGTAGGATTTATCTCAGCAGTGGGGAAAAGGCTGGTAACTATAAGCTGCTGTCAGATGCATTTTGGGAGGTCTGCAGACTGGGATTTCTGTACTGTCGAAGCCTACCACTCATCATGGCTTGCTTTGCTACGCTTAGCAGAATTCTCCATCTCTCTCGAGACATCTGGTAAACAACTGGATAGGCTAATCAGACTAACTAGAGGAATGCCGTTTCTCCTTCATAATTGTTTACTTGCTTGTAGAAATGAGAAAGAGTATATTTAGTTCAGCTTCAACCAAAACACCACCTGCTCTTTAAAAACGGTGACGTTATCCAATCAAGAGCATGGTCTCTTCAACAACCAAGCAAGAATCCTTGCCTCCCAAGAGGATGCCAGTGAAAGACCTGGAAGGAGGGAAGCAGAGAGTCCTGGCTCCTATCCTGTGTCTTCTGAGGGTCCAGGGAGCATTTTAGGGGCTGAATGGGATGCAGTGGTGAACGTACATCTATGGGGGGAATATGGATGGTTTCCCCAGAGATAAGGAGACCTAATTAAGGCAACCAGAAAACAATCTCTTGTACCAAAGACCGTTATAAAACTTCCAATTTTAGCTCTTGAAAACAATGCCCAGATTATCGAGACCTCTGAAGAGAAACTAAGATCACGTGTTGCCGTGGGCATATTACATACGGCTGGTGGCAGTTTCAGTGGTTATAGATATTTCAGAGAGCAGTTTGTCAGGCTATAGCAGGTCATTCCCATTTTAGGGAATTTATTTTGAGGCAGTAGACCAAACTATGGGAAAAGCATTTTGAGCAGAGACGTGTTTTTGTGGTGTTAGTTGTAACAGTGAGGCATTTGAAGTGGCACACAAGGCAGCCACTTCGGAGGCTGGAGTAGATTATGTGGCCGCTGAAAGGATAGAGAGGTTGGCTGTCCTGGGTGGCTGACGAAAGTTTCTAAGATGTTCGACAAGGGCCCACAAAATTATGCACGTGTTTTTTGGGTTTTTTTCCGTTTTTTTTGGCGGTACGCGGGCCTCTCACTGTTGTGGCCTCTGCCGTTGCAGAGCACAGGCTCCGGACGCGCAGGCTCAGCGGCCATGGCTCACGGGCCCAGCCGCTCCGCGGCATGTGGGATCTTCCCAGACCGGGGCACGAACCCGTGTCCCCTGCATCGGCAGGTGGACTCTCAACCACTGCGCCACCGGGGAAGCCCAATACATGCATATTTAGAAAACAAAGGCTGGAAATGTTAACAGCATGCTCTTTAGAGCAGTGGGGTTGTTTTGAAGTGAAGTGTTCTCTCAGAGGTTTGTAACTAACACACACACACACACACACACACATACACACACCCTCTGATGCCCACAGTTAGAAGCCTGGTGCCTGGCAGAGCCTTCACACACCTTCCCCTTCTTCACTCTTTCCCTAACGCAGTAACCCTGTTGGTCTGAGAAGGTCCAAAGGGACTTAGGGCCCCACCAGCAAACATTCCTTGCTGTTTATTTCGGAGGAGCCGTGCAGATGTTTCTAATTATGGCTTGAGCGTTTGCACTGGGGGGAGCCATGCCCTTTGGGAGCGTTGTGATTGACAGCACCAGCCTGCACACTTCCTAGGGTCCTTCCTGGTGTGCGCCAGCGATGGTACAGGGTTCGGCTATTCCATCTAGACTGATTTAAGAGTTTGCTCCCTCTGTGTCTCCAGCGGGGCCACTGGGCACTGCTAGAGAAAAGTCACACAGCAGAGCACATTAGGATCCCTACAGAATTGTGATTCCCCACCTCACGTGGACCCTCCACAGCCCTTCAAGTTCCTTCTTTCCTCCCTCCCTCCCTTCCTTTATTCTGAGATTGTCTTTCCACTCTGATGCATCCATCCTCCTTAATTTCCTTTCCTCTTCGCTGATGGGCTTACCTTTCTCTTCACGGAGAAAATAGAAGCCATCATAAACTTGCCACCCCCAAACCTCTGAAGGCACCTGTGCTCACAGGCATGGGAAGACAGAGGCAAAAGAGTCTCTCCCATCTAGGCTCCCCCGCTCCCCAGCATCCCCGCTGTGCTCTCAGCCCATCCCCACCCACCATCCCGAGGATGGAACAAAGCCTCCCTTCTTTCTCCTGCATCTTCATTCTCATCTCCTCTCCTAGACTTTCTTCTCAACACTTAAACATGTTCTGTTCTCTCCCCTCCTTAAAAACCAAAACAGAAAACCCCTACCAATACCCCTTCTTCCATCTAACTCCACTCTCTGCACAGACGTCTCAAAATAAAGATCTGTGCCTGCTGCCCGTCTCCTGCTTTCCCACCTCCTGCCCAGCCTACACCACTGTGGCTTCGTTGCCGGCCACTTTCAGGTCAGCAGTGACTTCTGTGTCTCCAGTACAGTGGACTTCTTCGAGTCCTTCTTGACCGTGTCCTCACAGCAGTGACTGGAACAGCTGCCACTCCTTCTGCAAACACTCCTTCATACCCCATCAGTGACCTCACATCCTCATGGTCTCCTTCCCACCTCCCTGACCCTTCATCTTGGTCTCGTTTGCTGTCTCTCTCTCCACCACCTGTTCTCCAAATGGTGAGGTCCCCCAGGCCCAGTCCTAGGCTGCTTCTCCCTCCAACCCCAGCCCCAGGGATCAGTCATCATTCCTAAGCCACTGACTCACTAAAGTAGGTCTGTAACCCAGGCATCTGCGCTCCAAACACCTGGCAGACTCCTCCACAGCATGTCCTCCGAGATGTC
Organism: Neophocaena asiaeorientalis asiaeorientalis; assembly: GCF_003031525.2. Classification (NCBI taxonomy): domain Eukaryota; kingdom Metazoa; phylum Chordata; class Mammalia; order Artiodactyla; family Phocoenidae; genus Neophocaena; species Neophocaena asiaeorientalis. The sequence continues at coordinate 5,635,072 of NW_020172818.1, forward strand.
TCCCAGGCAACATGACCAGAAGCCGATCTCTGCCCTCCCTGTTCCTGCTGCTGACAAGCCCTGGTGCCCCTTGCCCTCCCTTTCCTTCACCTCCAGCGCACGTCTTCAGGACGTCCTGCTGCATCTGCCTCCCAGGTCACACCGCTTTCACCCGCTGGCTCCCCTCCACTACCGCCAGCTGCATCAGGCCACCATCTGGGGCTAGAAGCAGCCTCCTTTGTGGCATCCTCCTCCACATGGGCACCTGTCCCTCCATCCTTCACGCTCTGCCAAGAGGGCTTTTCTTCAGAGAGAAATGGGGGTGTGTTCCTCTGGTGCTTAAAGGTCTTCAATAGCTTTCCCTCCCTGCATCCCCCATGCCCCCCCCAGCTCGCCCCTACCTGCCTTTCAAGCTGCCGTTCACTGCTCGTTCTCTGCCATCTCTCTGGATGCAGAGCTACGTCAGCCCCTTCCAGACTCCCAAGAGTACATTTCCTACTGTCAACTGAAAAACATGCACAACCTGAAAGCTGAGAATTATGTTTTATTCGGCAGACAAAACTGAGGACTTAAGCCCAGGATGCAGCCTTTCAGATCTCTCTGAGGGACTGCTCCGTAGACGTAAGGGAGGAGCCCGGATACAGAAGAGTTTCTGCAACAAGGACCAGGTGGTAGGAACATCAGAAGGTGACTGTTCATTAAAGAAAACCAGACATCCCAAGTTAAGGAATTTAGCACTTTTCTATGTATGGAAGATGCAAGAGTCTGGGCTCACTGAAATCATTCCTTTGCCCTGCACCTCAGCTATCTGGGGCCAGCATCCTGCACTTCATCTTGAGTCTCTCAAGGTGCCCCTGTTGGAAGGGGGCTGCAGTAGCTGATGACTTGATGGTGGGCATCCTGTTTTTATCCTGAGTTCCCTCAGTGCTCACTGATGGAGCAGATAGAATGTGATGGATTGATGGCTGCAACATCCTTTGTTTACTGATATGTCAGGCAACATTTTTTCATTGACACTGCCTTACAACCTCCTCCCTCACTGGAAAGCCTTGCTTCACTCAAATGACTCCAGAGCCCATGTCTGAACCACCGTGCTGGGCTTGCAAGCAAGCGAGGGACTCAGTCCTAAGTGTTCCCTAAACAAGCGCCTGGTACTTCCTGTCTGCACCCCTCGGTAGGCCGACCCGTTTAACCTGCAGAAAGCTGAAGACTCCAGGTCATTTTATACACTGAATAGGTAGAATGGGTAAGTACAAGTAGGTAATATTGAATAATTCCTTGTAGAATTATTCACTTTATTTCTATTTTTTTCCAGTGGGGTTGGATTCAGTTTCTTCTTTTGTTGGCTATTGATGACCATCGTGGTTCTGACTTTTGTTGTTGGTGGAAATGTGGAAAAACTGGTCTGTGAACCTTACCAAAACAAAATGTTATTCCAGGTAAACATGGTTTTTGTGCCCATTATGAAGAGCTTGAGCCAAAACTTTTATTTTCCCCTTTCTTGTGGGTTTCTTCGAGAGCAAAAAGATGAACAGGTGGTTTGTATTCAGTAGGCTGAGATTCCATCTATTTGTCAGAGCAAAAAAATATGACAGTACAGTTGACCCTTGAACCACAGGGAGTCGGGGGCGCTGACCCTCCACGCACTCAAAATCTGCATACAATTTATATTCAGCCTTTCGTATGCACGGTTCCTCCATATCTCCTTTCTTGGATTCAACCAACCTTGGACCGTGCGGTACTGTAGTATTTACTACTGAAAAAAATCCTCTTATAAGTGGACCCTTGCAGTTTAAACCCATGTCGTTGAAGGGTCGACTGTATTTTTTCTTTTTTAATGTAAGTGAAATCAGTACCGGGAATTAAGGCTTGCTCGTCAATGTTGATTGTAATATTTGGGGAGAATACAATTCTCCTCAGCAGTAGTTCCCAAATGCAGAACATCAGAGGATAAGTTCCCGGGTTCCTTCTATACCTCAAGAGGTTTCTGACATTTCACCTAACTTCCCAGATGACAGCTGCCCACACAGATGGTTTGAGGGTCGTAAATTTGAAGTGAAAGAGACTGATAAATGACACACCTCATAGCTGAGGGCTGTCCCTGGTGGAAATCTGACGAGGTAGTTGGGAACTGAATTCAAGCTTCACTTTCTCCATCTAAGACCAACTACTTCACGCTCTAGGGCACCAGGTGCAAGTTTAGCTTCATTAGTTAATGAGGAAGTGTTGATCTACAGGTCTGTCTTCTAACTTTGGCTTTCCAGTGTTTTTCTCTAGATTCTGATTTTAAAAATATATTTGTTCTCCTATTTTATTGTATATATCTTTTCACCTCAAATCTGTTATAAAATCAGGTGAATCCTTGCTAAAATAAACCAGTTGGGGTGGTGGTGTTTTAATTACTCAGTTGGTTGAGGAAAATTAAATTGGGAGCATCAGTTTGTCAAATTATCTCCATCTGGCCTCTTGATAAAAAATAATAATAACATATCAAACCAGACTTCATCATCTTTTGTACTGTGTTAAATTGTTAAAAAGGAACTCTTAAAAAATAGAGGATATTTTGAAACCGTTTACACTCCGTAAGTGTATATACAGTCATGTACCAATTAGCCCACCTTAAATATACATAATGTGAAGTCAAAGATTGTGCCAGATTTAATTCCTTTTGTCTAGAGGGAAGTAGTGAAGATCTGGGTCTACTGCTTCATGGCTTTCTATTAGATATCCTGAATCAAATTATCTATTTTTCTCCCATTTCTAATGTGTTTATTTTACTAAAATGAAATGTTCCCCCCCAAAAGTAGTCTCAATAATTCCTACTAATGCTATCCAGTGGTCGATATCTTTATTCCAATCACACTATTATTTTCTAGTTTTAAGTTGAAAGTCAATGAGGAAAATCATGGTATAAAAATCCCCCAGATGCCGTATATTGAACAGAATATTCATTTTATTATATGCATGTATGTTAGTGTAAAACTGTCTTATAAAAAAGTTTTTAAATTTGTTCTAGGTTTTGGACACGCCATATTTACTAAATGCCGATTGGAAATACTATCTCTCTGGCATGGTATTTAACAAATCAGATATTCATCTCACTTTTGAACAAGTTTACAGGTATAAATAATTGCATCATGCATTTTTTGCTACTTAGAATGTTGTGTTTTTACAATGAGAATTTTGCTTTCAACGTGTCTTTAATTTTAACGGTCAACTTTCCAGTTTTAGAAGTAAGCTGTTCTCTGGTCTTAGCAGTAAGACCAAAAAGATAATCCTTTCCCTGAAAGCCTTCTAGGCCTTAGGATGGTGCTGTCCCAAGCCACCCTGTCTTAATTACTAGAATTCACTGGTAACAGTGACCCTAAAATGCATTCTTGTTTAAGAATCACCCTGCCCCAAGTAAATGCCATATAACAAGAATTCATTGGATGGGTCTGTTGATGGAAACAGTCAGTAAACATGGGAATTCCCTGGAGGTTCAGTGGTTACAACTCAGCGCTTTCACTGCCAGGGCCCAGGTTTAATCCCTGGTCGGGGAACTAATATCCCGAAAGCCATGGTGTGGCAAAAGAAAGAAGAAGAAAATCAATAAACAGTCTGTAATAGGAATAGAAAAGAGTTTTATTTGAGCCAAACTGATGACTATAGCCCCAGAGACAGCCTCACATATAGCTCTGAGGAATTGTTCCAGAGAACCATGGCTTTCAGAATAGTTTTATATCTTGTCAGAACAAAGAACATTAAACAAGTCAGGGATACATTCATTAAAGATTTCAAAAAAAAAAAAAAACAGATCAGGATATACACAGTGAATCACTGTGGCCTTGGCACCTGGGAAGGGAGTCTTATCATCAAAGGAGTACCAACATAGATGTCCCAGGGAGGGAGATATTTAATCTTTATTTTTAACATGGACATTCTTTACTTCTGGTCAATGCACCCTTTTCTTTCATAATTAAAGCCGATGTACAGTGTGTGTTTGACAGGCCACAAACAGCTTGTTTTAGTTAGCATAAAATTTGAGTTAAATCACGTAGAAGCCAGAATGACTTCCCGAGACCTCAATATGTGAACATTTCTTTCGTCAGGTCCAAATCTCAGACATGCTAATTGCAATGCAGCTGGAGATCCAGGCTGTACAGTCAGGCTGCCTGGGCTCCAGTCCTGGCTCTACCACCGGGGCCTTTGTGATCTTGGGCAGTTCCACTTCCTGTCGCTTCAATAGGGATGATGACAATAGTAATCTGAGTATCACCAGCTCCCCATCACCTCTAGCGAATGAGACAGCAAACAAGCGGCACAGGTGTCAATCACTCACACCTTGCCTCCATGGCAGGCAATGGTCATCAACTGTGGTCTTCTACTTTGCCCAGAGGGTCACAGGAGCCTTCTCAACAGCATGTTCTCAGTAGACATTTTCAATTCATCGGAGTTTCTGTGCACAGTTACTCCATCCCTAGGCTCGGAGGAGGCCGAGCTCCTTTGCCTGGTCTGCCTGCTCTTTGTGATTCTGGCTCCCGTGGAACTCTCTGGTCTTACCTCTGTTGGTTAGTGTATCAGACTCTGTTCCAATGCCAACCTACTTGGGGCTCCCTGGAGAGGAGTATCCCACCTCTTGGGGATGTGGGAAAGTTGCTTCTCCCAGGCATCCCTCGGGACTGGAGGGCCTTGGCTACTGCACAAGGAAGAGGCGCCCCAGGAAGTGGCCATCTGGGTGGCAAGGATATGCATCAGATGAGGCCACCCTGCTTAGCTCAGCCGAGGAAGCGTTTGTCACATTTTAAAGAAGCACGGAGAAGTGAGGCCAAGTTAGGTTTATAGCCGAAGTGGACCTACCGTTTGGATGTTTGTTGCCCCCTCCCTATCTCCATCCTACCTTTAGTCCAACCTTAGGTTTAGTAGGTGAAGCTCAACCCTGGAAATATGGAGGGAGATGGTCTGTCAGGGGCTTGATAGAGTTTTAATCTTTTATGAAATCTTTTAATGATAGTGCTTTGTAACTTACCTCTTTCTGACATTTGTTGTTTTTTTAGATTAGGGTTTATTTCTTCCCAATTTGTAAACTTGTTATTACTCACAGCACTGGAAAGAACACAAAGGACACAGATAGAAGGATGTAGTATTTACCAGTCCTAGTGTATCTGTTGCAAACATGGGACATTTAGTAAAACAGGGAACGAAGTGAGGAATGGCGGGCACCCGGGGGTTCATGCAGCCACTGGTCGTGGCCTTCTGTGTCCACACCCAGATGCCACGTCTGTGGTCACAGATTAAACAAAGATGAACAGTTCGCCTTTCTCTCCATCCTTAGCAGTGGACAGAGGTAGCCACAGCTGCCTTTCTGGATCCTGATTTCTCTGTTTATTCCCTCAGTGATTGCAAAGAAAATAAAGGCATTTATACCACGCTTAAGCTAGAGAACACCTACAATATCAGTGAACATCTCAGCATTAAAGAGGTGAGTAATTAGAACCAATCAGAAAATTAACATTTCTTTACTAAATTCAGTTGTCTTTTTTTTTTTATGAAAGTCACATAAGATAAAAATTAACCATTTTAAAGTGACTTTAGTACATTTGCAAGGCTATGCAACTCTCACCTCTACCTAATTCCAAAATATTTGCATCACCCTCGACCAGTTGACTTTCTTGAGGCATGAGTTTCTCTAGCAGATGACGGAAGATCCTCTCCAGGGGCATCCCTGCAGACACTTCACAGGGAAAGAGTTTATCCTTTGAGTGTCCCTGTTCCTGGAGGCACAAACCCCACTTGTTTCCCAGGGATACTGACTCTCCCAGACCAGCCATCCTTTTCTGTCACATCCCTGAGTGGGGAAAAGAACCGTGGCCCACAGAGTCCTCACTCCTTATGAATGATGGCTGTGGCCCCAGGGCTCCCAGATAGGCCTTTAACAAGAGACAGAGTGGCAACAAGGATGGAAGGGACAGAGGGAATGAATGACCTCTCCTCCTCCTTTGCCCAGACCGGCACCCAAGCCTTGAGTGTTCAGACTCCAAGGAGAGATCCCTGTAGAGCACACTGGCTGGAGGAAGGGGCAGGGGGGCTTCAGCAGCCCAGGCCTAGGACACCCTTAGCCTAGGCTGTGCCCACTCCCTCATACCTGGAGGCCTTCTGGCCTTCTCAGCTGTGCAGGAGAGAATCTAAGGAACCTTGCTTCTTCTGGGCTTCCGATACAGAAGCAATTACCGAGGAAAATCAAGGGGAGAAGTTGTTCCCCAAACCCCATGGCTTACCCACTGAGGCGTCACAGAAGGCTTCCAGGGTTGCCGTGAGGCCACAACAGCCTGATGATTTTCAGACGTGAAGAGGTTTATTTGAAAGCTGTATACAAATTTCGGATTCTCTTCCCTAAATATAGCTTGCATGTATTTATAAATAAAATATAACTTTGCAAGCAAGCCCTAATCGATGCCCTCTACTCATTTACTCATTATGCCACGTGCCATTTTCTTGGTGCACCGTGATGAGTAGGGTGGGAGAGGCCCCAAGTCATGAACCACGTTCCCGTTGATCTCAAGTCTCTCTATTACCCAAGTCCAGTGCATGCTGCCTCCTTCCCCTGGAAAGCAGCCTGCCCAGCCCCTTTCAGCATCTCTGTTTGTCAAGACTTGCTCAGAAGTCACCTCCTCTCTGTTGCCCTCCCCAGCCTCCTGCCTTGAAAGGCTCTGCCCCTGGTGTCCCAATGCATTTCGTGTGCCTTTATCACGACACTGCCTCTTCCCTTTGAGATCTTTGAGGGTGGACGTGCAATATGATTTTGTTTTGCATTCCACCTCCTCACATAGTGCTTGGCATAGGGCAGGGAGGCGGGGAAGGAATGGGAGGGGAGAGAAGAGAGCCGGGAAGAAACGCCAGTCAGGTACGTGTGTATTCGTTTTGGCCTGTGTAATTTTATTGCTCTTCTAAAGCATTAAGTAGGTGATGTTTTTGGAGAAGAGTGGATTTATTTATATCTTTCCTTTTTATTATGCAGCATACCGGAAACATAAATAATAATTTTGAAAATATGAATATAAGAATTGACAACATAGTTCTGCTGGATGAGGCAGGAAGAAGAAACCTTATGGATTTCAATTCTTCAGGAATAGACAAAATAGACTATGGGGCCTTCATGGCTGCGGTATGACCCCTATGTTCACACATGATCTTTTGGGGAAAAGTTAAGGCATCGTGTGTGTGTGTGTGTGTGTGTGTGTATAAAATATTTTTTGTTTGTTAGTTTTTATTTTTGTTTTTTTATTGAGATGAGATTCACTCAACATGAAATTAACTCTTTTACCAAGTGAGCAATTCACTAGAATTTAGTATAATCACAATGTTAAATAACTATCATCTCTATCTAGTTCCAAAGAACCTTCGTCACCCCAAAAGAAAGCCCCGATCCCATTAAGCAATTGCTCCCCATTTCCCACTCCCAGCCCCTGGCAACCATCGCTCTGTGTTCAGTTTCTGTGAATTTACCTATGTTGGATATTTCATATGAATGGAATCGTACAGTATGTGACCTTTTGCGTCTGATAACCTTAACTGGTCTGTTTCATGTAGCCCAAGTTTTTTGAGATTCATGTACATTACGGCATGTATCAGTATTTTATTTCTCTTTATGGTTGAATACAAATAATACTGTGTGTATAAACAAGAATGCAGATGTGTCTAGCCTTAGAGTGTCTAGCCTTAGTTTATGGCTGTGGACTCTTGTTCACTCTGTTGCTTATTAAAATGCTGTTAAGGTTCAAAAATCCCGTATCCATAACACAGCTTTTTACACCTCTTTTGTAGACTGGGAAAAATCCCACAAAAGTGAATCTTTTATCATTTGCAAATGATCTAGAAGTAAAAGCCAACCATTTGGTGAGTTCAAACGGTCCGGTTCAAGGCTGTCATTGTTGTAGATGTGAAATGTCAGTACCGTTCTTAGAGAAGCTATGGGAAGAGGTTCCTCGTACCACAAGTAACCCTTGTTTAAACACGCCGCTCTGTGCATGTTAAAAGTTCCCATCAGCAGCCACTGCCACATGGCGCCACAGTCCGTGAGCGTGTGAAGGTTCCCAGGGCAGCTTCAGGGTGCAGGCTCTTCCCAGCCTCTGCTCGTGGTGCTGCTGCCCTCACTGCTTGAGCACCGGACCTGCTTTCACTCCATCCGCCCCTCCACTGCCAAACACCTGTGCACACGTTTTCTTGCAATGTAGGGAATGGTAACTGAGGACATGGGAGGGAGATCCCGTTTGGTGCTTTGCATCGCCAATAATGAGCGGATAAGGGAGGGCAAAGACACCATCCAAGCCCCATAAGCTTCCCCATTACCAGCTTCTCTGCTGGTTGGTGACTAATGGCTGTAACTGGTCCCTTTCACAAAGCAGCAGACCTGGACTCTGGGGGAAGACCAGGATTTAAATCCTGAGTCAGCCTCTTCCTAACTGTGGGAACTTAGGCACAATATTTCAGCCCATGTGCCTCAGTTTCCTCATCTGTTAAATGGAGGCAGTAGTAACGCTTGTTAGACGTTACTATACTAAAAACGATTTAAGTGTGGGTTAAATAAAATTTCTCAGTTGACTGAGCCTTGGTTTTCTCATCTGTAAAATGGAGCTATAGCTACTGTAAAGCGGCTTTACAGTGGCTTTATTATGGTGAAGTGAGATAGAGAGAGAGAGAGAGAGAGAGAAGGCAGCCTCAGGCACTCAGAAAGAACAGATGCGGGTGGGTTATTGTTGAGAGTTCATGGTTTGGAGGAGGGTGTCTTGGCACTGTCCCTCCAAGTTCGTCATCATATAAGAAGGGCTGCATACTTCTGTCCTGATTAGAGAGAGCGCTCCAGAGTCTGGAAACAGGTACTAATATTTATTTACTTTATTCTCTTTGTAGCCCCCAGGAAATTTGAAACAGACCCTGAAAAATAATGCAGGAATCTTAAGAAATATTCATCGTGACGAAATCATTCCTTTGCAAAAATTAATGGTAACAATCAACAACCTTTGATATTTCGCTGTGACCTGGGCAAACTCTGTTTCACCTAGCCTAATGATATATTGATATGTCGTGCGTAGGTCAAATTTGGTTGACGCCAGGCTAAGAAATTGAGCTATTTTTAAAATAAATGATAGTAGCTGGGCTTTGAAAAGGACACATTTTCAATTTTCACCACAGATTTTCTGCCTCTTTGTTGCCTTTTTCCATTTGAGTGTGAACAGTATGGTTGCCTCCTCTGTTTTTCTCTCGTTTCCATGGCCTTAAACAGGCTCCCCTAAGCCATGCAGCAGCTGAAGTGCTGGACTCACTCTTACTTAGTTTATTTTTATCAAACTCTCTGTCTTTACACCCTGCCATGAAATATGTGAGGCCAGGCGATGTCCTTCTTTCCACGTTCATTTAGCTCTACTCCCTGTTCCGATGTCCTTTGCCCCTCTCTTCCGTCCAGCTTTCTCACTCTTCCTGTCTTTTCTTTCCTGTCTGCCTTCCGGCTTCTTTCCTAAATGCCAGAAAGGCAGTTTGTAACAGAGAAAGAACATGGGCTCTGGAGTCAGGCCGACCTGATTTCAAATCTTGCTTCTGCCTCTCCGAAGTCTTGTGGCTTTCGGTTTTCTCACCTAAAAATGGTGGGAAGGGTCCTTGCCTCACTGTTAACTGGCTCTTGGACATGAAGGATCTGACCTCCCAGAGGGACTCTGCAAAAAGGAGCCATTATTACTATGCTTGCATATGGGAGGGTCATGTTTGCAGCCGTCAAGGGGAAGACTGCGTGGGAACCAGGTTACAGAGTCAGCCTGCTGAGGTTTGAAGAAGCTTATTCGTCCATTTGACTCCACCTTCAGAATCTTCTAGAACTAGTGTTTACCATCTCTCTCTTCATTTTTCCTCCTGCCTTTCTAATTCAGTGGAGTATTCACAAAGTCCTCCTCTACAATTTTCTTACGTGGTGTGCTACACTCACCACAGTTCTCTCTCTGCTATACTTTATGCCTAGCACAAATATGTTAACATTTTAAGCTGGTGTTGACATGTTCCTTACATGCTTTCCTTCAAGTAGACACAGGACTCCTCGGCCTTTTCAGAGTTGGGGCAACCTACAATTAGGCAAGTTGTTCTGTGGATGTGACCTACAATCTAAACCAGAGGTTAGCAAACTGTGGCCCTGAAAACTGCAGCCCGTGGGCCCCCTCCGGCCTGCTGCCTGTATTTATTTATTTACTTACTTATTTGTTTATTTTTTTTTTTATTTTGGCCACACCGTGCGGCATGCGGGATCTTAGTTCCCTGATCAGGGATCGAACCTGGGTCCCCAGTAGTGGAAGCTCAGGGTCCTAACCACTGGACCACCAGGGAATTCCTCTGCTGCCTGTTTTTACAAATAAAGTTTGACTGGAACACAGCCAGGCCCACCTAGTAGACCGATGATCTGTGGCTGCTTTTGGCTACAAGGGCAAAGTTGAGAGATTAGGACAGGGTATGGTCCACAGAGTCTACAGTATTTACTATCTGGTCCTTAACCGATAAAGGTTGCCAATTCCTCATCTAAACCATGCAAATTAAGCCACTCTTGTTGAACAGGTTTTACTGTAAACAATGCCTGCCACTTTGAGCAAACCCGATTCAAAAGAGTTTTGTGGCTACCTTACACATGGTGTGCTGCCCGTTGAAGCTCTAGAATGTGTATCCCCATTTTCTTCTTCAGCTTTCCTTCTACCCAAATATGTGAGGTTTTCTTTATTGTTCCTCGTGTTCTCGAATGAAACTATTACAGAGTATTACTGTTACTAATGATACTATTACAGAGTAAAGTCGGATTTGATGGCTGACTTACGGGTTGGGGGGATACAAAGCACGTGATCTCGCAGCTTCACGTTACAGGTCAGGAAATATGATCTGTGTTTATTCACCAGAGTGCTGTGCACCAAAAATTGAAGGAGCTTCAACAGAAAAGCAGTGGATTGGGGGTAAGGATTCGTTTTCTTTCTCTGTCTTGGGGTCTTGTTACAAAAGCACACACAGACTTTCAGAGATGTTGGGTTTTGCAGGTACTTTAAGTAAAATCAAGTCTCAGTTATCCACCCATTTTAAACACCAAATTGGGTTTTCCCACCCTCTCCTTTCTGCGAGGACTTCTGTAAACGAAGACCGCATCCTGGCATGTTATGTACACAGGAGGAAGCTGGTTTTGGAAGTGTAGGATGCAAGTGTAGGTGGTACATCGGTCACTTTTACAGAGGTAATTCTGCTTGACAAACAGCCTCCAAATCTCAGTGCCTTCCACACACAAACTTTCACTCTCACTAGAAAACCAGTACAGCGCCACCCACCATCTGTGTGCCATTGGCCAAAGCAAGTCCCAGAGCCAAGCTCCTCATCATGGGGTGGGGACGTATACCCGTCTCCTGGGAAGCCACGCCAGGGAAGGTGTCACCAATCATGAACAGCTAGTAGAGTCTTAACTAGCAAGTCGTGGGGGTGTGGGGCTGAGTTAACAGTACTCGCATCAATATACAAACTGGCTGATGAAATTCTTTTATCACTTGATACCGTGTCGAGCGTTGCTGTGTTTTCCAGGTGAAAGTGGCCAATATCATTCGCTGTTTGGATTCTGCTCAGGACTTCATCACAAACCGAATCTCCACAATTATTGCTGAAGTAAGTGGTTATGCCAATAAGTGGGTGTGTGACCATAACTGCATGATCACAGAGGATGGTAGAGTCATTTTAATGGCTTTATTACTCTTTGATGTCTTTCCAGGAAAGTAAGAAGTATGGGAATACGATAATCAGCTACTTCGAACATTATCTGCAGTGGGTCAAAATCTCTGTAAGTGGTTTATCGTTGATCAACATAAGGGGGCTGTGTCTTGGGAGAGTCATTTTCTAGGATAAAATCAGGAGGAAATCAAATTAAATTCACAGAAATTAGACAGAAGGTAAGTAAAAGGACCTTGAACGTAGGAGCCACAAGTGGAGGCACCATAAGACTCAGCACAAGTGTGTCCATGCCGGGCAGCTTCCCGGGCCTGCCCACCGCGGACAGCATGCCCCTTGCATTCTCCCCCGGCTCCCTTTGCTCATTGCTGGAGGGATTCTGGTCTCCTCGACTGTGTCTCCCCTGGCAAACCGTGAGCTCCTTACGTTAGAGTCCATTTGCAGCCGTGGTTTGTACACGCCCTGGGCAGCACTGAACCTGCTATGTCATTGGTGTATTGGTCGACTAGGGGGCTTAAACAACAGGAGCTTATTTTCTCACAGTTCTGGAGGCTGGAAGTCCAAGATCAAAGTGTCGGCAGGTTGGTTTCTTCTGAGGTCTCTTTCCTTGACTTGTCGGTGGCCGTCTTCCCCTTGTGTCCCCACGTCGTCTTCCTTCTGTGTCTGTGTCCAGATTTCTTTTATAAAGACACCAGTCCTATTGGATTAGAGTCATCTTAGTGACCTAATTTTACCTGAATTCCCTCTTTGAAGACCCTATCTCCATATACAGTCACATTCTGAGGTACGGGAGGTTAGGACTTTGACATGGGAACCTTTGGGGGACAAAATTCAGTCCATAAAGTTAAGTCTCCATGAATAAATCAGTAGAGAGAAGTGGAGGAGCAGAGTGAAGTTTCCAGTGGCGCATGCAACCGATGGAGAATTACAGTACCTTTTCTCCACACCCTCCCCAGCATTTATTATACGTAGACTTTTTTTTTTTTTTTTTTTTTTTTGCGGTACGCGGGCCTCTCACTGTTGTGGCCTCTCCCGTTGCGGAGCACAGGCTCCGGACGCGCAGGCTCAGTGGCCATGGCTCACGGACCCAGCCTCTCTGCGGCATGTGGGATCTTCCCGGACCGGGGCACGAACCCGTGTCCCCTGCATCGGCAGGCGGACTCTCAACCACTGCGCCACCAGGGAAGCCCTATATGTAGACTTTTTGGTGATGATCATTCTGACTGGTGTGAAGTAATACCACATTGCAGTTTTGATTTGCATTTCTCTAATAATGAGCGATGTTGAGAATCTTTTCATATACCTGTTGGCCATCTGTATGTCTTCTTTGGAGAAATGTCTATTTAGGTCTTCTGTCTTTTTGGTTTGGGTTGTTTGTTTTTTTGTTGTTATTGAGCTGTATAAGCTGTTTGTATATTTTGGAAATTAAGCTCTTGTTGGTCACATCATTTGCAAATATTTTCTCCCATTCCGTAGGTTGTCTTTTTGTTTTATTTATGGTTTCATTTGCTGTGCAAAAACTTTTAAGTTTAATTAGGTCTCATTGGTTTATTATTGCTTTTGTTTCCATTACTCTAAGGAGAGGGATCCAAAAACTATTGCTGCAATTTTTGTCAAAGAGTGTTCTGCCTATGGTTTCCTCTAGGAGTTTTATAGTATCCAGTCTTACATTTAGGTCTTTAGTCCCTTTTGAGTTTATTTTTGTATATGGTCTTAGAGAATGTTCTAATTTCATTCTTTTACATGTAGCTGTCCAGTTTTCCCAGCACCACTAATTGAAGAGACTGTCTTTTTTCCATTGTATATTCTTGTCTCCTTTGCCATAGATGAATTGACCATTAGTGCGTGGATTTATTTCTGGGTTTTCTATCCTGTTGCATTGACCCATGTGTACCCTTACCCCACTTTTTATAAAACTAACAGTGAAAAAGCCTATAAAGAGAGTGTATACGGTTGTTTGAGCTTGGAGAAACATAATGTTATTAATATGGGCTGCCTTGTAAGGTAGAGGTGGAAGAAAAGGGGGAGGTGAGCCAACCAATAAAGGAAAGAAATAAGACACACTCCCCACCCCAGGAACTAGCATCTAGCTTCTTGTACTTACTCCAGAGTTTTTTGAATGAATGAATATAGTTTTCTTAAGCTAATGGGATTGGAGCATCTGTCTATGATTCATTAAACTTGTTTAGTCTTACCTCAGTAATGAGTACTTTGCTTTCTGTCTTCTAAAACGGAGGTCAGCAGGTCCTGCCATTTTTGTAAATAAAGTTTTATTGGCACACAGCCACACCCATTTGTTCATATATTGTCTGTGGCTGTTTTCGCCCCACCATGGCAGAGTGGAGCAGTTGTGACAGATACATCTCAGCCGAGCCTGCAAAGTCTAAAATATTTACTCTCTGGCCCTTTATAGAAAAAGTCTGCCAACCCCTGTTCTAAAATGTAGACTTATTCATTACCTAACTTTCCACTTTCTTCCCACATCTTTTGTCAGACTACAAAGGGGGCAGGTAAGAAACTCAGACTGAGGCACTGTGCTGACCACATATACTCTTTAAGTCTCTGCAGAGTCCAGCAAGATACTTTTCCAAATAACAAACCGGGGAACTAAAAACCAAGGCTCAGAGAGAATCGGGGTCTTCCTTTCAAGTACATACTTTTTTATGTCGTAGAACTCATCCATAGAAATCAGCCATCAGCTCCATATCCAGAGGGCCTAAGGATTCTTTTTGTGAACAGGCCAGAAGTGAATAGGGTGTTTAATTTTATTCTTGTGGAATTTTGTGGGTGTGGCTCCATCTAAGTTTGCCTGTTTTTCTTACCCCCATAGATCACTGAGCAAATGGCAGCCTGCAAACCAGTGGCCACCGCTCTAGATTCGGCTATTGATGTCTTTCTGTGCAGCTACATTATTGACCCCCTGGTAAGAATTTCATCTTTCAAAAGAAGAAAACACAGTAAACTCATTATCTTTGATTTTTTTTTTTTCAGATGGTAGTTCACACTATAATATAAAATAGGTTTCTGCTTGGGTCTGTTACAGTTGTAGAATCCAAGACCTAAGATCTAAAATGTAGATGAATGTGTTCTGACACTAATAAGCTAGAAAAGTCAAAGTCCTCGCTGCATATCTTCATTCCTTACTTGAATTTTATTTACAGAAGTCAAGAGACCCTCATGAAAAAAAGCTGTTTGTCTGAAATAATTAGAAAGGAACAGCACCGGTGTGCAGAGTGCCAATATTCCAAAGGACTCTTAGTGCAGCTATATATGTAACCCTAAAGCTATAGCAAACTTAGTTTAATTTTTGAGTTAACAGCCCTTTAAGATGTTACCATTGGGCTGGTAAGTTCCAGTTAACCAAGTTTATTCCTCAGCTCTGTTCACTCCTCGATATACACTGACTCTCTCCATGAGTCAATCCTCTCATTCCCTTCACTTAAAGCACCTCAGTGGCTCACTGTTAATACCACGGGAAGGATCAGGATCCTTAATGTCATGCTCTAGGCCCTACATGATTGGGTACCTGCCCATTGGCACATTTTGTACTATTTGATCACTTTTCTCACTGTGCTTAAGTGTTTTCTTTCATTTCTTTATATACTCCAATAAAGATGTTAAAAAAAAAAAATCTAGATTTCCCCACCCCAGGGCCTTTGCATATGCCAGTTCTGCTGCCTAGAAATTAGACACAAGCTCCTTCTCCCTCTGTTTCTCTCTCATTCTTCCCCTGTACACCCATATCCCACCTAGCTGACTCCTCTAGGTCTTATAATATAATGGTTGAGAACAGAGACTCTGAATTCAAATTCCACTTATACATTTTCTGAACTCCATGACGTGGAAAAATTATTTATCTTTTCTGAGCTTCTTCACCTTAATTGGGTTGTTTTGATGGCTCAAAGAGAGACTACATGGAAAGCCCTTAACACCTTTCCTGGTACATTAACACACTCCATAAATGTTTGCTGTTATTAGCTGTTGTTCCGTTTTCAGCTCAAACATATCTTTTTTTCCGGGAAGGTTTTTCTGATCTTCCCAACTACATTTGGTTCCCATGGAATTTCCTGATATTCCTGTAGAGATATTTTTGCTGTTTGTATTGTACACTGGTGTGGCTCTTTGGTAAGACCTGTCCCCCGCAACACACACTAGACTCTGAACTCCGTGAGCACGAGTTGTGTGTTCACTGCTGTGACCCTGTCATCTGGAGTGTTTTCTGGCACAGGCCATAAGGATGATCAGATAGCTGCCTGTCACGGTACATTCAGATTGCTCTATCCGTCCATCTCTCTGTTCCATTATCACTTGTCTCTCTGGGAGGGACTTTTGTACCTGGATGGAAATGATCCTCACACTTTCCCAGCCATGCAGATCCCCCACCTTGGTCTCCTGGCTGCTTCCCTCCCCTCCTGACTTTGTACCCTTTTGTCTGCTGCTTGGAGCCCCTGCTGAGGGCTTTGATTAAAGCCCTCATTAGGGGAGCCCTAGGTTAGTTAGGCTGGTTCCTTCTGAACTGCTCTCCTTGCGCCCAGTCTCCATTGCCTGCCGCAGCCAGTCAGATCACCCAACTAGCAGGTGCCTCTCCAAAACCATCGGGGAACACTGGAGGGGAGGCCTGAAGGATGCTCAGGAAGACTGTAGGCTAGCACTTTGTAGCAGGTGGTTTAAAGAGTAAGGAAGATTCTGGCCTTTGGCTCAGCCAGGAAAATAGACTCCTGGCTGGCAAACATGTTTCTTTTATATCTTGATTGTACCCAGAACGATTGAGGCAGCTTCCAGTAAAAGGAATGGTTGTCATAAAGCTCTAAACCTCTCAAAACAAGGTTGAAAGTGTGGAAATCTACCAATAAAAGAATATGTGGGAAAGGAGAACAAATTTACTGAAAATTCTGGGCCAAGTGATGCCACTCTGTCCAACGCTAAACTCAACCAGGAACAAAGCAGAAGCGCAGTGGCCGAGATGTGAGGGTCTGGGCGGTTGTTTTTATGTCCGAGCTACCTTTTACCTCCCAGTGGGCTGGGGAGGGCTGCTCTAGTGCTACAGGGTTATCCTAAGGCAGGGGCCGCAGACTCGAGCCTCTACAAGGATCTGGAAGGTTGTAAATTTACAAAACAGGCCAAGACCAGACGCTGGCTAGTGTCTGGTACCCACAGAGCCATACTGCTTGTGCACAGCCACCTCTGTTCTGATTGGTGGGTCAGGTTAAATAATGTTGGGTACCACCCCTGTAAGAGCTAGTGGTATGGCCTGCAACAGACTGAGGACAGATACCCCTCTTGAAGGAAGAACCATCACTCAGCTCCAGCTGATGTTGCCTTGTGGGAACGAGGGCTCAGCATTACGAGTTCCGACTTGAGACTTTTAGAGAAAAGACGTAAAGCCAGGTTTCTGTGTGACATCTGACTTAGGAATATAGGCAGCTGTCTTTTAAAAAAATACTTTAATATTGCTTTTTAGGCAGAACCGGATTGAATTCAGCCCATGACCATCCTTAAAGATTGGTTAAATTCATCATGGAACGTTTGTTGGGGGCATCGTTATGTACCAAGCATTGCATCTGTTTTCTTCACACAATAGTGTTATGGGATGAGGATGCTGCCAATCCCACTGTTGAGAGGCAGAGCAAAGCCAGGAAGTTTAATGAACCACCCTCACATCAAAACAACTCAGAGAAGGATCTGAGCTCAGGCCTGCAGGCTGTCCATGCTCTTATGGCTGGCCTCAAAGCCGGGGGCCATCTAGTCAGATGGTTAGCTGTTGTTTGGGGGTGTCCTAGATGCTAAACCTTGCTTCAGCACTTGCTGCCTCTGTTCCTCATTTATAAAATAAATACGACAATAGGATCTATTCAAGGTTTTCAGAAAGATGGAATGAATTATAATAATAGGTAGCACTTCACACAGTGGCCAGCTCATCTTAAGTTCACAAAATTAGAATCCATTAAAAAAACTGCAAAATAAAGTTATTTTCCCCAAGCCGGTGTTGTTTTCCATTTCCCATCTTCAAGCATCTAATCCTCATGATTTTCCTTTTTCCCCGCAGAATTTGTTTTGGTTTGGTATAGGAAAAGCTACCGCATTTTTACTTCCGGCTGTCATTTTTGCCGTAAAGCTGGCTAAGTACTACCGTCGAATGGATTCTGAAGATGTATATGACGATGAGTAAGTAGACAAGAGGCTGGGGAATCATTTTCTAAGTGGCGCTACCTTCCGAGCACTTGCTAAAGAACGGCTCTGATGCGATTAAACTTGACTTTTTTTTTTATGATTACAACTATATGACATTCTTTTTTTTTTAATTTATTTTTTTATACAACAGGTTCTTATTAGTTATCCATTTTAAACATATTAGTGTATATATGTCAATCCCAATTTTTTTATGATTACAGCTATATGACATTCTTTTTTTTAATTTATGTTTTTATACAGCAGGTTCTTATTAGTTATCCATTTTATACATATTAGTGTAATAGGTCATCCCTATTCAGATGAAATTTTTATACTGGTTTTCTTATGCTTATTTTAACTTTTTTTCCCCTTGCTTAATCGTCTCAGCTTCCTTAATCAGCCTTCTTATTTCTTTTTTTTTTTTGCGGTACGCGGGCCTCTCACTGTTGTGGCCTCTCCCGTTGCGGAGCACAGGCTCCGGACGCGCAGGCTCAGCGGCCATGGCTCACGGGCCCAGCTGCTCCGCGGCATGTGGGATCTTCCCGGACCGGGGCACGAACCCGTGTCCCCTGCATCGGAAGGCGGACTCTCAACCACTGTGCCACCAGGGAAGCCCCAGCCTTCTTATTTCTTGTTTGCAGTTCCTCTGTCTCAGGGACTTGGCACTTTACTTTATAACTGTTTTTACTAGTTTTCATTTTGGCTCCATGGTCCACCCTTCACTCTGTGCCTGGTGAACTTGTATTCAAAATGTGCTCATTCTGACTTCATTTACCTCCTTCTTAATATGTGTTTCTCCTGAATTTGCTTTTTCAGCATCTGTATTAGAGTAAAAAGGTGGGGGATGCAACTGTTGAGCTGTAATTGTAACTGAAAAATCATTTTATCTCCTTTTTTGTGTTTTATAGTGTTGAAACTATACCCATGAAAAAAGTAAGCCTTTTCTTTTTTAAGCCATATTTCTAAGGTGGGACTGGGGAGGGCTTTATTATTAGATGACAAACTTTTAAAACTAAAATAATAACATTAAATTACATAACAACAACAAATATGCCCGGATAAAAATAAATGCTGATGCCTCTTAAAATGAGAGCTGGCACATGGAGAATACCAAAGACATCCTTGTTGAATGAATGAAAATCGTCTATGTTAAATTTATTAATATATAAAATGTTTATTTGGATCTTTGGTTTTTTAAAGGGAAGAAAATATAAATATACTTTTTTACTTTCTTTATAGATTTAACAAATTGTTATATACTTTTTACGACCGTTACATTGTCTTTGTAATCCATGATGTAAATGCTTCATCTTAGAAATAACATGGTGTTTTTGGTGCATTTATTTTTGTTACAGTATGGAAAGTGCTAATATTGGTTCTCGTAGACATCAAGCCTCCAGAATGGAAAATGCCAATATTGGTTCTCGTAGACATTGAGGCACCCAGACAAATTGAACAAAGTTTTTAAACAGCTCCAACTGCATGAGTTCATGACCTGCAGCATCTCCAAATATTGGGAAAGAAACCTTCTGTTCAGGAGCTTACAGAGTTCAGTGAGGTCACACGGAGTACGCACTGACCGGCCTAAGAGTGGAAAACGCACACGCCTATCTTTTAGAAGTTTTGCTTTAATCATCTGAGCCTTCTGTGAAAATTTAAATATGTAAAACATTCATGAATTCCCAGTTTAGCCTTTGGAGCAAGACAGGAACTTGGGCACATTTCATCCAATGGGAACTTCGACTCCTAGTTAGACAAAGTCCAGAAAATAGCAGATCTGTGTGTAAACAATAAAAGAATGATTTCAGAATTATGACTCTAATCCTCTTATTGAAAAATAGATCTGAACTACAGATGTCAATGAAGTCTCTGTATTATTTTCTTAGAGTGGCTGTAACACATCACACAAACTGAGTGGCTTAAAGCAATGTGTTCTCGAACTTTTATGGAGGCCGGAAGTCTGAAATCAACACGTCAGCAGAGTTGGTTCCTCTCAGAGAGCCCGAGGGAGAGTCTGTTCCGGGCCTTTCACTGAGATTCCGATGATTGCTGCCAATCCTTGGCCTTCCTTGGCTTGTAGATGTATCACTCCAGTCTCTGCCTCTGTCTTCACATGGAGCTTCCCTTTGTGTGTGTGTCCCAATTCCCCTTATCTCCTAAGGAGACCAGTCACTGGGTCAGGGCCCATCCTAAGCAAGAATGAGCTCACCTTCATTTCATCGTATCTGCAAACAACCTATTTTCAAACATTCACAGGTTCTAGGTGAACATAAATTTGGTGGCGGGGTGGGCGGCGGGGGAGAGATTATTCCCCCCACACACACACACACAGTCACCCAACAACAATAGCAAATAGCCAAAGAGATAGAGAAGTGAACACGAAAGAAAGTGACACTGTACACACAGAAATTAAGGTAAATTACCAAAATCAGAAATGGCAGAAAATAAAAAAAATGTTAGTAGACATACACAAAATAGTGACTCATTCCCCTCTTAATTTTAACCTTTAAGATTTGTCTGTATCTAAGAGCACATTAATAACCCACTGCATGTGTCAATCAATTGTCTCTGCATCTAACCCAGTGATGCCAGCCCCTGCTACACAATGGATTCACCTGAGGGGGGATCTTTTTAAAATTACTGATGTTTGGGTCCCATCCCAAGAGATTCTTATGTAGCTGGTTAGGGATGTGGCTTGAGCATGTGTATTTAAAATGTTTCCCAGATGATTGTGATGTACAGCCAGGGTTGAGAAACACTGCCTCTGGTTAATTAAATCAGAATTTCTGAGATGTATCCCAGGTAATTCTCATGTGTAACCTGAGAATTACTGATACAGCTTCTACATGCATTTCATCTGATTTATATATATATATTCATTGATCATCTACAATGTCCCAGGCACTGTGCAAGACACTGGATGGGGGAGAGGTGAGCTAGCAGACTAGATCCAGCCTCCTAGGAGCTCAGTGTCAGTGGTGGAAACCAAGACGACCCATTTGATGAGTATATGAGAGACACAGAAGGCTGTGTGGTGGTGGAAGTCAGGGGAGGGTTCCTGCAGTTGAATTTCTGAAAAATATGTGCATGAGAACCCTATGACACACTTAACAAATCTGTTTCTTATGAAGGTTCTGTGGCTTTCACTTGTCCCCTCCTGTAATCCTCACCGCATCCCTATGAGGTCAGAAGTTTTAGTTCTAATTATAAACGAAGTGGCCTGAAGCTTACAGAAGTGAGTTGTCCAATATCACCCAGCTCATACGTGTTTGGGTCAGAAGATGATCCAGGTCCCCCAGATTCCATAGCTCCTGGCTCTCTTGTTGAATCTATTCTGTCAGCGCTAACCTTAGTGCTCTGTTGCCTCTGCTTAGTCATGCTGGCTTTGCATCTTTTGTAAAAGAATGTTGCCTACAGCCTGAAATATACAGGATAGCCCATTCTCAAGGCTCTGACCTTTAGAGTTATAACACTACCATTCATATAGAGATAAACAGAATGATATCTGTCCTGTTGTGAGGCTTATAGGAACATTGTGACCAGACCTGTAAGAACAAAGGATTCCAGCACCAAAAAGTTTGCAACAATCAGTGCACCTCTTCCCCTTTTAGTATAAAACAAGCCTGAATTCTAACTCGGGTAAAATGGTTCTTTGAGACACTAGTCCACCATCTTCTGGGTCTGCTGCTTTCCGAATAAAGTCGCTTTTCCTTGCCTCAACACCTCATGTCTTGATTTATTGGCCTGTCCTACAGTGAGCAGTACGAGCTTGGACTCAGTAACCACGTCACAAGCTAGGGTGGGTTTTAGCACAGACCGCTTACTGACAGCGTTTCAAACTAAAACCACCAGATAGCTGTCTGGTGTTCTCTAAGGATGAAATGCAGTATCAATCAGTGCTACTCAAAGTGTGGCCCGAGGACAAGAAGAATCACCTGGGGAGCTCAAAAAAGGCTAATTCTGACTCCACCCCAGATACCCTGAATCAGAGTCTCTGAGGGTGAGGCCCAGGGATGTGTATTTTCACAAGTTTTCCAGATGAGTCCAAAGTACATAAAGTTGGCCAAGCATACCTCAAGTCACCCTGACGGAAAAGATCATTTAGAAACTAGCTTTCATCCAAGAAATGTGGCTAAGCCCCAGTGCAAACTACAGATTTTTGGTGCCTGTGTAAGGGCTGCAGGGGAAAAGGGAGAAGATGGAGCCAGTCCTGAGAGCATGTTCATGGCTAACCACCAGGCCCAAACCCACCATCCATCCATCTGAAATGCCTGTTTCCACTCCCACCTTCCTGAAGAAGGGGCTCCTGCACGCCTTCATTCCCTCCCTGAAACGCCACTGCCATCAAGTCAGATCAGTGACACCCACCACTTCTCCTCCCTCTTCTAAATGAGCATTTACTCTTGCTGTCTCTCCCCAACAAGATCTCAAACCCTTGCGTACAAAGCCCAGGTCTTAAGTTCCTTTGAGTCCCCACAGCCCTTTAGAGTGTTAACCACAGTTTCAGAAATGGACACCTGATTAGAGAGGTGTTTATTTAGAGGTGCATCCCAGGAGACACAGATTAAAGATGTAACCAAGCAGGACCCTATGGGACCTTGCCAGGACAGTCACCCCTACCCCACCATGTCCTCTGCCTGCCTCTTGTTTGTAGAAAAACTTTAGTCTCCTTGGCCTTCCCCAAGTTGCAAATAATAACTGCAATCAGATAAGTGAGAAAATGCAGAAACAAAGGAAAATAGTCAAGCAAGACAAAATAATAATTGTTTAGCAATTAAACAAAGTGTATGACCTTTAGTTCCTCCCCAGGGGCTCTAGATAATATTCTGAGTCATGTCCTTTGAGCTGTTTTGCAGAGACTGAAACCGCCACCAGGTGGAAGAAGTTAACTGTGTGCTGCCCACAAGCCCATAGACCCCAGACCAGTTGGAACCAGAAGGTTGATGATGTTGACTCCTGATGACCTCACCACCAACTAATCAGAAGAATGTCCATGAGCTGATGACACAGCCTGCAGCCCTCTCCCTCACCCTGTCTTTGAAAACATTTCCTGCCATTTGGGAGTTCAGGTCTTTTAAGCACTAGCTGCCTGGACTCCTTGTTTGGCACCTTGCAATAAATTCTGCACTTTCCTTCACCACAGCTGGTGTTAGTAGTTTGGCTTTACTGCACACAGGTGAGCAGACCCAAGTTTGTTTGATAAGAAAGAAGCACTTGAATTGTGTTCCACCAGACTAGAAAATGGGGGAAGCTTATAAAGACAAAAAACCGCACGGTGACATAAAGTTGTTTGTCAGGAATTAGAATTGGAGCCGGCAAGAAGTAAAGGTGCTTGTTAAGGAAGGATTGGTTGGGGTTTGAATGAATACAGTGTTGTGAGGGGCAGAGGGGATTTTGAAACTACAAGGTGGCAACTAGCAGCTGCTAGCAGATAATGTTTTCAAATGTAATGCTGGTGGTATCCTTGAGTTTGATACCATTCAGAGAAAATTCAAGTTCTCAGGGACACAGGAACATGTCTGAAACCACAACCACAAAGTCCACCCAGCTCCATTTTGGATGTCTGAACCACAGTTACTCCATTTCGATATTTAAGTGATCTTAAATATGTCATCAAGAGGCAGTATGGACTGATACTGGATTGGACTGAGACCTCAGTTCAAATGTGCTCTCCCTTGAGAAGCAACTCAAGCTCCTTTAGCCTCATTCCCCCCTCTGTTAAATGGGGGGGATTATGCCCACCTCATTGGGTGGATGTGATGGTCCTCATGATGGCTAGCACTGAGTAGGCTCAATAAAGGAGAGCTAATGTCACCTGCCAGTGACATGGTAGGCTTTCAATATATAGCAGATCATGTTTCTTTCTGAGGCAGTGAACTCCTTGTCACTGGGGGTTCAAGGAAGGCTGGTCAAGCTATCCTACCTGTGAGATGCCATGAAGAGGTGTCTCCATTCAGTTCAAAGAGGAAAGGAAAGGGAAGGTGGAACAGTAGGGAGTACCAGGATCTGTCTCCCCACTTGAAAGTGAATTACACAGGCAGAATCTGTCTGCTATAACTATTATGGAACCCTGGAGTCTATTGAAGGCTGCCGAATTCCAGAGGAAGTCTTGGATGGTAAATTATGGTTAATTTCGGTCAATTTCAACTCTGAGCTCTGTAGCCACTACCTATTCCCCCACTCCACTCCGATGGCAGCCAGTGAGTGGTGCATGAGTTCCTGGAGTAGCTTGCAGGCAGACATTGAGGGCAAGAATGGGCGTTAAGGACCCTGTCCTTCAGATATTGGAGGTCTGTGTTCTGACCCCTGGTTGTTGCTTCTAATCACGGAGGTGCAGATGCAGAAGTGAGCGGCCCTGGTTTCACTCCCGCTGAGGGCCAGCTGCATTAACGCTCGCCTTGTCTGGCTATATGGTAGTCCACAGTGCTGATAGCACAGTCTGTCCAGCAACATTTTCCAGCCACGTCTTTCAACGTCCCTTCTACCTCTGGATGATGCCACCAGCTGAGCATGAGAAGGAATTGGAAACGCCCGTGGAATGCCGTGTTCGTTAGCCTACTGTCAGGGGCCCTTTGCTGGCAGGGGCATGGCATCTATGACCGTAAATGAACCAGATATCCAAAAATATGGCAGAGCTTTGTCTCAAGTGCTGCTATGGTGTGGCCCAAATCTGCCACTTGCACAGAATGGCAATTCCAGTTAGGGGGTCAAAGGCCATTAGAAGCCATAAGTAGGGACTTCCCTGGTGGCATAGTGGTTAAGAATCCGCCTGCCAATGCAGGGGACACGGGTTTGAGCCCTGGTCCAGGAAGATCCCACATGCTGAGATGCAACTAAGCCCACGAGCCACAACTACTGAGCCTGTGTGCCACAACTACTGAAGCCTGTGTGCCTAGAGCCCGTGCTCCGCAACAAGAGAAGCCACCGCAATGAGAAGCCCGCTTACCGCAATGAAGAGTAGGCCCCTCTCTCCACAAATAGAGAAAGCCTGCGCACAGCAACGAAGACAAAAATAAATAAACAAATAAATTTATTTAAAAAAAAAAAAAGGAAGAAGAAGAGGCCGTAAGTAGCCATGAGATGGCAGCAGAGGACACATGTTGTCTATTTGCCAGAAAAGGGCAAGGCTCACCCTTAGAGCTGTAAGGGTCCCCGTTTACCTTCAGAAAGACAGATGAACTACTGACAGTACCACATCCTGATAGCCATTCCAGTCCCCTTGGCACACAGATGTAAACCTTCCACCCAGTGGACTCCATCAGTTTTTAGCTGGAATGAGCCTTCCATAAACCAGACGCAAGCATCGTCAGGGCTTCCTGGGATACATCTCCAGGTAGCCAAAACTTGGCCCTGAGAGTAACCAAGGGGGATACAATGGATCCTGAAGGATATGGCCTCAACCTTTTTGTGTGAAGAGCACTCATCTGTGGGACCAGGCTTGATGCTCTGGAATGTTCCATTTTCATTTTTTATGAGAAATCTCTTTGCCTTTCCAACTCTGCCTTTAACATCTGAGGAGACCAATGCCGGATGGGGATCCCTGGATACAATGATATCTGGCTGTCCTTTCTAAGGCCCTTGGTCTCCACAGGTGCCCAGGAGCAGGGCAGGAGCCGTTTTTTTTAAGTGGGGTATTGCTGGGAACTGTGTCTCCAAGAAGCCAGTACCCCAGGGGCAGACTGGGCAGAGACTACCTTCAGCAGCAAAACTCGCAGTATCAGAGAGCCAGTTTTCACCAAATCCTTGGGGTTTACGGGGCCCCAGCATAGGTAGCTTGTGGGAACTCGAGCACACCTGCTACCCAGGTCCCCAGGAATAGTTGGCAGACTTTCTGGTCACTTTGTACACAAGGCTCAACAAAATACCTGGATGAAGCCCACATTGTCTCCTGTTCCCAAACTGCCCCACTGAGTCAGGGCTTCCTACTTGGGTTGTGAGGTCTTTAGGGTAACTTTTTCTTCACTGTCTCAGGAATCAATCTTTAAGCCTCAGTTCCCGGGACTCCCAAGAATTGACTTGGTGGCTGATGCCTGATATCCTCAGGACTGCTAAGTGCCCCCTCCACCCTCCTTCGACATTAGCCAGTCTATTCCGAAGCTGCCACCATCTTCCCTTCATGGGAGCCTCTCAGCAGGAAGGCATCCACGTAGTCATATCCTGAAGGGAGAAAGCCTTGTCCAGTTACTTGGCTCACCCACTGACGACAAATACTAGGACAGTACATATGTTTTGGGCATCCAAGTGATCTTCCTTTGACCTTTGATCTGACCTTTGACACTTGGTACCAAAGAGACTGAGAAAAAGGCATTAGCCATGTCCAAGGCAGAATACTGACAGAATGTATAATATTTAGCTACAAGTAGACAAAGTTGACAGGCTGGGGCTGTAGAGGCAACACCTGAATTTTGTTGGCTATAATTGACTGTGGAAACGTTCATTTTGGACTTCATGTGAGGAAGAAATGACCTTCCAGTGTGTTAAGTCCCCGAGATTTGGGGCTTTATTTGTAACAGCGACTGCATTACCCATTTTATACACTCTACTACGTCACAGGCTCTAGGACTTTTAAGAGACACATGAGTTGTCTGAGCTTTATTTAGGAACATCAGTAAATATTTGTCAAATTAATTGAATGAACGGATTTAAACTG
This sequence comes from Neophocaena asiaeorientalis asiaeorientalis, assembly GCF_003031525.2. Lineage (NCBI taxonomy): Eukaryota > Metazoa > Chordata > Mammalia > Artiodactyla > Phocoenidae > Neophocaena > Neophocaena asiaeorientalis. Next base: position 5,661,581 of record NW_020172818.1, read on the forward strand.
ATGGCATTGAACTATATCATCTCTCACATATACTCCTCCTCTTCCATTCAGAGACTCAAAGTTTATTTGAACGTTGGGCCAGTTTGGACACTGGGCCAATTATTGACCTTTTTAACAACAATATCACTGTCTGCAGGAAGGATTTAAGAAATGCCTGAGAAGTGCATTGGGGTAAGGGGTCTAAGTGCTTTGAGTGTAACAGCTAAGAAATACGTGAGCACAAAAAATCCCTTGCTGTGTGTCTAGTTGCAATATATGCAGGTTTCTGAGCTCCACAGCAATGGCAATTTATAATCAGCATAAAGAAACCCTTTGAAGGACTTTTTTCTGCCTGGAGAGCTCAAGTCTGAGGCCATCCTGGAGGCAGCTGGGGAGTCTTGTGTCTGTTCTTTAACAATATATATTTTATATTCCCCTGAAGTCATGTATCCATCAATGTTTTAGAAATCAGATTTGGAGACGACTTCAGACCTACTAAAGATAGTGACCATTTTATGCAAAGGCATATATCCCCATCCTTCTCCAGCCTTTGAATCATTCACCCTGCACCCACACCTCCCAGGAGCATCTGTTCTCTTTCTGCCTCTCCTTCCTTTCTCAGCCCCCAGGCTGTGAACTGAAGTCTTAGGATTTTCTATGTGCAGTTCTATCTCCTGAATTTTTTTTCAAGAATCCTGCACTCATTTGCTGTCAGGCTTAATCTGGGATTGTGGTACCACAAAAAGCTGAAAAAAAAAATCTTTTTCTATCAGAGGAGAAAGAATACTGTAACTGGAGTAGGAGATCTGGGTGCAGCTGAAAGGATGGCGTTCTGAGACTTTAGGGAAGTCCCGTAAGTCACTTTTCTCATCTTTATTTTAAGCATAAAAGCCACTCCTTACAGCGTTGTTGTAAAAATCTAATGTAATAATATACAGTGAAAGCATAACAATGACATGGTGCTATGTGGATGTGTAGTCTGGTTATCACTCAAGTAGAAAAGAGATGCAAATATTCAAAAAGGAAGAAAAAAACCTCCTCATATCCCAGTGCGGTCTTCCAGGATAAGATCACCACAAGGCGGTGATATGGAGTCACCAATGCTTCTGAAAACTGGTAACAGGAGGCTTCCGATCATACTGAGGACAAAGGTCTAAACTAGCCTAAACAGAGCCCGTAACCATGAGCATCTGTTGTAAAAGTTGGTTGTTATAAGTTGGAGTTTAAGACAAATTCAACCATTGAATTCATTCAAGTGATTGTTTTTTTTGTTTCTTTTGTTTTTTTGCGGTACGCGGGCCTCTCACTGTTGTGGCCTCTCCTGTTGCGGAGCACAGGCTCCGGACGCGCAGGCTCAGCGGCCATGGCTCACGGGCCCAGCCGCTCTGCGGCATGTGGGATCTTCCTGGACCGGGGCACAAACCCGTGTCCCCTGCATCGGCAGGCGGACTCTCAACCAGTGTACCACCAGGGAAGTCCTGTGAGGTTATATCTCATTGTGGTTTTGATTTCATTTCCCTGATGATTAGTGATGTTGAACATCTTTTCATGTGCCTGTTGGCCATCTGTATGTCCTCTTTGGAAAAATGTCTATTCAGTTCTTCTGTCCATTTTTTAATCGAGTTGTTTTGATGTTGAGTTGTATGAGCTGTTTATATACGTTGGATGTTAACCCCTTATTGGACATATCATTTGTGAATATCTTCTCTCATTCAGTAGGTTGTCTTTTCATTTTGTTTGGTTTCCTTTGCTGTGCCAAAGTTTTTAAGATTAATTACATCCCAATTATTTATTTTTGCTTTTGTTTCCTTTGCTTTAGGAGACGGATCCAAAAAACATATTGTTGCGATTTATGTCAAAGAGTGTTCTGCCAATGTTTTCCTCTAGGAGTTTTATAGTATCCGGTCTTACATTTAGGTCTTTAATTCATTTTGAGTTTACTTTTGTATATGATGTTAGAGAATGTTCTAATTTCATTTTTTTACAAGTAGCTGTCCAGTTTTCCCAGCACCACTTATTGAAGTGTAATCTTAAAAGTAAGGAAACATAAAATAGAAGAAAAATAGATATGCCTCCCTATAACTGTAGCCTTGTCTAAATTCCCCAGGATCATAGATAGCACCCACTGACTTAAAGCAGCCCATCTTGGGCATAGATGCAACATAATGAATAACAAATTAAAATTAAAATAGCTTTTGTCACTTATAACTTTGCTTGATAGAATTGGACCCAATGACCCCCCATTAAAATAGTTAATATGGGGCTCAATGTAAGTTAAAACAAGAACTTCAGAGATGAAAACTTATTATATAAAACCTAATTAATGAAAGGATGATTATCTCTACTTCCCCATTGGACAGCCCAATTTTGCCTGCTCTTAAATCTGGAAAAAATAAAGGGCACCTCCTTGTGGATTACTACAACTTTAGTGCTGTGTTGCCATCCACCAAGGCCCTCATACCCAATATCCAGTATTATTAAAATTACTATACTCCATGCCTAAAGGGAAGTCTAGTAGAGGTTGCTACTGTCTGAGCCATTGTAGAGATCAGTGGAGATTATGGCGTTCCCCAGGAGACTCCTGCCTCATATCAGTCAATCGCCTCGGGCCCCTGGGTAGAGGACCATCCTCTCCTCAGTGCCTCTTCCTGCTGCCACCTCCGGCTTACCCACACAATCTCCTGCCTTGCGTTTCCCATGCAACCTCCATAACCCGTCCTTCCCCTTAATTACACATGATACCACTAATCTTTACATATACTGTACTCACTTATTCGTTTGTATCCTCTAACAGCATAACTGCCAGGCCTACCACCTTGAACCAAGGTACGTACACAAAGACATTATTGTCAAACTCTTAATGATTTCCAACTCCACCAAGGTACTGTTAGAAACCTCCCCAAATTCCAGATCTATTTTCTTGGATTACATCATATAAATTGAAAACCTGTTTATGGACTGGCCTACAAGAAATCCATACACCTCTACTTGTGTTCCTCTATTTTACTTTCATAACAAAATGTTTTCTTTGCTGTTTGGGGCAACTTATGCCCTACTGCCTAAAAATCTCCATGATCATCACACCAAGATTTCCTTATATGATGTTAAAACATCAGAGGATAGATTGAATTAATTTTTTTTAATATTCTGCATTTTATGATGCTTCCATATTTTGCAGGGCCTTGTAAACTTGAGGAGAGACTGCCCCTCCCAGGGCAGTTAATTCCTAATGATAGCAAACAACTTAATTGGGAGCATACCTCTCATTTGCAAGTTAAGCATCTCCTTTATTCAGCATTCATACATCAGGCCGATATTCTCCCTGCCCTAAATCCATCCAGGGCCTTGTACAAGATAGCTAGGGAGACCCCTGTACCCCAGATCCCACTGGAGCTATTCAAATGGCCAATCCAAAGCTCATTACCAGATGCTTCTCCATGTGGCCTGGCATGGCATGGCATGCCCCCTTCTCGTGGAAAATGTAAGTTATAAATTCTTTTTTCAATAGCTTTACACTCTCCATATAGTCACTTAGTAAATGCCTTAAATTAAAATACCAAAGGTACATTTTGAGACAGTGGTCCTATACAACCCTTGCCTTCCATGAGTTATAAGAAACTTCCAATAAATTCTCAATTTTGTTTCTGTTGTTTGCAGTTTTTTATTATTACAATCAGAATAATCTTGATAAATACAGAATCCAATTCAATCCAATAAACATTTGCTAAGTGCTTTCTAAGCTTCATTCTTGAGCTCTGGGCTAGGGATGTCACTAGCCAGGGTGATGATGGTGGCAAGCCCATGAATGAATTAAAACAAGGTGACACCTCAACTGTAATAATGGTGAAGTCTGTAAAAATTTATGAGAACCAAAATGAAGGAACAGTGAATTCTGTTGAAGGCACAGGGAGTCAGGTAGAGAGAGAATTTGCCAGGTAGATACGGGTGGAATGGAATTTCAGGCAAAGATAACAGTTTGGCAGAGGCAATGTGTCCTGAAACAGGACATGTGGGGAGAAGAGTGGACAGTAAGGTATACCGGGAGCCCGGGGACACATGTAGGATGTGGTGGGTATTGACCTTGAAGTTGGCTAGGATTAAGATGGGAAGGACCTCATATGTCAGACTCAGAAATTTGGACCTTTTCTGTAAGCAGCTGAAAAGCGTCAGAGGCCTGAGGCTGGAATGTGATGAGATGTCGCCACTACAGCAATCCTCAGAGAGTGAGCTGTCAACTGAGCCCGCAGTCTTGAAGCTGGGAGCCAAATCACTTTCACCTTGCATTCCACACAGTGACTAATACTGTGCTTTACATAGAGCGGTTACTGAGTAATCATTGAATAAATACTGTTCTTTTCTCTCCAGCCGTTGAGTTCTCTTAACCAGTTGAAGGCTCTTGAGAAATTCTCCCTGACTTTGGCTAGGTCAGATGTCTCCACCCTGGGCATTCCAGCCTTCCCTCCAACATTTCAATCACCCCTACATTGTTGTGACTGGTATCCTTATCTTGCCCCCCTAATTCCATCTTCTTGAGGATCATGTCATTCTTGACTGCATTTCATTCAATGATAGAGTGAGCCTGGGACATGCAGTGCTTCATGAGTGCTCTCTGGATGAATGGAAGAATGAATGAATGACAGATTGAGTGACAGAACGAATGTAGTCTGGGTAGAGGCCAGCGCTGCTCTTCCTGGAGACAACAGTCTCTTATCTCCCTGCCATCCTGTCTTCTCCTTATAGCCCATAGCAGGCAAGAGTGCTTTGCTCTTTGGGCGTGGGTACCGTTTGCCCCGGTGCCATCACAGGCCTTTTCAGAGCTGTTTTCTGATGTCTTTCATCTAAACCTCTTCATCTTTTCATGTGACAGAAGCAGCAAAACATGCCCACGTGCACAGTGACTCACAGCATTAATGCAAAGGGCAACTTGTCTTCTCTCTTTTCCAGATTCCCAGGATGGCAACTGACGCCCTTTCTAAAAAAAGAGACTGAGGGTTAGAGACACAAGTTAGAGACTGGTAATTCCAAAGGAAGACTCTCTGAGGCCTTCTGCCTCAAGATGCAGAGGTGGCAGGCATGCGTATGTATGTGTACCCATATGTGATGTATCTGCACGAGAGTGTGTGGGTGTATGTGTATGTGTGTGTGCATATGTGTAGAGGTGCACAGCAATTTGTGTGCTTTGGAAATTTTATCCAAAAGAAGCAGACTTTTTTAAAGAACGAATTAGATGTTTTAGAGTGATTTCCTTTAAAGAAAAAGAAAGATATGAAAAACTTAGAAATAATCAATGAACTTAACTTGTATGGAGAGTTTATTATAAAACACTAAAAAATTTTTTTACACACTACTATATTTAAAACGGACAACCAACAAGGACCTACTGTACAGCACAGGGAATTCTGCCCAATATTCTGTAACAACCTAAATGGGAAAAGAATTTGAAAAAGAATAGGTACATATATATGTATAACTTTTGAAAACTTTTTATTTTATATTGGAGTACAGCTGATTAACAATGTTGTCTTAGTTCCAGATGTACAACAGTGATTCAACTATACATATACATATATCTATTCTTTTTCAAATTCTTTTCCCAATTAAGTTGTTACAGAATGTCGAACAGAGTTCCCTGGGCTATATAGTAGGTCCTAGTTGGTTATCCATTTTAAATATAGCAGTGTGTACATGCATGAATCACTTTGCTGTACATCTGAAACTAACACAACAATCAACTATACTCCAATAGAAAATTAAAAGTTTTAAAAAAGTATATATAAGGCTTTGAAACAGCTGTACTACTCGAGAAAAAATCCTTCTAAAACCTTTAATTATTATGAGTTCGATCTATTCAAGACTGTTGATATTCTACCATTTTAACCTACCCCAAACAGCAATTTCATTTGGTTTAACTGAACTCAAAAACCATGGGTTGCCTTTTAGATGGATTCAGAATCAAAACCAAGCATTGCACATGGCTTTGAAAAAAATAGTTTCCATGTTATGAGGTGTGACACAGGGCACTCCTTTAAGATAAATAAAAATGAATATATTTTCCTTTTGCAGCCATACAGAATGCTGCACTATCGACTCTTTGCTGACTCTTATTGTTCTAAAGTAAAACTTCAGTAGTATATATCATTTGATTTGCTGCACAGGAATACTTAAATCCCATGAACAGTGAGCGGTTTAAATTTGTAGTGTCTTCCGTAGGTCTATGATGAATGCTTCCTGTCAGGCTAGTTATATTTTAGCTGAGTTTACTTGGCTAATTTCCTCATTTTCTGACAATGAATAAGTTTTTAATGCACAAAATTTAACCAAAAAATTAATATTGCTTTGACACGGTGACGAAGCATTTTGTCTGTATATGAGGTTATTTTTGAAGGAGGGACTAATTTGTGAGCAAATTTGACCTGATAAAACGTACAGTTAAGACTCACCACAGTACAAAATCGCACCCACTGATATATCTCTGATGACTGCATCCACAGGGGCCAGCCCTCTAGGTCAAGGTCGCGCAGGCTCAGCGGCCATGGCTCACGGGCCCAGCCGCTCCGCGGCATGTGGGATCTTCCCAGACCGGGGCACGAACCCGTGTCCCCTGCATCGGCAGGCGGACTCTCAACCACTGCGCCACCAGGAAAGCCCTAAAATCAGCTTTTGAACTTCAAAATTATCAGAGACCAGACTGCCTAAGACATGTGTTCAACCACTTGTGTTCAGACTTTCTATGGAACCCCCAAAGAAAACCTGCTATCCATCATTTAAATCTTTGATGAAAAGAAGAATGACATAACCCCAATCTAATCACGAGAAGCACACCAGACAAATTCCGAACGGGGTACATCCTCAAAGCCCCTGAGCAGTACTCCTGAAAACTGACGAGGTCATCAAAAACAAGGAACATCTGAGAAACCGTCACAACCAAGAGAGGCCTAAAGAGTCATGTCTATCAAATGTCACGTGGAATCTTGGATGGGTTCCTGGACAAAAAAAAGACCATTAGGAGATGAAAACATGTTCACACCAAAACCTGCACACAGATGTTTATAGCAGCTTTTTTCATAGTTGCCAAAATGTTGGAGCAACTGAGATGTCCTCCAAGAAGTGAATGGATAAATAAACTGTGTTACAAACAGACAATGGAATATTATTCACTGCTAAAAAGAAATGAGCTATCAAGCCAGAAAAAGACACACAGGAACCCTAGGATCATATTACTGAGTGAAAGAAGCCAATCTGAAAAGAATAAATTCTGCACGATTCCAACTCCATGACCTTTGTGAAAGGCAGAACTATGGAGACAGTAAAAAGATGGGATATATCCAGCAGTTGTTGGGAGGGAGGGATGAATAGGTGGATCACAGAGGATTTTTAGGGCAGTGAAAATACTATGTATGATACTATAATTGTGAAAACATGTCATTATATCTTCATCAAAATCCATGGATTGTTGGACACCAAGAGTGAGCTACTATGAAAACTATGGACTTGCAGTAGTTATGATGTATCGAAGAAGGTTCATCACCTGTAACGACTGTACCACTCTAGTGGAAAATATTGACAGCCTGGGCAGCTGTGCTTGTGAAAGACAGGGTTGATATGGGAATTTTCTGTACTTTCCACTCAATTTTTCTGGGAACCAAAACTACTCTTAAAAATAAAGCCTATTGATCATTTTTAAAAAGAACATTAGGTAAAAAGTAAGGAGGGCTGAACAAAATATGGACTTTAGTAAAAACGTAGCAATATTGGTTCAATAGTTTTATAAATGTAACATTATAATGCAAAAAGTCAATGATAGGGGAACCCGGGTGAGATGTAGGGCAAAGGAACTGTCTTTGCAAACATTTTTTAAAGGTAATACTGTTCTAATATTTTTAAATATATATATTAAAGAGAGAGAAGTTTACAATTTATCAAAGTGTGGGTACATTACTTTGTTTTTAATAAAAATATTAGAAGTGGCCTCCATTTCGTCTTTCTCTAATTCTATGTCATCTGTACCACAAGGATCCAGAGTCAGTTCTCCAGGAGTCAGGGAACCCCTCAGTCCTGGTAGTATGGGGAGGTGGGGAGAACCTGTAGTGGGCAGCCTTGCTGGGGCTCCAAACCTGCTTCAGTTCCCCAGTGCACTGTAGTGCAAGTGTTACCATTTTCTCAGTATATCGAGCTGTGCGTTAATGTGTGGATACATCCTTAGCACAATGCGGGCACGCTGTAAGCACTCACTGGAGGAATGACAGTCTATTTCTCTCCATGAACATCCATTAAAAGAGGGACATGGGGAAGGATCAGGGGACAAATGACACCAACAGATAGATGATATTTGATCTGGATCTTGAAGGATGAGCCAATGTGTTCCTGGCAAAGTAGGACTGGAAGGGCATTCCAAGTAAAGAGAACAGCAGGAGAAAAAGCAGGAAGGGGACAAGCTCACCAAGTATTTAGGGCACTGTGGGTGAGGGGTTTAGTGTGGCCAGATTGGACTCTGTGTGTGTGTGTGTGTGTGTGTGTGTGTGTGTGTGTCTAGAAATGAGTTTGAAATAACAGGCTGAGCTAACAGGGAGAGGGCTCCACAGCCTGGTCTAATATTGTGTCCCCTGTTTGGAAAAGAAAGGTCAAGGCAGAAGTTGGGAAGGGATCACAGGAAGGCCAAAGGTCCATGGGAAGCCAGTGGGGGAAGTTCCATGTTCCCTGCCAAAGCTTAGAGTCACTTCTCAGAAAAGATCCTGGAGTCCACATGTTTCCTTCTAAATTTGCTTTGTGTCCTGACCTACATTCTTTATCCAGAAAGAATCTGGCTGCCACTTGAGGATCAAGATGATTTTCTTGTTTTACAGGAGACCACCTTGGTCTATATCTCCTTGTGGAACAAAGCAGCTTTGTCTTGCTTGGGTCCAAATAATCCCTCAAAATACCACAATGTGAGTGCCTGTTTGTGCAGGTCATGGTTCAATAATGTGTTTGTCAGAACAGTGAGAATGGATCTCCGGGTGAGCCAATTTTACATGAGGCATGGAGTTTGGGGAAATAGCCTACTTTGATGGAATTCATGAAGAAACCCATTGAACCATTGAATGAACCAGTCAACATCCACAACTCTGTGACCTTGGATTCTTGAACAGGTAGAACTTGGATGGAATCCAACCACCGTTACAACTTTTTGTATCTTTTGTTTTAGAAAATTTCAATTAGAAGCCAGTTCCATGTACACACAGCTGCATGTTGGGAATCTCTTTAAAATTCATGAAATGTCCATTTAAAAAAAAATGTGTATGGGACTTCCCTGGTGGCACAGTGGTTGAGAGTCCGCCTGCCAATGCAGGGGACGCGGGTTCGTGCCCCAGTCTGGGAAGATCCCACATGCCACGGAGTGGCTGGGTCCGTGAGCCATGGCCACTGAGCTGTGCTCCGCAACGGGAGAGGCCACAGCAGTGAGAGGTCCGTGTACCAACAAAACAAAACAAAACAAAATGTGTATGTGAAAAAATTTCATTAGTTCTGAAGATACTGGCCTCCATGCCAACATGTTTTCAGTCACCTGGCACTGAGTGTTGACATTTAGGTATCAGGAACTACACAGTTTGCCTCAGTCCCCACCACTCCTTATTGTTCCTGTCCCAAAGGCAAAGGTCACTTGCCCTTTATTATTATTATAGCTCTTGTGCTACTGTTTTCCTTACAGCTGAGTCAAGAAGAAAATGAAGAGTTTCTTATGCCGAAACATCATGAAAAGTAAAGTAACAAAATATAGTGAGGTCCACATCTTTGTGGAAGTGAGTTCTTTTCATATGCTCAACATGGAAACAAAATATATCTGTTTTTAAAGAATACAACTGAAGGCCATCTTATGAGCCAAATCTGTTCTGCTTCACTTGATGTTAATAGCTCAGTCTCCTACATAATTTAGTATGAAACCCTAAATGAGGTACTGTTATTGTCAGCTATCAATAGATGAACACATGGAGGGTCAGAGAAGTCAGGATCACAGCTAAATAAATGCTGTATCCAGGGTTCCACGAGGTTATCCTGCTACTAGACTCTGCTTAGAGAAGGCTCACCAGAGTGAGGTCCCCACCCGTGACCAAAAGGTGAATACTTTGAACAAAAACCCAGATCAGGAATTTCCTCTTTACCAGCCTCTCAAGGCCTGAGGATTCCTCTGCCCACACAGTAACTTCAGGTGCTTCAGAGAAAACAGGATTTCAGACACTGAGATGGCTTCCCCAGCTCAGTCCCTCATTCACCGAATGTCTACAGAGTGCTGGGTAAGAAGAGATCAGACAGTGGGGCCCAGGAGTCCAGGTTTTAAACTCTAGGCTCCGCATCCCCCTAGTCCTGTGAACTTGGACCAGCCCTGAATATCTCCAAGCTCCAATATTCCATCTGTAAAATGGGATGAATTACCATGTTACCATATCACGGAGGGGCTGTGATAAGAATTAAGGGAAAGCTTTCAGTAAAATGGACCTATTGTTTATAACCTCCCCCACAGATTTTTCTGTTGGGATTCTCATCCCTTCATGGAGGGTCTTTGCAAGGCTGAGCTGTCCTCACCTGGCTGCCAGGGGAAAGGGAAAGGGCTTGGAAGAACCAGGTCTAATGCCACGCACGTAACCCGCCTCCCGCAGGATTACACCAACCACTTTCCCTGCAGGAACTGGCTCTCTCTGAAGGGGTGTGGCTGGGAGGAGTGTGAATAAAGCTACACAAGTATATGAGCTGTAAAAACCCTGCTGCCTGGGCTCTTATATAAAGGACTTTCACTGCCTTACTGCGGATGAGACAGCAGTAAGCCTTCAAGCTCCCTCTCACATCTGGATCGTACTGGACCTGCAAACTCAGAACAAGGTAAGAGCCTGGCTTTCTTAAGAGTTTCATTACCTGTCCCCCTTCCAGTTCCCATGAGGACCTCAGGTTCCTGGGGTCTGGATCCCCTCACGGACACGTGGGGACTGAGTCCCAATGCCGTGAGGAATGAGTGGGTCTTTATCCCCAGCTCCCATCCCAACTTCATTTCGGAAGCTCACGATTTGTGACTGTCTCCCCTTTATCAGTCCTAAAGAGAGGCCATATGCCCAGGGTAGAATGAGATCAGACCTAGACCTGCCTCTTTTTAAACAGAATTCTGTATTCTTTTCAAATGGAGCACTGATAACATGAGTTATCATCATAAACTAAGCTAAACCAAATGAGTTGTTCATAATTGCTTTATCTCTTGCCAGTATTTTCTGAAAGGCAGAGTAAGGTAAAGGCAAGAGGTATGCAAAGAGGGAGGGTGGCATAAAGGACCAGAGAGAGAAGTTCTGGCTGCCTGTCCCAGCTTTGTCACTTGCCCACGGTGGGACCTTGGGCAATTTATTTACCAGTCTGGACCTTAACTGTCACATCTGTTACCTGGTGGTGATGGATTTTTACCTACCAGGAAGGGCTCTTGTGCTAATTAACAAGGTGAGAATGAAATACAGGTCAAGTGCTCTGGCACGTAGCCGGTGTCATATAGAAATGCTAATTCTCTTCTTTGAAATGTGGTTTTTGTTACCCACCGGATAAAATCTATGTGGTTTAGTGTAGCAGTTAAGGTCATTCTATTTATTAAATGATTTATTTTTAAAAGCATTGATTGAGGACTTTCTCTATGCCAAGCACAGTGCCTCAACAGTCTAAATGCTCTGATAGAAATTCACCTCTATTTCCCTGGTTCACTTTGCCCAGTCAATTCGGATGACCTACTCCTCCTTCATGTCTTTCCTTAGGCTCTTACTGAATCCCAGATAACCCTCCTCACAAACCCACCCATCTCAGAATGTCCAAGCCTCATGCGTGTTTAATCTTGTGTCAAGCATCACCTTTCATGTCACTTACCATGTCCTTTCTCATTGTGTGGTCATCTGAGTCCGTGTAGGACAGTGAGATAGAAATTCAGTCCACTGCAGCTGGAAGAGAGTTGACAATTATCTCATCCAGCATCTTGATTTCCAGATAAAGGATCTGAGACCCAGAGCGGGAGAGTGACTTGCCCAAGATCAAGCTGGGGACACAGTTGGGACAGACTCCTGATCAATGCTCTTTAGATTCCCCAAAGAGTTGCCTCTAAGTTTTTAAGATGTGAGACTTTCTTATTCACCTTGATAAATTCAACATCTAGTCTAGTGCACGGCCAGTAGTAGGTGCCCCATGAATGCTTACTGACTGGTGAATGAAGGAGTGAGGAGTAACTGAGTAGATGAGGGAGTGAGAGTTAATGAGGTTCAGAGGGTGGGGAAGAATGAATGAAGAATAGGAAGTTTCTGACATTCAAGACTCAAGTCAAGCAGACATGCCAATACACAGGCTGCTTGTCTACTAAGTCCAGGAAATAGAAGGTTCCTTGATCCCACTCCAAAGCAGGCAGCCATGTGTCAGGCTGGAGGGAGGGTCATCTCGCAGCCTAGTACTGCTGGACTGCTGCCCAGCACTGACTCACCTGCCTTTTGTCAGACAGGTTCCCACCAAGCGGAAGCCATGAGGATCCACAGCCTCGCCCTGCTCTCCTTCCTCCTTCTGGCTGCTCCGATGCTCTTGGTGGAGGCCAAAAAGGAAGGGAGGAATAGACAGGGCAGCAAAGTCAGCACAGATAAACTGCATACTCTAGGCGGACCCCAGACTGAACCAAGCAACCAGCCACCCAAGCGCCTGACCAAAGGCAAGTTCATCACCCAAGACCATGCCTACTGCAAATGGATGGTGACCAAGCAGGAGGAGGGCATTGCCCTGAAGGTCGCATGTACCCGACAGGACAACGAGTTTTCCTGTTTCTTCACCGGCAATCCAACCTCATGCCTAGAATCAGACAAAAAGAATGCCTACTGGAAACAAATTGGCCGGAATCTGCGTTCGCAGAAGGTCATCTGTGGTGACGCCAAGAGCATCCTAAAGACCAGGGTGTGCAGAAAGAAGTTTCCAGAATCCAACCTCAAGCTGGTTAACTCCACTCTGATTAGGATCAAGAAACCCAGCCAGGAGTTAACGGAGCCCTCTCCCAAGGAGCAGAGCAAGGTCAAAGTGACCACCCCCATCAGCCCAGCGAAGACCCAGACCATGAACACCAAAGATCCTGAGTGTGTGGAAGACCCAGACTTGGTAAACCAGAGGAAGACGGCCCTGGAGTACTGTGGGGAGTCCTGGAGCTCTTTCTGCAAATTCTTCATGTCCATGGTACAGGGCAGTTCATGCTAATGAGGTCAAAAGAGAACAGAATCCATTAGGAGGTGTCACATCAAAACCCTCCCATATGCTGTAAAGATCTCCCAGTTCCCTGTAAGATGAACATTTGTGCTATAGGAGTGCAATGGATTATTTAAACAGATTTTATAATTTTTGTTTCTGTATTTTGGAATTTGTTTTATATTCATTTCCTTACATGTGATTTTAAGAGGCTGTGGACCTCTCTATGCTTCCATGGCCCACAAAGCTATGTTTCTATGAGCAGTAAGGACCAGTCTTTGAGCTGAATGAGTCAGAGTGATGATTTCAGTGCAATGCTCTTTCTGCCCAATTACCAAATGTAATAAAGCTCTGTGCGTTTTTCAGGAATATGTTCAACCATTGTTTGGTTTCTCTATGTTGGTTCCAATGAACTCATAAACTGGTCCTCATATACCAGTAGAAAAAAATCCTGTTCACCTCTCATCCCAAATCATCCCCATAAGGTGGCCCATTCCTGAATCCCTATCTTCATACTTTCATGCTTCGGTCTGCGGTATTTGATACATACTGAACTGGTTTCAAGTGGGACAACTGGAACATAATGTGATGAAGACACCTGTCAGGGGCTCACAGATGGTAAGAGGGGAGGCAGGATTTGAACCCAGGCTAGAGGAACACCCTCCACTGATTCAAGTATGGGCTGCCCATGACCACTTGCCATATGTGGGACTCCTGACCTCGGGGAGCTCATTTCAAGCCTGGGGGAGATGGGTCTAGGTAAGTACAGTGCCCTGAGATGAAGACTCCAACACAAGGGGGAAAGGCAGGGCGGAAAACCAGAGAGAAGAGGCAGAAACTTCTGGAAGATCTCAGGTTGAGCTTCACAGAAGAGGTGATACTGGGGTTGGAATTTGGAGAGAGTATCTTTAGGTAGGAAATGGGCAGAATGGAGGCACATTAGGCAGATGACACAGGTATGAAAGCAAAGAGATGAGAAAAATCCTAAAAGATGGGAAAGGCCACATGGGCAGAAGTTGGTGGGATGCAGGGGTGACATTGCTGTTAGTCATTTACATGTTAGTCTGAAAGATCTCAAGGGGTTTGAACTCAAGACCTGGGGAGAGAGAATGATGTAGCCCCAGTGTCGTGTCACAATTCCACAAAGAACAAGAAGTGAGGAAGAGAAGTTGGTAAAAGTACTGTTCTCTGGAGTCTTTATAGAGTTGATGTCAGGGAGGAATGGCAGATGGAATGGAAGAGGGGCCTCCTACACTCACCAGCCTACCAGGACCTACATGGAGCATTGTCAATGACCACACAGAGTGTGACAGCCTCAGAGTACGTTTGGATATCGTCCTCAACATCATCAACACTAATAGTTCTTTCTCACTTGCTGTGCACCAGGCACTGTGCTAAGAACTTTCCATGGAGTATGAGTGCATTCATTCACTCACTCATTCACCCAGCACATAATTCATTGTACATCAACTCTGCCAGCCCCTGTCCTAGGGGCTGGAGAGAAAGTAGTGCACCAGGGATGAATGCTCTGCCTCCATGGAGCTACCAGTGGGGAAAGAGACCAAAATCTCACAAACATACAAGTGACAGAGAGGAAAAGTCAAGGAGGAGAAAGGGGTGAAAGCGATGGATGGTCACCAGCCTTAGATGAGATGGTCAAGGGAGGCCTCTCGGTGGAGGTGACTTTTGAGGTCAGACCCAAATGCAGTGAGGAATCAAGCCAGGTGACTATGTGGAGTAAGAACGTTCTAAACAGTCAGTGCAAATGTTCTGAAATTAATTAATGAGCTATGAGCTCCTACTATGTACCAGGTATGGTTCTAGGGGATGAAAATAACAGCAAACAAAAAAAATTTCTATCTTAGTGGTGCTTATATTCCAATGACTGGATTCTGCTTGGCGTGTTCAGAAACATTAAAGATGGCAGTGTCATTGCAGGGCAGGACCCAGGACCTGACCTGTGAACCTGACTCCCACTCTCAAGAGAACTGAACCAACACCCCAGATCCTCCCTAAGCTCCCTCTAGCCACACCACAGGAAGGACATTTCCCTTGAAGGTCTACACAGATTGTCAACCCTGTGGCCACTGCCCCCTCACTCACACATCTCAGCTCTACTCACACATCTCCTGAGATAGGAAAAGACGGTTAAACAGTTCCAGGGGTCATTAAATAATAACTCTGGTCTGGTCTGGGTGACATAAACATTGGAGAACCGATTAGACCAGACCGAAAGCCATCTTATATTTCATTCCAGGCCCTGAAGTTGATGGTTCTTCTGGTTCACTCCTGGCCTTTGGCCACTGGCAGAGCTGGGAGGAGGTCTGTCCAACGTGGTGGAGTCAGCTGGACCTGGGCTAGAGGTTTGCCTCTGACATCTCCCAACTAAGGTTTCTGAGCCAATTATTTAACCCTCTGGGCTCCAATAAGTTCATCTCAACAATGAGAATCATTTGGATGACGATAACACTGCTGGAAAAAGGAAGAAGAAAGAAAGAAAAAAGGAGGGAAGGAAGGGCAACAACGGGGAGCAGAATAATAATAATAAAAGTCTATTGATAGTATTATTGGATTGCTTAAACCAAAGCAATCCAGAAGCTGCTCTATCTTCAGACTTTGCAATTACCCAGGTTAATGAATCACCTTACCGTTAAACTTTTCTTAATGGGGATAATGAAATCAGCTTTAGAGCTGTTGTAAGACATTCATTGGTCAATAGATCTAAAGCGCCCAGTGCCCCATGGCTTACACAATGGGTATTCTACACATCTGACCGTCTAAAGTCCATGGCACAAGAATGGCTTGTGGATATAGCTCAGAACTTCCTTATGTAAATTCTTCAAAGTGGAAGTTTTCTTTTTTCTAACACAATAAGCAAAGGGTAGCAACCATTATTTATCAGTTGTATGTGACTGCGGCTTTGCCCCGTTCTCTCTCTCTTTTATTTTAGAGATATCTTGATTTATTAATGATAATTGAAAAATACAATAAAAACACATTGTAACAAGGAAATACCCCAGAAAAAATTTTAAATCAAATATATAAGAAGAAAAGAGAGAGTATATAAGGAAATAAGAAGATCAGTCTAGAACCTTGCTACTCAAGGTGTGGTCCCAGACCAGAAGTATTGACATCTCTTGGTACCTTGTCAGATATAAAGATTCTCAGGCCCCATTCCAGATCTATTAAGTTGAAATCTGCATTTTAATAAGATCCCCAGGTGATTTGGGTGCACACTAAAATTGGAGAAATTTATAAGATCCAATACATTAGTTAGGATGCTTTTGGTTTCAAGTACGAGAAAACCATTTAAACAGCTTTAAATATAAGGATAGTCTGTGGGACGTGGGCCTCTCTCACTGTTGTGGCCTCTCCCATTGCGGAGCACAGGCTCCGGACGCGCAGGCTCAGCCACCATGGCTCACGGGCCCAGCCGCTCCGCGGCATGTGGAATCTTCCCGGACCGGGGCACGAACCCGTGTCCCCTGCATCGGCAGGCGGACTCTCAACCACCGTGCCACCAGGGAAGCCCCAGTTTGTGGGTTTTTTAAACATCTTTATTGGAGTATAATTGCTTTACAATGGTGTGTTAGTTTCTGCTTCATAACAAAGTGAATCAGCTATACATATACACATATCATCAATTCTCCTCCCTCTTGCATTTCCCTCCCACCCTCCCTATCCCACGCCTCTAGGTGGTCACAAAACACAAAGCTGATCTCCCTGTGCTATATGTCTGCTTCCCACTGTCTGTTTTACATTTGGTAGTGTATATATGTCCATGCCACTCTCTCACTTTGTCCCAGCTTACTCTTCCCACTTCCCGTGTCCTCAAGTCCATTCTCTACACCTGCGTCTTCATTCCTGTCCTGCCCCTAGGTTCTTCAGAACCCCTTTTTTTTTTTTTTTAGATTCCATATATATGTGTTAGCATACAGTATTTATTTTTCTTTTTCTGACTTACTTCACTCTGTATGACAGTCTCTAGGTCCATCCACCTCACTACAAACAACACAATTTTGTTTCTTTTTGTGGCCGAGTAATATTCCATTGTATATATGTGCCACATCTTCTTTACCCATTCATCTGTCGATGGACACTTAGGTTGCTTCCATGTCCTGGCTATTGTAAATAGTGCTGCAATGAACATTGTGGTACATGACTCTTCTTGAATTATAGTTTTCTCAGGGTATATGCCCAGTAGTGGGATTGCTAGGTCATATGGTAGTTCTATTTTAAAGTTTTTAAGGAACCTCCATACTGTTCTCCATAGTGGCTGTATCAATTTACAGTCCCACCAACAGTGTAGGAGGGTTCCATTTTCTCCACACCCTCTCCAGCATTTATTGTTTGTAGATATTTTGATGATGACTATTCTGACAGGTGTGAGGTGATATCTCATTGTAGTTTTGATTTGCATTTCTCTAATTATTAGTGATGATGAGCAACATTTCATGTGTTTGTTGGAAATCAGTATATCTTCTTTGGAGAAATGTCTATTTAGGTCTTCTGCCCATTTTTGGATTGGGTTGTTTGCTTTTTTGATATTGAGCTGCATGTGTTGCGTATAAATTTTGGAGATTAATCCCTTGTCTGTTGCTTCATTTGCAAATATTTTCTCCCATCCTGAGGGTTGTCTTTTCATCTTGTTTATGGTTTCCTTGGATGTTCAAAAGCTTTTAAGTCTCATTAGGTCCCATTTGTTTACTTTTGTTTTTATTTCCATTTCTCTAGAAGGTGGGTCAAAAAGGATCTTGCTGCGATTTATGTCCTAGAGTGTTCTGCCTATGTTTTCCTCTAAAAGTTTTATAGTGTCTGGCCTTACATTTAGGTCTTTAATCCATTTTGAGTCTATTTTTGTGTATGGTGTTAGGGAGTGGTCTAATTTCATTCTGTTATATGTAGCTGTCCAGCTTTCCCAGCACCACTTATTAAAGAGGCTGTCTTTTCTCCATTGTATATCCTTGCCTCCTTTATCAAAAATAAGGTGACCATATGTGTGTGAGTTTATCTCTGCGTTTTCTATATTGTTCCATTGATATATATTTCTGTTTTTGTGCCAGTACCATACTGTCTTGATTACTGTAGCTTTGTAGTATAGTCTGTAGTCCAGGAGCCTGATTCCTCCAGCTCCGCTTCTCTTTCTCAAAATTGCTTTGGCTATTTGGGATCTTTTGTGTTTCCATACAGATTGTGAAATTTTTTGTTCTAGTTTTGTGAAAAATGCCATTGGTAGTTTGATAGGGATTGCATTGAATCTGTAGATTGCTTTGAGTAGTATAGTCATTTTCACAATATTGATTCTTCCAATGCAAGAACATGGTATATCTCTCCATCTGTTTGTATCATCTTTAATTTCTTTCATCAGTGTCTTATAGTTTTCTGCATACAGGTCTTTTGTCTCCTTAGGTAGGTTTATTCCTAGATATTTTATTCTTTTTGTTGCAATGATGAATGGGAGTGTTTCCTTAATTTCTCTTTGAGATTTTTCATCATTAGTGTATAGGCATGCAAGAGATTTCTGTGCATTAATTTTGTATCCTTCTACTTTACCAAATTCATTGATTAGCTCTAGTAGTTTTCTGGTAGCATCTTTAGGATACTCTATGTACAATATCATGTCATCTGCATACAGTGAGAGCTTTACTTTTCTTTTCCGATTTGGATTCCTTTTATTTCTTTTTCTTCTCTGATTGCTGTGGCTAAAATTTCCAAGACTTTGTTGAATGATAGTGGTGAGAGTGGACAACCTTGTCTTGTTCCTGATCTTAGAGGAAATGGTTTTCAGTTTTTCACCCTGGAGAACGGTGTTGGCTGTGGGTTTGACATATATGGCCTTTATTATGTTGAGGTAAGTTCCCTCTATGCCAACATTCTGCAGGGTTTTTAATCATAAATATATGTTGAATTTTGTTGAAAGCTTTCTCTGCATCTATTGAGATGATCATATGTTTTTTCCTTCAGTTTGTTAATACGGTTTATCACATCGATTGATATGCGTATATTGAAGAATCCTTGCATTCTGGGAACAAACGCATTTGATCATGGTGTATGATCCTTTTAATGTGCTGTTGCATCCTGTTTGCTAGTATTTTGTTGAGGATTTTTGCATCTCTGTTCAGGAGTGATATTGGCCTATAGTTTTCTTTCTTTGTGACATCTTTGTCTGGTTTTGGTATCAGGGTGATGGTGACCTCGTAGATTGAGTTTGGGAGTGTTCCTCCCTCTGCTATATTTTGGAAGAGTTTGAGAAGGATAGGAGTTAGCTCTTCTCTAAATGTTTGATAGAATTCGCCTGTGAAGCCATCTGGTCCTGGGCTTTTGTTTGTTGGAAGATTTTTAATCACAGTTTCAATTTCAGTGCTTGTGATTGATCTGGTTATATTTTCTATTTCTTCCTGGTTCAGTCTCAGAAGGTTGTGCTTTTCTAAGAATTTGTCCATTTCTTCTAGGTTTTCCATTTTATTGACATACAGTTGCTTGTAGTAATCTCTCATGATCCTCTGTATTTTGCAGTGTCAGTTGTTACTTTTCCTTTTTCATTTCTAATTCTATTGATTTGAGTCTTCTCCTTTTTTCTTGATGAGTCTGGCTAATGGTTTATCAATTTTGTTTATCTTCTCAAAGAACCAGCTTTTAGTTTTATTGATCTTTGCTATCGTTTCCTTCATTTCTTTTTCATTTATTTCTGCTCTGATCTTTCTGATTTCTTTCCTTGAGCTAACTTTGGGGTTTTTTTGTTCTTCTTTCTCTAATTGCTTTCGGTATAAGGTTAGGTTTTTTATTTGAGATGTTTCCTGTTTCTTGCGGTAGGATTGTATTGCTATAAACTTCCCTCTTAGAACTGCTCTTGCTGCATCCCATAGGTTTTGGGTTGTTATGTTTTCATTGTCATTTGTTTCTAGGTATTTTTTTTATTTCCTCTTTGATTTCTTCAGTGATCTCTTGGTTATTAAGCATTGTATTGTTTAGCCTCTATGTGTTTGTATTTTTTACAGACTTTTTCCTGTAATTCATATCTAGTGTCATAGCATTGTGGTCGGACAAGGTACTTGATACGATTTCAATTTTCTTAAATTTACCAAGGCTTGATTGATGACCCAAGATACAATCTATCCGGAGAATGTTCCATGAGCACTTGAGAAGAAAGTGTATTCTGTTTGTTTTGGATGGAATGTCCTACAAATATCAATTAAGTCCATCTTGTTTAATGTATCATTTAAAGCTTGTGTTTCCTTATTTATTTTCATTTTGGATGGTCTGTCCATTGGTGAAAGCAGGGTGTTAAAGTCCCCTACTATGACTGTGCTTCTGTCAATTTCCCCTTTTATGGCTGTTAACATTTGCCTTATGTATTGAGGTACTCCTATATTGGGTACATAAATATTTACAATTGTTATATCTTCTTCTTGGATTGATCCCTTGATCATTATGTCATGTCCTTCTTTGTCTCTTGTAATTGTCTTTATTTTAAAGTCTGTTTTTTCTGATGTGAGATTGCTACTCCAGCTTTCTTTTGATTTCCATTTGTATGGAATATCTTTTTCCATCCGCTCACTTTCATTCTGTATGTGTCCCTAGGTCTGAAGTGGGTCTCTTGTAGATAGCATATATAAGGGTCTTGTTTTTGCATCCATTCAGCCAGTCTATGTCTTTTGGTGGGAGCATTTAATTCCTTTACAGTTAAGGTTATTATTGTTATGTATGTTCTTATTACCATTTTCTTAATTGTTTGGGGTCTATTATTGTAGGTCTTTTCCTTCACTTGTGTTTCCTGCCTAGAGAAGTTCCTTTAGCCTTTGTTGTAAAGCTGGTTTGGTGGTGCTGAATTCTCTTAGCTTTTGCTTATCTGTAAAGGTTTTAATTTCTCCTTCGAATCTGAATGAGATCCTTGCTGGGTAAAGTAATCTTGATTGTAGGTTTTTCCCTTTCATCACTTTGAATATACCTTACCACTCCCTTCTGGCTTGCAGAGTTTCTGCTGAAGTTTCAGCTGTTAACCTTATGGGGATTCCCTTGTATGTTATTTGTTGTTTTCCCATTCTGCTTTTAATATTTTTTCTTTGTATTTAATTTTTGGTAGTTTTATTAATATGTGTCTTGGCATGTTTTCCTTGGATTTGTCCTGTATGGGACTCTCTGCACATCCTGGACTTGATTGACTATTTCCTTTCTCATATTAGGGAAGTTTTCAACTATAATATCTTCAAATATTTTCTCAGTCCCTTTCTTTTTCTCTTCTTTTTCTTGGACCCCTATAATTCAAATGTTGGTGCATTTAAGGTTGTCGCAGAGGTCTCTGAGACTGTCCTCAATTCTTTTCATTCTTTTTTCTTTATTCTGCTCTGCAGTATTTACTTCCACTATTTTATCTTCCAGGTCACTTATCCGTTCTTCTGCCTCAGTTATTCTGCTATTGATTCCTTCTAGAGAATTTTAAATTTCATTTATTTTATTGTTCATCATTAATTGTTTGCTTTTTCTTTCTCTAAGATCCTTTTTAAATGTGTCTTGTATTTTTGCTATTCTATTTCCAAGATTTTGGATCGTCTTTACTATCATTACTCTGAATTCTTTTTCAGGTAGACTGCCTATTTCCTATTCATTTGTTTGATCTGGTGGGTTTTACCTTGCTCCTTCATCTGCTGTGTTTTTCTCTGTCTTCTCATTTTGCTTAACTTACTGTGTTTGGGATCTCCTTTCTGCAAGCTGCAGGTTCATAGTTCCCGTTGTTTTTGGTGTCTGCCCCCAGTGGCTAAGGTTGGTTCAGTGGGTTGTGTAGGGTTCCTGGTGGAGGGGACTGGTGCCTGTGTTCTGGTGGATGAGGCTGGATCTTGTCTTTCTGGTGAGTGGGACCATGTCCGGTAGTGTGTTTTGTGGTGTCTGTGACCTTATTATGATTTTAGGTAGCCTCTCTGCTAATGGGTGGGGTTGTGTTTCTCTCTTGCTAGTTGTTTGGCATAGGGTGTCCAGCACTGTAGCTTGCTGGTGTTAAGTGGAGCTGGGTTTTTGCGTTGAGATGGAGATCGCTGGGAAAGCTTTCACTGTTTGATTTTACATTGAGCTGGGAGGTCTCTGGTGGACCAATGTCCTGAACTCAGCTCTCCCACCTCAGAGGCACAGGCCTGACACCTGGCTGGAGCACTAAGACCCTGTCAGCCACACAGCTTTTGGGAAGTATGAGGTCTTCTGCCACCATTCAGTAGGTGTTCTATAGGAGTTGTTCCACGTGTAGATGTATTTCTGATGTATTTGTGGAGAGGAAGGTGATCTCCACGTCTTACTCCTCTGCCATCTTGAAGGTCTCCCTGCTCCATTCTCTTTTTTACTCCAAACCAACTAACCCGTAGGTGTTTCATCCTCATTTTCTGGATGAGGAAACTGAGGCTCAGAGAAGCTGAACCACTTACCAGGGTCACAAAGCCTGGGAGAGGCTGAGCCTAGGGAGAAGGCAGGTCTGGAGGCCCCCAAGCCCTTTCTGCCTCTGCAGCTCAGGATTTCTTCACTGGGTGAGAGAAGACGGACATTTGTGGTCCTTAGATGTGGGCCAAGCCATAAAGCAGTATGAGCAGGATGCATCTGCCCCTTCCATGTGTACAGCCCTTCTATGTACTTACAAAGAGAAAGTTCCAGAAGCTCAAGCTTCCATTCGTGCACAGTCTTTCATCATAGTCACATCCTGGGGGATGTTTTTAAAACACAATAAAAAATTTAAAAAGACAACACAGACTTTACACAAGCTTTTATCCAACTTGGCAATCTGTATTTTCTCTCTGAGGGCTTTCTGCATATGAAGTGAAGGAGCCAGAATGTGTGCGGTGTGTGTGTGTGTGTGTGTGTGTGTGTGTGTGGTGTCCCTATAGGAATTATTCCCTTGGTAACAAAACACAGGAAGCTCTCAGGTGGGTAAGAGGTGCTGAGTGGTGGAAATTCTGCAGCCCCTAACGCTGCTCAGTGATGGGAATGTCTTGTATTCCTTATAAAACTACATCTCAGCAGAAAAAAGAAACAGGGCCTCTTCCTTCCATTGGCTCTGGCTCTGTGTTGTGGTAACTCACAACAAAACCGATGTCAGCTTGAACCTCTGGAATCCAGTGCATCTCACCTGGCATCCTACCCAGCCACCTCTTTCCCCAGCCTCCCTTCTAAATTGTTTTTGGCAGGACAAGCAAAGGAGGCAAAAGTGTTTGGTGCTGACAGCTCCCATGCAAATACAAGGCCAGGCATCACTTGTGGGGTTGGTTTTCATAGCACTCCACGTTGAATGCTCACTTTGAAACCTCTCACTCAAAAACATTTCATGAATATGCAAGAAAACACTTATTAGGAGCCCTGCTAAGTGATGGATAAGGATGGGGGAGTGGGGAGAAGATTCTAGGGGAAGGCTCTTTGGGGGCCTGGTGAGTTTGAGGTGGGTTATCCAGGGAGGATTTTCTTCAGGTATTTGGATATGTGGATAATAACATAGCAAAGATGATTTCTGTCTTGTCTATCACTATAGCCCCAGCCCTTAGGGTACAACCAAGCACATAAGAGATTCTCAAAAAATACTGGCTGAATAAATAAAAGAGGAGAGAAATTATGGCAAGAGCAAAGATTATGGGCTTCAGGGTAAAAAAAAAAACTGGGTTTGAGTTTCTAGTTGTGTGACCTGAGACAAGTTATATTTTCTATCTCAGCCTCAGGTTCTCCATCTATAAAATGGGTCTAAGAAAATCCATCCAATAAGAATTAGAAGTAATTTAATTAAAGTCTAAAGCATGAGCCTTACACAAATGGATCATTAAGATTTTATATCAGTGAATGAATGAATGAATGAGGCCATTAGCTGAGGGAAGAGACAAGAAGACAATTTTCTAAAAAGATTGCACAAGTCTCAAAATATGCCATGCCAAGGGCCTGACAGTCAAATGGACCCTGGCTGCTCCTAATTTCCTTCCAAAGACCACACTCTACCTAATGGCCGTTAAACATCCCACACTCGTGGCCTGAACAGAAGGACTTTCCATGGAGTGGGAGAAAAGGTGAAGACAAAGTTCATTCTTTAGGGCAAACTTTGTGCCTTTTTTAACAGCCTTCTAACTCACTTGCCGTGGTTCCTCCTCCTCGTCTCCCTCAGTTCTACAGCTAGGGGGCTCTGGAGCTCAGCCCAGCACCTGGTTCCGGGTCATCTCTCCCAGTGTCACTGTTTTATATGTCATCTGCCCACTCATGACTCCCGCATTTATATCTCCAGCCATAGCTGTCCCCTAACCTCCAGCTGCCCTCTCAGCATCGCTGCTTGGATACCCAAAAGGTATCTTAAATATCAAACATCCACGTTCAAATGCGCCGCTGACCTTCCCCCTAGATGCCTTTTCCTCCCATGTTTTTTCCCAACTCAGTTCACGGTAACGCCATCCTTCCAACTGCTCAGGGCAGAACCCTCCAAGAGTCGTATCTGACTCTTCTCATGCTGTACATCCCGTTCATCTACAAGTTCTCCCATCTCCACTTTCAGGATACAATCCGGAACATGGCTTTTTGCCACTTAATTACCGCCAGTCTCTCCTACTGGCGGATTATTGCAATTGTGTTCTGACCCATCTCCCTGCTTCTGGTCTTGCCTCCTGCAGTCTATTCCAGTACAGGAGCCAGAAACTCCCCCTAATGTACAAGTAGGACAACCTTGCTTCTCTGCTAAAAGCTCTTCAATGACTCACCATCTCACTCAGAGTAAATGCCAAAAATACTCGTGATGTCTTGCAGAGCCCTGGGTGACCCAGTCTCCTCATTCCATTCTGACCTGAACTCCTATGACATAACCCCTGGATTACTCTGCTCCAGCCACACTGGCCTTGCTGTCTTTGGAGCTCACCCTGCACTCTCCTGCCCCAGGACCTTTGCACTTGCTCTTCCCTTTACCTGGAGAGCTCCCTTACTTCTTTCAGATCCCTACTCAAATATCCCCCTAGTCCCCAATCCTGCTTTATTTTCCCCAAACACTTGTCACCACCTGACACAAACTCGACTTACCTGTTTCACTTGCTATTGGCTTATTGTCTGTCTCCCCTTAGAATATAAGCTCCCTAAGAGCTGACTTTGCTTTGGTCACTGCTGTTTCTTTACACCTTTTGTACAAAGACTGGATCTCAATAAAAATCTCTCTTTTTAAAAACAGATTTAACACGAGAGTTATTTTAGCGTCAGACAGCGCTCAGCCCCAATTCCTGTTCCAGCAATGTGATTGAGGTTAAATTACTTACGCTTAATAAGTCTTAATTTCCTTATCTGGAAAACGGCAATCAAAAAACTCTTCCTTATAAATTAAGTGAATCTAGGAATATAAAGTACTGCGCTCTCTGCTTGGAACATAGTCATTGATCAAAAATACATTAGTTGGGCTTCCCTGGTGGCACAGTGGTTGAGAGTCCGCCTGCCGATGGAGGGGACACAGGTTCATGCCCCGGGCCGGGAAGATCCCACATGCTGTGGAGCGGCTGGGCCCATGAGTCATGGCTGCTGAGCCTGTGTGTCTGGAGCCTGTGCTCCACAACGGTAGAGGCCACAACAGTGAGAGGACCGCGTACCGCAAAAAGAAAAAAAAAACATTAGTTGAGCAAATATCGTATACTAACGCATATATGTGGAATCTAGAAACATGGTAGAGATGATCTTATTTGCAAAGCAGAAATAGAGACACAGGTGTAGAGAACAAATGTATGGATACCAAGAGGGAAAGGGGGGGGGGGGGGAGGAACTGGGAGACTGGGATTGACACATATACATTATTGATACTATGTATAAAATAGACAACTGATGGGAACATAACTGTAGAGCACAGGGAGCTCTACCTAATGCGCTGTGGTAACCTAAATGGGCGAGAAGTCCAAAAGGGAGGGGATATCTGTATGTGTATGGCTGATTCATTTTGTCATGCAGTGGAGGCTCACACAACATTGTAAAGCAACCATACTCCAATAAAAAGTAATATAAATAAATAAAATAGCAAAAAAATAAAAGTTAGTTTTTCTTGTTTTGCTTTGACTACTATTATTGAACATCTGCTTTCCAAAGGGTGTGATCTCTAGGCTCGTGACAAAAATGACAATGTCTGTATCTCTCCCAGCTTATGTGCATTTAATTACAAAGACCCTCTCTTCATGATTTCCATCCCACTAACCTTATTATTTGATTTTACAAAGACGTTTTGAAAAGATTATAATTGAAGGAAGACATGGGTGGCAATGTGAACCCCCAGATAATCTGATTGCCAAGAACATGAAAGAGACCTTACTAGCGGAAAAGGGTCAGGAGAGAGCGAAGGCTGCATAGACTGAGCAGAGAGATACTGGCCTTGACTCAGAAAGGCCCAGGGTTGAGCAGGCTGCCTCCTCTGAGAGGCAGGGACAAAGGGCTCCGTTTTCTAGGAGGTGTGCTCTTCTGCCTGCAGGCTCAGAGCTCCTGCCCAACGCAGCATCTCCTCCAGGTAAGTGGAGGGAGGTGGGCTGGGGGGTGCAGAGTAGCTGTGCAGTTGCAGGCGGGGTGGCATGAAGGAAAGAGCAAGGGCTCTGGCCGCAGAGATATGGATTTGGATGCTGGCCCTGCTACTTACTAGCTGTGATCCCGGGCACATCGCTTAACATTTCGGAGACTCAGCTTCATTCATTCAATAAGCGCTAGTGGGCTTCCCTGGTGGCGCAGTGGTTGAGAGTCCGCCTGCCGATGCAGGGGACACGGGTTCGTGCCCCTGTCCGGGAAGATCCCACATGCCGCGGAGTGGCTGGGCCGCTGAGCCATGGCCTCTGAGCCTGCGCGTCTGGAGCCTGTGCTCCGCAACGGGAGAGGCCACAACAGTGAGAGGCCCGCGTACCGCAAAAAAAAAAAAAAAAAAAAAAAGCGCTAGTGAGGGCCTCCCACATGGGGCCACTTGAAGCGACCAGATGAGCAATCATAATAGCCAGTGTTTATGGAGCACATACTGCAGGCCGGGTACTGCTCTGCACATGCATATTATCTCATTTAATCCACACACCCTCCCCACAAGGAAGAACGACCCTATTCCCATGCCGAAGTTGAGGCCGAGGAAGTTAAGAAACTCGCCCAAGGTCAAGTATTGAAGGTGGAAGTCAAGGTTAAGCATTCTGGCTCCAGGGACATGCACTTGACCACTACAGCACTTTCAAGAAGCTGGAAACGCCGATGTAAATGTCATTGGGGTGCAAGTGATGCTGCAGGGCTGGTGGGGGGTATGTGGTGCAATTGGCATAGAGCAGCAGGTATAGCTGGAGGAGAGGGGAGCAGCGGTCCGAAGGTCAGGGAAGGGTTCCCCAAAGAGATGATAATGGAACTAAGAACTTTAGGAGTTACCTGGCCATGGAGAGTGGCCCAGGAGGCGCTGTGGACGGCGCTCTCTCAGCTGTAACAATAAAAGGGCCAGAGTATTAATTGGCGGTCTTGGCAGCACTGGGGTCCTCTGATTCTATCCCTTCCCTCCTCCAGCTTCGCCTACACAAGAAGGCAGCACCTTTAGGTCTGGGGGTTCTGGATGCCCTGGGGACCTTCCTGTGGATAGAGTGGCCTCCACCATGGCTGCTCGTAGAACTGGGTGCCCAGTGGAACCACTGAGAGGAAGCAGGACTCAGTTGCTGGAGCCCCCGCTGGGCAGAGCCTAAGCCTGCCTGGGACCACCTCGGCTCTCAGGATTTTGCACCGACTTGGCACATGGCAACTACTCAATAAACAGCAAGGTTTGTCAACCTCCACACTGTCCACAGGCGGGGCTGGTGTTCCTTGCAGTGAGAGATTGTCCTGTGCATGATAGATGGTTACAGCATCCCTGGCCTCTACTCACTAGATGCCTGTAGCAAACTTCTTCAACCTTCTCCCAGTTGTGACAACGAAAAATATCCCCAGAAGTTGCCACAGGTCTCCTGGAGATAAAATCACCCCAGTACAGAACAACTGAACTGGGGGGAAGTAATAGCACATCATCAGTTCGCTTAGGTTTATGGAACAACATGCATTCTGCCGGGGGTGCGCGGGGTGGAGAGAGACAAGTGTAAAGGCATGAATTCTGCAGACAGTCCCATCTGCCGTGGTGCACAGGGGTGAGCATGACATGGAAAATGTGAGTTTGCTGCTGCTCAGCTGTCTCTGGTCTCCTAGTGTTTAAAGTTACCCATTTTAATTTGCTCTAAAGGCAAACCAGTGACTTTTTTTCTGGTAGTCAACGAAAGAAAGGCCATAAAGGCAATTTTGACTGAAGTCAGTTTTTACAAACCCAGGCACTGACCCTAGAACCTGACTTCCTGTTGCCATGCGACTCGGCAGTGGCACTCTTGTACCAAATGCTGTCAGAACTGGCTTCTAAAGACAAGTGGCAGCCTCCATTGAGACCAGCCAAGGTGGGAGCTATCCTCTTACAGTAGGGTCCCCAGAGCATCTAGGGCCCCTCAAGCTTCAAGGTGCTAGTCTCCTTCTGCACCCACTCCCACTAGCGTGTGTGTTCTGGAACTGTGTTTCTTGGAAATGGGCATGGGGTTTGCCCTAAGCCAAGCACCTGCAGCCCTAAGGCAGGCTGGATTTGGCAAAAGCCAGAGTCCTGGAACCCAGATGGACCACTGCAGAATAGACACCACTGCTGTCAGGGAAGCTTGAGGCTATGGTCCTCAGACTCTGGGAGCCAGACAGGACCAGATGTGGAAGCGGGTGTGAGGGCCAGACAGGACAAAATAGCTATTCATAAGGTGCTTTCACTCATGGTAGACAGTGAGACCCAAACTTGGTTGCAGATTGGAATCACCTGGGGGGCTTTAGAAAACCCCAGTGTCCAGGCTGCTCCTAGACAAATGACATCAGAATCACAGGGTGGACGGCTCAGGAATTTTTCAAGCTCCAAGAGAGATTGGGATGTGCAGCAAGGTTGCACTCCTCCAGGGATTGTTCAAAGTGCTTTCCCTGTATGATTTCATCCTCACCACCATCCTATTGTCAAGATTGTCCTACAAATAAGGAACTGGGGTACAGGGAGGTTCAGCATTTGCCTGGGTCAGAATTAGTACGAGACAAAGCCCACCTCCAGAGTCCACGCTCCCAGGCATAATTACAGATACGAAAGCACCCACCATGTAGCAGAAAGAGCAGGGACCTGAGTTTGAAGCCTGCTTCTGCCCCCCACTGCCTGGGAGAACCTTGGGCAAGTCATTTCATTCCTTTGATCCTCTCAGCCTCTTGTCTGCAGAATCGGGGTGGGGTGGGGGGGGTGGTATCATCTTTACAGAATGTTGGGGGATTCAGTGAGATAATGTTTATGAAGCCCCTTATAGCATTTTGGCACAGAGTTCAGTGCTGGGTTGTTTATCCTTATTATTAGACCATGTGGCCAAATGTGGGTCAGCAACTGAGACAGTGGACATTGAGAAGGGAGCATTCCTTGAAACAGGAGCATTGCTCAAAACATTGACGTACTGCAGGACAGACAGCAGGAATGGAATGCGAAGGCAAAGCTGAGGCCGATTCCAGGAGGAGGACTAGGTAAGAGGGGGCAATGACAGAGCAGCCAGGGGCATGTGAAGGGGACCTGCTAAGCAGTGCCTCTATCTGTCACCCACGTCCCGCACCCCCAACATTCCTGACGCCACACAAGGCATCAGCACAATGTAGAAGGTTTATGGCCCCTCCCATCTCCCCTGACACCCCGTTTTCTCTTTCCTCCCTTTCTCCCCAACCTATGCCCATTTCCTCGTAATCCCTGCCTGGCCAAGGTTAACAGATAATTGGCATTAGCTAAAAAGAAGTTAAGGGGTGATTCCCCACCTTACCTGATTCATGCATTCCTTCAACAAGGGTAGTGTCCATTTTAAAAGGGACATTAAAAGAGGGAAGGGTCAGAGGGAGAAAAAAAAGTAAGTACCATTCATTTCTGATAATTCAAAAGTAATACATGTACATGATAATAAGAAGTAAAACAGTGACTTCCTTTGCAGTCCAGTGGTTAAGAATCCGCCTTCTGTTCACAGATGACACGATACTACATAGACAATCCTAAAGATGCCACCAGAAAACTACTAGAGCTAATCAATGAATTTGGTAAAGTTGCAGGATACAAAATTAATGCACAGAAATCTCTTGCATTCCTATACACTAATGATGAAAAATCTCAAAGAGAAATTAAGGAAACACTCCCATTTAACATTGCAACAAAAAGAATTAAATACCTAGGAATAAACCTACCTAAGGAGACAAAAGACCTATATGCAGAAAACTATAAGACACTGATGAAAGAAATTAAAGATGATACCAATGGATGGAGAGATATACCATGTTCTTGGATTAGAAGAATCAATATTGTGAAAAATGACTATACTACACGAAGCAATCTAATGGTGGTGCTGGTGTGATGAATTGGAGATTGGGATTGACATGTATACACTGATGTGTATGAAATGGATGACTAATAAGAACCTGCTGTATAAAAAAAAAAAAACAACTGTAAAAAAAAAGAAAAAGAATCCGCCTCCCAATGCAGGGGACTCAGGTCTACCCCTGGTCGGGGTACTAATATCTCACATGCTGCAGGACAACTAAGCTCTCATGCTCTAAAGCCCATGTGCCGCAACTACTGGGGACTCTGGAGGCCATGTGTCACAACTAGAGAGAAGGCCATGCACCACAACAAGGACCACGCATGCCGCAACTAGGACCCAATGCAGCCAAATAAATAAATATTTTTAAAAAAGAACTACAACAAACCAACCAGAAAATGCGAACAAGTAAACGAAGCAAGAACACAATCCTATCTACTGAGAGACTACTCTGTTCATACTTGGGTGTATATCGCTCACACCCTCCTTTAGATCCATATAAAAATATTTTTAATTGGATTATAATATCACATGCTTATAACTTGTTTTTTCACTTAAATTATTTTGAACAAAAGAAAATCATGAACATGTTTGACAATACACTTGTTTCTGAAACACAACATCTTTCTAAGCTTAAATCATTTCGTGTGTGATATAGTAATATTATAATTTATGATGGGGACCATCCCACTGTCAGAAAATCTGATTGTTGCCAATTGTTATTATAAACAATGCTGTTAGAAACCATCCTTAAAGATAAATCTTTTCTTTATAACATCTAGAATTTTTTTCTTTAGGATAAATTCTTAGAAATTAGACTACAAGGTCCAAGATTTTACTTTGGAAAGACACTCTTTACTATTGAAAAATTCAAATATTCCTAAGTAAAGAGAGTAGTGCAATGAATGTCTAAGTACCCTTTACCCAGATTAAACAACTATCAACTAATGGCCAATCTCGTTTCATCTACACGAGGTCCCAATTACCCTCTCCCTTGGATCGTTTTGTAGCAAATCCCAGGCATACATTATTTCATTCATAAATATTTCAACATGTATCTCCAAAAGATGAGGCAAGAGCGAGCTCATTTTTAAAGCTCCCGGAACATATTGCCAAACTGCCCCGCCAAAAGAAACTTTGGTAGCAATTTCCATTCCCACAATCAGTATAAGAATGTGACAATTTCTTCTCACTTTTGTCAACCCTGAGTGTATCCATTCAGTGTCCCATGACTTATGGAAAAATATCAAACATGAAAAGCTAAAGCAGAGAGTTCAATAAAGGTGATTTTAAATAGGGAGCCAGTTACAAAGATATTGGAAAAGCTGAAGGGACAAAACAACAGAGTGAGGCAGCCCAACAGCCAGAAGCTTCCCACTAGCACCCCTGGGGCTAGAGGGGATAAAGGGAGCAAGTGAAGTAACCAGAGCCCAAGGGCCAGGGCACCCAGCTGCAGCCAGAACCCTGGAAGGAGGAACCCCCCAAGGAGAAATGGAGTCAGTGGCTGCTAGAGATGCCACTAGAAACAAGAGAGAGAGAGAGCGATGTCCTAGCTTCTCACCTCGCTCTGCTCCACTGGCCAATCCTAACATGAAGCCAGTGGACAAGAGAGTCTGGGCTATGAATTTGCATCAGGAGCCACCTCCCGTCCCTCCCCCCAGTCTTCACCAACACAAAGCAGCTGGGACAGGATGGGGAAAGCATCTGAGAGCCAACAGGCCGATAACCAGAACTCTGAGCATTGCCACTCTACTTTAACTTTCTTAATGAACAAGAGGTATATATGGGTCAAAAAATATCTGCAAGTCATCAGAGAAGGCATGAGATTGTAAAGTGTAGACCACAGAGCGAGAAGACACGTGCCGTTGGGGAGAACGTAAATTAGTTCTCCCCATTTGGAGGGAAATTTGTCAATATTTCTCAGAATTTAAAATCACAAACCCTTTAGCCTAGTAATTTCCCTTCCAGAGTTGTAGACCGCATATACTTGCACATAACAAAGATATGTGTGTGAGGATGTTCATTACAACATTGTTTATAATAGCAAAACACTGAAAAGAATTGACATAGCCATAGGTACCAGATAAAAAACATGAATGATTAGTTGGAATGATTCCTAAGAGATGCAGCTACATGAATAAAGGTTAAAAAAGTGTGCGTATCACGCTTCCATGTGTTTATAAGTTAATATGTGTTTAAAATAGTTCTCAAACTGTGTACAGTTGTTTCTCAAATCACTGGCAGCAGCTGTTGCCTTTGGAGAGTAGAAACAGGGATTAGAACAGGAGAGAGATCTTTGTACCCTTTATACTTTCAAAATTTGTTCCCTGTGCTTTGTATTAGGCGGAACCATATGAAATTGCTAACGTGGTGTCATTTTTGACCCACAGAACAGCACTTTCACGTGGCCCAGACTAACATTCTTTTAACAGTGAAAAAAGTAACCATAGTTTACAATATCTTCAGGAAGAGCTATGACATTGGAATGTGAATTTGGAGGTGATGATAAGGTGGTGATATGTCACCCCACCCAGTGTCAGGATGATCCCATATCTTCTCAGAATTAAGTTAGAAAAGCCAGGTGACATCCCATGAACTTGTTGCTTTCAGGAGAATTAGTTACACAAGGATGCCTTCACGATTACCAAGATGATATCGACTTGCTCAGAATGAAGGAGAGTTGACAGGCAGTTTGGGGCTGTGTGTGCTTTCCCATCAGCTCTGGAGGTCACCAGAGACGCAAAACAAACCCAGACTAGGAAGCCGATTCTCCCTCTGCCACTGTTTGAAGATGTGTAGCTTTCTGTTCCCAGAGCTTAAGTACAATTTTCTTCACTTTGAGAGATAAAAAGAAACTTAAGCAATCTTGACAGCTTCTGATGAAAACCACCCCCAGGCTCTTCACATTCCAGAAACTGCCAGGGGCTTGGAAGGCCTCCCACGGATGACTGGACTTGTTCTGATTCATGAGAAGCATCTCCCTGGGGGCAGGGGGTGGGGTGTGAGTGCTGCAGCCCAGACAGCGAAGTGCAGGTCGGGGTAACAATACCAGCAGGAGAAGCAGGAGATGTTGGCAGAACCCTAAGCGCCTTACTTGCATTGTCTCCTACCTTCCTCCTCTCTCCCTCCCTCTCTCCCTCTCTCCTTATTTCCTCCTTCCCTTCTTCCTTCCATCTTTTTACTCCTTCTTTTTTTTAATCACCTTTTCATCGAGCAGTTACTCTATACCAGTTACTTTTGGAGGATGAAAGTTGAGGAAGATAAGGTCTTTCTTCTTGGAGCTCATTGTCAAGAGCAAGAGGAAGACAGAAACTAAAAGCTCACAGTTACCAAATGTTTCTACAGGTCCAGTGCTACACTGTGCATTCAGGATTCACTATTTCACTTAACCAACACTGCAGTCCTACGAGGTAGGGACTTCTGCTTTTCAGAGGAAAAAATTGAGGCAGGATCAAGGCTTGAACCCAAAGCATCTGTCATTAAATTCTGTGCTCCTACCTGCTAAGATAAATGAGGAATTTAATAAGAATGCAGTAAAAGCATACAGAACCCCAAACCTAGCTTGGGACAGACAGAAACCTTCCAGGATGAGGGAATGTCTCAAAGGACCTGACAGAGGGTTATTATGGGCCAAAGGCTTGGAGGTGAGGAAAAGCATGGCTCCCACAGGGAACCCCAGCGGCAGGATATTGCTGGGATACAATGCCTGATGGAGAAGATAATGCAGTGACCAGGCTGGGGAAAGCTCGTTTATCAGCACAGGAGTGAAAGTGCTGGCAGGAGACAGTTATAAGATGCAGGTTGATTGAAGAGAGTTTAATGAAGGAACTATTACAAGGATGTGGGCATTTTAAGGGAAACCACCACGGGAGGGTGAGACACCTGGACTAGCAACTCCGAGCCAAGGGCTGCCACTTCCCCTGGGCAAGAAGGGGTAAGGGAGAGACCATTACCGGAACCCAGGAGGGAATGGTGGCTGTGGCTTTAACCCTGAGACCCTGCCTCACTATCACTGGAGCTGGAGCCTTTGGTAAAATAACCCACCGCCAGCCCAGAATGAGGCAGGAGAATCAATATCTCACTTCTTTCTCTTCCTGCCGTCTGATATCCATCTGGTGTCTCTTGATGGCCAAACCCAACCAGAAGCCAAAAGGCAAATGAGCCCAGCTAAGCCAGTCCAGGGAGGTCAGTCTTCCAGGTCAGAGAAGGGCAGAGAAAGGAGGCAAGTGGATCTAGAAAGACAGATGGAGACCACCTAGAACTTCCAGGCTCAGGAGTTGATATTTTATTCTATCAGGGACGGGTATCACTGAAGAGTTTTAGATAGGGATGCAATATGGTCAGATATGAGTTTTCATAAAGACCTCCCTGGCAGTAGTTCAGTGGATAGAGTTTCAGGCAGTGAAACATGAGCCAGGGTGACCAGCTGGACCAGGGAACAGAAGGGCCAAGGTGAGAGATGGTAAGGAGCAGAAAAGGAGCATAGATGGGAAAAGATGACACTTATCCAGCTGAGAGATGGCAAAGAGCTGAAATACAGCATAGATACAAAGGAAAGAATGGGGGTTAAGCCTTCCTGATAGATGGTACTTTTCATGCTTATGAAATGTCCCTCTTTGTCTCTATTAAAAATTTTTGTCTTAAAAAAAAATGAAAGAAACTGATGGGCCTCAGTGAAGACAAAAACCAGGACTCATAGTTGAATGACCAACTGAATATTTTTGCCCATAACTGAGATTTTAAGAATATATATCGAAGGAACACAAACAGGTTTAGAGAAAGGTAACTAATGAGTTTTGTTTGAAACAAATTAAATATAAACTATTTATGGGACATAAAATTGTAGACATCTAGCAGACTTTCTGATTTGAGTCCAAATATTGAGTAGTCTCTGTACAGAGGTTTAGATACTAAGGCCATCAGTAGGCAAATTCTAGTTAAATCCATGAGGGTAGATAAGATGTTCCAGAGAGATGCGGATGTCCAGAGAAGGGGGCCAAGTTTTCTGCGGAGCATGAACGCTGAGAGGTGGGAGGAGAAAGGATCACCTACAAGGGAGACAGCCAGGAGAATGAAACTTCTTGCGAGCAAAGGCCGGAATGATAGACAGCATTAAACACAGTAGAAAGAAAAGGACAAGAGCGTCTGCTGGCTAGATTAGGAGGTCATAGATGACTTTAGAAAGAGTGGTTATGACTGAAGTTGGTGGATGAGTTGCCATGGGTTGAGGAACAAAGTGAAGATGAAGGAAACCCTGAGAATGCAGACTGCTCTGCTCAGAGGTCTGGGTGAGGAGGTAGAAAGGAAGGTGACACCTCGGACGACCTCCAGGTCAGTGGAGTCTCATGGTATGAAGGAGGCTTTGAGGAAGAGCTGGTAGAGAAGAAGCAGAGAAGAGGGAGAAGCGATGATACTTCAGAAGAGGGAAGATCACTGATGGGGTCCAGACATGGAGGCCCCAGGAGGGAGCAAAGTCAAACACCCTCTGTATTCTAATTGCCCGAATACTCGTCCATGCCCGCAAACCCCGCTACTAGGCTGGGAGCTCATATCTGTTGATGTTGCCCGGTACATGGTTGTGCTCAACCAATGCTTGCTGAGTGAATAAATGCATGCGTGGATGTCTGGGTGCCATACATATATATATACACACACACACACACACACATATATATGTGTGTGTATATATATATATATATATATATATTCAGTGCTATAAGATCAGAGCAACTTGCATGAGATGGCCAAGGTTTAAAACATGAACTCGTCCAATAGAGCTCCAGACCTCTAGAGCAAGATAATGATCAGCAGTAAGGAAATCTTCAAGATTTACTTTATAGCTACACTCTTAACAAAACCCCCAACTACGTCATGCTGGATGAATGCCTTTATGGTGAGAGTTGTTGGACTAGAATCAGAGAGGTTGGAAACCAACAATTTTTGTGTTTAAATTAATTGGAAATTTTAATAGCACTGATTTTTATTAGCTCATTTAATTTGGATTATAAGAGGCTACCATGGCTGTGCGTCTTGCTTTTTAGCTTGGGTGAGGGATATAGTCAGATTTCTTCTCAAGGCATTTCTTTAGGTTTTCAGTTGAATTTCTCTCCCAGAGCGGCTAAGGGTCTGGCCACTTGCAAAGAGAGTTGAGGAAGGGGTTCTTGTCTCTGATCCAGTTCTCTGTGGACTGTGGTCTCCATTATTCATCCCTCCTATCTGGCAATAGGAGTATCTTGAACCTCGGGTTGGCTAGATCAACGAGGGAAGTCACACGCATGGTCAGCGGCTGAGAAGATGCTGAAAAACAAAACAAGAAATGTGGTCATTTGGGGAAAAAAGTGAGGGTAAATTGGGAAAACAAAGAACCGGTATTTCCTTTGAGAAGTAACACGGAGGACAAAATGCACTCACTCCTTGGGTCCCAGCTTCACATTTCCCACTGGGACAGGCAAACCCCCATGAACCTCATCTGTAAAGTGGCAATTGATTCAAATAAAATTCAATTGGTCTCTGCAGTGTGCCACACACTATTCTAGGCACTTGGAGAACAACAGTGAACAGTATACCCCTCCTTCAGAATGCTTTCAGGAGTAAATGGGATAGTACGTATAGAATTACCTGGTGACGGTTTATAAAAGGTGGTGAGTTAGAGGTTAGTGCAGTGATGATGGCGCTTCTCATATATGGAATATAAAGATACAAGGATGCGCTGGGAGGAGGAGAGCTGACGGAATGATCGTTGAGTTGAATGTCTCACTTCTCGGCTGGGTTGTGAGCTCCGCGAAGCCAGATACACTTCTGCTGTATTCACCCCTCTGAATGCCTAGCACAGTCCCTCACACGTAAATATTTAGTTATTAATAAGAAATCATTCTCAACTGACAGTTGCCAATTAAGTCACAGAATCCCTTCAAAGTTTTTCTTCATCTGTCAACACCCCATGACCTAGTGTCCTGCTGACAACTAGGGGAAGTACAAGGCATGGCTACAATGCCTGGTCCATGGCGGTGCTCAGGACCCAACTGTTCCCATGGATCACTTCCTGTTTGTAGGCTCTGCCCAGCTGAATTCACTCACCTGTTGTTCCTGAGCGGGAGAGCCTTCAGAGCTCTTCCAGAGACTCCCCACCTGCATAGGGGAGGAATTAGGCTCAGTGATGTGAAGGGAGGTGCCCAAAACCACTCACTCAATAACAGACCGAGCTAGGGCAGGGCTAAGATGCAAGAGGCGTGAGGCTGGTCAATGCCTCAAAGTATTGTCATTAGGGAGATAACCTACTCATTGGTGAAACAGTTAAATCCATGTGGCTGATTAAGTGTTAGGAGTCCCAAGGTTGGGAAGGAGAGTGTAAGCAGGAATATGGAAGGAGGCAGTGTGGAGAAGCTGGGACTTCAGCTGGGCTTTTGGAGGGAAGAGAGGAGGTGATGGGGAGGGAACAGCATGAGTGAGACATCAGAGGTAAGAATGGCTGTGGTCCCCCCAGGTCACAAAGAGGAGAGCCAGACTATGGGAAGGAGACAAGGTTAACTGACCTACTCCATGTCAGTTAACTGCATGCCTGCCAGGGCTCTCCATCCTAGTTTATCTCATCCTTCCCATAAACTTATGAGACAGATTTTTGTTGCCCTTTTACAGATGGGGAACCAGAACTCCTTGGTATAGGACAAAGCTGGTATTTCAACCAGGTCTGTCTAATGACAAATTTTGATGCTTTTCCCCCTGGCTATGTGTCTTCCTGGAGGGACCAGGTGGGGCTGTATTAGTGATGAGCTCTCCCACAAGAACTGGGGAGATCTCGGTTCTACACCTGAATAGCTGAGTGGCCTGGGCAAGTGACTTAACCTTTTATCTTCCTCCCCTCCTCTGTCAAAAAAGGTAGTAATGGCTCTTGTTTTATAAATGGCAGTAGTCGTTCCTACCGTGTGCTTGTCTCAGATCAGCCCAGGGGTTTCTTCTACGGGGTTCTCACCCAGGGCATGGGTTGAGGAAGTGCCATGGTCACTTTCCTTGAGGAAGAAAAGGAACGTGACAAATCAGTCTTGGCTATTAAAGCCTCCACCCAGCGACACACTCATCTCCACTTCTTTGGTCAATGCAAGTGCAAGTCCAGTGGCTACACCCGAGTTTAAGGGGGCCGGAAAATGCCATCTTACTGTGAGCTGGGTGGGAGAAAACTGCAAGGATTAATGACTCCCACAAATAACTCATAACTGTATCACTCTGTTTTATAAGAGCTTTTTAGATACCTGAGTTCTCTCCATTTTCAGAACTCCCCGTGTGACTCTAAACATCAGAATGAAGAATGTAGATGTGATTCTAGGTAATGGGGAACCTTTAAGATTTCCCAGGAAGGAAGGTTATTTCCATAAGTCAATGGAGGCAACAATCAAAGCTGTGTTGGGGACCAATGACAACGGGGATAGAATGCAGGGTACCTTTGCTGTGGAAGGACCTGAAAAGATGGCAACTGTGGAAAAGATACTGGAATAATCCAGGTGCATCCTGGAATTCGGATGGTGTGAGGGAAAGATAAGGCAATTCTACAGAGACATTTTTATGCAATAAACACTAACTGAGTATCTACTCTGTGCCAAGCACTGTGCAAGGCTCTGGAGGCACAGAGATGGATAAGAATGACTGTGGAGGCACTTCCAGTCCTGGTGTGTGAGACAGATGTGAACAACTCATCCTTTTAGGAAACAGAATTAACGAACCTTGCCCTTGGATGTGGCCACTGGACTTGCTTTGGCCAAAGAAGTAGAGATGAGCAGGTCACTTGGCTGCCTCTGTTCTCAGCCCTGTCACCTCGGAGTAAGACGCAACACTTAGTTGTATCCTGGACAAAGTAAACCTGAAATGTCCCTTTAATGAGGGGGTCCACATTTTACTGAAGATGTCGTGGGGAGTCTGAGAAGAGTCCTCCATCGCACACCGCACAGCCGAATGTGCGGTTACCAAGGTGACCAAGCCCC
Organism: Neophocaena asiaeorientalis asiaeorientalis; assembly: GCF_003031525.2. Classification (NCBI taxonomy): domain Eukaryota; kingdom Metazoa; phylum Chordata; class Mammalia; order Artiodactyla; family Phocoenidae; genus Neophocaena; species Neophocaena asiaeorientalis. The sequence continues at coordinate 5,701,086 of NW_020172818.1, forward strand.
ATTCAATGACACTCTTCTTCCCCCCACCTGTGCTCTGACCAGAGCCTGCCTCACTTCCTTGTCCCAGGCCACTGACACACACACCCCAATACTGCTAAAGCTCTTCCTTTTCTTTTAGCAAAGCGATCTAGTGCTCCCTCTAAGCCTCTTAGAGTCTGCAGTCTGGCACACATCACAATCCTAGCAGATGATCAACCCTCCTTAGAACTCACCCTCTGTACAAGGGGAAGCAGGTGGTGAAAATAACCATCAACTTTATCCGTCTCGGCCCATTGCCTTTCCTGACACTTCACAGAGCAGAGAATCGTGGCTTCAGCTAATCTGTTACTTAACCTTTTCTCAGAGAACTCTGAGAAGACAAAGCAGGCCAGTCACTCTGCGCCAGGACTCGTCTCACTCCTTGGCAGGTCCCTTCCCTCTTCCCTTCGACTCTGCCCTGTCATTTAGAACTGAGATACGTTTGCCTGGCTCCATGGGTGTCTCTGCTGAACTTGATGGCTGGGGGATCTGTAACTCTCTCTGCTTCTACACACCAGTGCTAGGATTCCAGACACCTGGGGAAGTGAACGGAGGTCCCTGCTGGGTCTCCTACTGGTCCTTCTCCCCACGGAAAGCGAAATGCAGCTCCCAATACCACCACTATGTAGGTAGAATTAGCATTCCAAATAAAACCAAATGATGAATATGTATAAATGTTCTTTCTAGAATGCTAAAGCAACTAACAAATATTGTTCATGTTTTTAAATAAATCAAATAATGCTGAGTGAGTGACATATCATACCAATGAATAGTGTCCATTCACCAAATGATGTTGGGGTCATTTCCTACTAATTGTCCCCATGCACAACTGCTGGCTGGACTCTGCCTCATCCCCAGCACATCCTGGGGATGGAGAAGGCCCATATCTTTAATGCCCTGAGCAGGACTCCTGTCCTCACCTCAGTCAGGCATCTAAATTTTTCCCAGGCCCTAGAGAAGGGCCTGTGACAAAGCCCTTCCTCTTCTTGGAAAGCAAATAGAATTAACAAAGCTTGAAGCACGTCCACCAACCTCTGTGTGTCCTTTTCCTGGAAAACAAACAAACAAACCAAAACCAGGACGGTTACGAGGAAGGAGATAACGCACTGCTTGCAGAAGTTCTTTCACAAAACCTTCTTGGGGAGACGGTGCTGGCTGAGTGCTGCATTCCTTTTAGAGACAGAAGTGAACACCCAACCCTACAGATGGTGTAGGAAAGTTGGGACTCTGGTCCAGGGAGGGCATAACAGGGCTCAGGACACCTTGCACCTTCAAGGTGGTCACCTGCTCCCTGCTTGAGGCCACAGAACTTGGCTGTCCATTGCAGACCAACTGCCCTGAGCCCATCCTCAAGCCTAGGCCACTGCCCACTGTGTAATCCTTTTGTTATTTTCTATATTTTCTGATTCTCTGGTATCTTGAGGCCTTGCTGCTGCAGGAGAGACTGCTGCTCCCAGGACTAGCCAATTTCTAGAATAGAAAAAAATCCACCTGCAAGTGCTCCTTTCACGTGCAAACTAACCAATCCAAAGCCCACACCCCAAACATCTCTTATTGGGCTCACACAGGACTCACACTCCAGGCCAATATTCCCCTGCCCTGATCACCCCAGGGATGGCCAGGTACCAGGCAACTCAGGACAGCCCTTGCACTGCAGAACCTGATGAAATGTGTTGGACTAGCCAATGCTAAGCCTGCCTTTCACACAAACCCCAATACAGGCTCTTGCCATGTTTTCTTCCCACTCTCTCTGCCTCCTGACTAGCCCTGTTGCTTCTCCCTGTGGCCCTGCACGGTGTGATGGGCCCCCTCCTCTTGGGAACTATGGGTGGCAAACTGTTTTTTCAATGGCACTCACCCCCTGGTCTGTACACCTCACCATTCCTGAATAATAATGAAACTTACATTTTCAAACGCCCACCTTGGGTAGAGGGCTGGAAGTGATGTTGGCAATGTTTGAATGTTGCTTAGCTTTGTCCTGGATGGGCACAAAGAGTCAGTGACTAGTGTCAGTCTCTGGGTGTCCTGAAACTTCTGTCTCACCAGATTAAAAAAATCCAAGTTAGGTCCTAGGGCAGAGAGGTGAGTCATTGACAATTTGACAGGTTCTAAAACAGAGAATTAGTAAGGGTTTCCATGCATCTTTGTTCTGCAGTGAAGCTTGTCAGAATCCAAAGCCTAGGCATGTTATTCCTATAAAATCTCACAGCCTTCTTAAATTAAGGTGCCTATAACACAGGTCGAGGAGCATAAAGACCTGTGTTGGAAAACCCCACTCTTCTCCTGTGTCTCCCCTTTACTCTCACATCACTACCCCACTCACAACACTTTGACACCACATGTGTGGATTTTCCCCCACACCAAGCAGTTGTGTGACACCACCTGGGTGTCTTACAATTTAACTCCTTCCTGACACTGTCTACGTGGAGGGCACGAGGCTGCCCCCTATGGTAGAAGCCAATTATAAGTAATAGGTCCCCGAGTTACCCACAACTTCTGTCCAACTTCTGGACAAATTAGAGGTTCCCAAAACCCCCTCCTCGAGTTCAGTTAATTTGCTAGGGAGGCTCACAGAACTCAGAGACATATTTACTTATGTTTACCAATTTATTAAAGGATATGATAAAGGATACAGATGAACAGCCAGATGAAGAGATACATAGGGCGAGGTCTAGGAGGGTCCTAAGCTCAGGAGATTCTGACCCCGTGGAATTGGGGTGCACCACAGTCCCACTGTGGATGTGTTCACTAACCTGGAAACTTTCCAAGCCCCACACTTTGGGGATTTTTATGGAGGCTTCATCACATAGACATGATTGACAATTAACTCCATTTCCAGCCCCTCGCCCTTCTCTGGAGATTGGGTGTAGATCTGCAAATTCCAAGCTTCTAATCGTGTCTTTCTGGTGACCAGTCTCCATCCAGGAACCCACCTAGAGTCACCAAATTAGAACAAAAGACACTCCTATCACCCAGAAAATTCCATGGGATTTAGGAGCCCTGTGTCAGGAACGAGGGTCAAAGACCTAATAGTAGAAAAAAAGATGCTACTAGTGGTCTTATCACTTAAGAATTTATAAGGGTTTTAGGAGCTGTGCGCCAGGAACTGGGGGCAGAGACCAGTATGTATGCTTTCTATTATTTCACAATATCCAACCTATGAAATTTGAATCCTTTTGAATAAATGTATTTGAAAATAGATTACACACACCCCTGCTTTCTTAAGTGAAGTTAATTCAAAGGGGGCACCATAAACTAGGCAACAAAAATAAGAATATTTAAGCTCTTAGTGAAGGCCCAAAGCATGCACTCACTTGTCAGTAGACCACATAAGCTTTATTGTCCAGATAATACCTATTTTGATGGTTTAAGAGACACTTGTTTTATTTCTTCCTAGCTTTTTGGAAATTGGCATGATACTAATTTTTACTAGTATAATTAAGAATCAGATGTCTTTACTGACTCTTTCCTACCCTCATTTACAGATAGGACAAACAAGGTTTAAAGAAGCTAAGTGCCCAGAGATTGATGGCTAGAAAATAAAGGAGCTGGGGTTTGAAATTAGAGCTGTCGGCTACTGGAGGCTGATTTCTAAACCTCACGTCTGTACTGAACAACTAGCATTGTCAGATTAGTGACTTAGGGTGGCTGGTGGGTTACTGAGTTTTACCTATAGGAAGGTCCACCAGTAATGCTGTGGGAGTAAAATGAAATGCCACAAAATGTATACAGTAGCAGAGAGTCAAGTTCCTGCTGGTAGATTCTATAATACCCTTCCTGAGGAAATGCCACTGTTGCTCATTTAGGGAGAAGTTACTCCGTAGACATTTCCCTGCAGAAGAAGTTCTCCAGCTCTGAGAGTGTTTTATCCTGCTTTCTGTTGGTTTGTTTTCATTTTCCCAAATGTCATGAACACCATTTTTTCACTAGTGCTACTGAATTAGCTTGTCTCAGAGTCTAGAGCCAGCCTGGTTGCACTTTTGAAGTTGAGGGACCAGAGCTGTGCAAGTCTTTGCCTCAGAGCTTCTACCTTCAAGGATGTATTTTGAGTGATTGATCTTGAACTTAGTTGTACTCTTCACATGGGAAATTTGATTAGTGTCCACATAATTAGTAAGACCCCCCCAACTTTATACTGTCCTGAGATTGAGTCGTTGTGGAGCCAGAAAGATGAGCTGTGTGACCTTGGGCAAGTCATTTAACCCCTGTGCACCTTAATTTCAGTTGAATCACTTCAAAACCATTCACTGAGGTCCTACTAAATTCCAGGTCCCGGGCTAGGTCACACAAGAATGCAGGTTTTGAAGCTAGACAGACCTGGGGTCGTACTCCAGCCCATCACCTGCCTAATCATGGGGCCTCGGGACAGCCATTTCCCTTCTCTAATATTAGCCAGCAACCCAGGACCACATGCCTTCTCCATCACCCTGCAAGGATTGATTAAACCTCTATCATATATCGGGGTCCATCCTGGGTAAAGTGAACACCAAACCCAGACACAGGACAGTGTTTACCACACACAGGCACTGCCGTGAGCCTTTGACATGCGTTAACCCAGTTAACCCTCATGACAACCTATGTATGAGGTAGGCACTCTCAGTATCCCTGTCCTGCAGCCAGGAAATCGGGGCACAGAGAAGTTAAACTTCTGGCCTAAAGTCACACAGCTACTCAGTGGCAGAGCCAGGATTCAAACCCAGGCAATGTGGGTCCAGAGTCCCTGCCCATCTCCCTGTGCAAATTCAGGCTCTCAGTGACCGTCCCAGAACTTCAGCAACAGATTCCTGTCCAGTTTCTGCTACCATTCTTGTCCTCTTCAGTGGTCTTTCCACACAATAGTCAGCTCATGTCCCTCCCTGCATAAAACATTCCAACAGTTCCTCACACCTTCAGGGTCAAGACCAAACTCCCCTCCAGACCCCAGAAGCCCACCAGTCCTGCCCTTGAACAATTTCCACGGGCTCAGCTCTCGTAGGACACAGCCCTTCCCAAACTACCACCCCTTGCATGCTCCTACCACATGAGAACACGCTGGGACCTTGACCTTCTGTGCTGTGGCTTACCCTGCTCCCTCTTTCCCTCCCCTCCACCAGGCCATGCCCAATTCATTTTTTAATAGAACACTTATTAGGATTTTTTTTTTCATGCAGACAAATTTACAAAAACAAAACAAAACAAAACTCCACTGACTTTCTGTTAAGATATATACATGTATGTGTGTGTGTATGTGTAGAGAGAGAGACTGAGAGACAGAGAGAGAGAAATACATTCATATGGTGCTTTAGTTTACCAGCATTGCCGTAACAAAGTATCACAGACCGGGTAACTTAAACAACAGAAATTTATTTTCTCACAGTTTGGAGGCCGGAAGTCCAAGATGAAGGTGTTGGCAGGATTGCTTTCTTCTGAGGCCTCTCACCTTGGCTTGTACGCAGCAAGCTTCTCCCTGTGTCTGCTGTGTGTGTCTCTGTCTTCCGTGTGTGTCTGTGTCCAACTCTCCTCTTCTTATAAATAGGACAGTCATATTTGATTAGGGCCCATCCATATGGCCTCATTTTAACTTAATAACCTCTTTAAAGACCCCATCTCTAAATAGAGTCACATTTCAAGGCACTGGGGGTTAGGACTTCAATATATGAAATTTGGGGGGTGGGGGACACAATTCAGCCCATAACACGTGGTTAGACAATTCCGGCAGAAGACAAGATACAAAATAAAAACAGAAAGCGTTTTTCCTCTTTCCCATGGCTTTCCACACAGGAAACCACGATGAACGGTTTCTTGGGATTCCCACCCATTTGACTTATATGCATAGACCACCCCCTCTCCCCTTAAAATCATCTAGAACAAAGTGACTATAATTTCTACAGTTTTGCTTCTTGCTTTTTCCACTTAATAACGTCTTATTATCTCTTCATAGCAACACATACAAATCTGTCTCACTCTTTATGGGCTATAGAGTCTCCAGCACAGAGAGGTACCTACTTTCTTGAACCCAGCCCCTGGATGAACACTTTGGTTGTTTCCTAAGCTTACACCACTACAAACAAAGCTGCAGGGAACACCATTGCGCATGGATCTGGGCAAACTTTTGCTGGTAAAATCCTAGGCTAAATTCCTACCTGGTAGATTGCTGGGTTAAAGGACACTTGTAGCCTGCACATTGGTGGGCTGGGCTAAATCTCCACTTCTGAAAAGCACCCCAATTTATGCTCCTAGCAGGAGTGGGTGAGAGAGCCTGCTCCGATGGGTGTTAGCTTATTTTATTTTATTTATTTATTTTTTTAAACATCTTTATTGGAGTATAATTGCTTTACAATGGTGTGTTAGTTTCTGCTTTATTACAAAGCGAATCAGTTATACATATACATATGTTCCCATATCTCCTCCCTCTTGCGTCTCCCTCCCATCCTCCCTATCCCACCCCTCTAGGTGGTCACAAAGCACCGAGCTGATCTCCCTGTGCTATGCGGCTGCTTCCCACTACCTATTGATTTTGCGTTTGGTAGTGTATATATGTCCATGCCACTCTTTCACTTTGTCCCAGCTTACCCTTCCCCCTCTCTATATCCTAGTAGGTCTAGTAGGTCTGTGCCTTTATTCCCGTCTTACCCCTAGGTTCTTCATGACATTTTTTTTTTTCTTAGATTCCATATATATGTGTTAGCAAGCAGTATTTGTTTTTCTCTTTCTGACTTACTTCACTCTGTGTGACAGACTCTAGTGAGCTTCAAGCTCTTTGTAATTCCTCAGCTGACTCCTGACCCCTCCAGGTGAGTTGAACAGTCTCGCCCTTTTGTCCCTTTTGTCACGCCCCAGTGCCCTTTTGTCTCTGTTACAGCTTCCTGCACACAGTTGTTTAGCTATAATTTCTTTTTTTTTTTCAATAAGAAAAAGATTTTATTTCAAGTTTAGGAAAAGGAAGGAAACTACAAAAACAAAAAACATTTCAACAAAGCAGACTTAAACCACTTTATAAATGTAAGCATATAATTTCTTCAGGGCAGAGAAAAGCTGGCTTCACTTTTGTGCACCCAGGGCCTTGATCATAGCAGGCGCTCATTAAAGTTTATTGAATTGCTTATTGGCTCCTTCAGGTCTCTTCCTGATCTTACAATCCTGTGAGTCTAGGTTGAGGATAATGTTTCTTGACATGGTCAGGTATTCGAGAAAGAGTTCTAGAATGCAGCCCATTCTGGGGAAGCTGCATCCGGAGGGACACCATGATGTCCAAGGAGCAGAGGTCTAACTTATGCTGCACGGGAGGCTCAAGCCGAGTCCCAGGGTGTTTTGGAGAGGTCAGAGCCTGTCAGTCAGAGGGTGGTCATGGAACACATGCAGTCTCATTGTGATGGGCTGGCCTCCAACATGGGAAACTGGGCCATCAGAGCTGACGGAGACCTTGGGGTGGGAGGTGGTGCCTCTCTGACCTCTCAGCCTCCATCAAAAGTCGAGATGGCTCCCCACACTTGTCAAGCTGGGACTGTGATCTTTTTAATTGTAAAAACTTTGAAATGTCAAGATACTTACGCCTTTATTTCCCATCGACTACATCTCTAAGTAACATTCAGATCTTACCTGCTCCGCTTCTAGCTTTATGCTGAAAGTAATATTCTTGGAGATTTGGACGTGTCCTGAGCCCTGAGTTATCAGGAACCCTATTTTGCTGATGGCCCATGGCCAAGTTCTGTGGGGTCCACCGAGTGACTAGTTCATGGAGTGACAGTAAGGGAGGAGGTGGGCTGCCCTGTTATTCCCCGGGCAGAAGATATCCACCCAGGGTGACATGCAGTCATTACTCTCTTATTTCATTTAAGACACTGAGGGGAAATTTTTGTGCAGTTCGATACTAAAACCTTGGAAGAAAGCAAACCAGCATTCTCTAAACTTTTCAAGTAAGAGCTTGGAAAGTATCAATGTGCATTTTCCTCTTCCCAGGTATAGAGCATCTTCTGGGGATGCACAGACCTGGATATAACTTTGCTTAAGGACAATAGACGAGAGCCTCAATGCTTCCATTAGGGAGGCTCTACAATAGAACTTCCTACCTCCCTGAGCCCCCCAGGCCTCTCTGTCAGCTGGCAGTACCCCAGATTCTGGCAGAGGAAATTTCAGAGAAGACTGGAGTAGATACTGATGTACTGGTTCCAGGGTTTAGGTAAAAACGATTCAGTTGAAAACCGAGTCAGCCGATAAGGCCACCTGGCTGAAATAAAGGTATGTCAAAACCAAACGACGCCAGGGTCTGAGTTTTCAGTACATACCGGTCATTTGGATGCACTGGGTCATTCTGGAACTTTTGAAATATACCTTTAATCGTTTTAGTGTATTTCAGAATTTCTCAGGTTTGAAGAAAAAGGATTCTAATGTTTTCTTATTTATTCTTAATTCAATTTCAGCCTATTATGACTGTTTGGACTGCAAGAGCAAAATGGTAGAACAGTCTAAAAGCCTAACGATAAGGATTAGTTAAAACAACCTGAAGGTACAACAGGGAATTAACTGGAAAACCACCTAAATGTTCCACAGTTGGTGGCTGGCATCAGTGAACTGTGGTGGGTTATAATACAGTATTTACTGTATGATCAAACGTTACAGAAAACGATATATTTATAATACATGCGTGGATGCATGCAAAATAATGTGAATTACACAGCTGGTCTGACCCACCCCGATAATTCCAGGCTTCAGGCCAGAGTACAGTGGGGGTCTGACACCCCATATATCTAAACATTCAGAAATTATTGATCAAACACACTGTTAAATGAAATAGGTTCTATTCTTCCTTTAATCAATATACTTTTCTAATGACTTTGAAGGCTGAGGTGAAATGCAGACTCCTACATTTAGACTCTGCAGAGCTCCAAGCTGGAGAGTAGAAACATGAAGCAGTGAGTAGTTGCCCCTCTCCCTCGCCCCCCAGCTCTTGCTCAGCTCAGCCCCCAGCCGTCAGCCCTCAGCCCCGAGTCTGTCCCCTTCTTTCGTCACCCACAGCTCCATCCCGTGGCATGAGCAGCGTCACATGCATGTGTGAGCCACCCAGCCTGCACATCCCAGTTCTGTCCCTAACCCACTCTTAATAGCCACCATTAGGTCCCCTTTGGGACTAAGGGTGCCCAAGCAGCAGTGTGGCCCATGCTTATGAAGCTGGACGCAGGAAACTGGTCCATGAAGGTGAAAAAGTGGGCCTGGGACATTTGGGATATGAATTCTGGGTCTTGGGTGTCGACGGGAGGTCTAGAAGGAGAGTGGGCACTAGCTCTTAGTGGGTACAGCCTTGTGACCCCACAAACTCCTTCCCTGATAGACAGAGGCCTGGCCTCATGGGGTTTAGGGCAGTGGGTTAGCTTCCTATTGCTGCTGTAACAAATGACCACCAATTTAATGGCTGAAAACAACACAAAATTTATTTTCTTACAGTTCTGGAGGTCAGAGGTCCAACACAGATCTCACTGGATAAAATCAAGATGTCAGCCAGGCTACATTCCTTTCTTAAAGCTCTAGGGGAGAACTCATCTTGCTTGTTTCATCTTCTAGAGGCTGCCCACATTCCTTGGTTCATGGCCTCTTCATCCATCTTCAAAGCCAGCCTCACTGCATCTCAGACTATCCTTCCATGGTCACGGTTCCCTCTGGCCACAGCTGGGAAAGGCTCTCCCCTTTTAGGGGTTCATGGGATTAGATTGGGTCCAACTGGATAATCCAGGATAGGCTCCCTATTTCAAGATTCTTGACCTTTATCATGTCCTCAAAGTCCCTTCTGCCATGTAAGGTGACATACGTACAAGTTCCAGGCATGAAGATGAGGATATACTGAGGTATGTGGGGGGTATTATTCTGCTTGCCAGTGACAGGGACCCCTATTGGGTCTAAGGTCAACTTTGTAGGTACGCAAGTATTAACGATGATTGTCTTTGGGCACATGAGATTATGGATAATCACTATTATCTGATTTGATTGTAATTGGGAAGATACTGAAGTAGAATAAGAAAATATAATTTTAAATGGTTCCATTTCGTTTGGTTTAGGGCATTACCTATGTTCTTCTATTGTTGAATATCTAGGTCACTTGCAGCCTTTATCTGTAGCAATTGGCCTGAGCAGAAATAACTGGCAGAAAAAGAATTTGAAATGAAAAGCAACTAGTACAAGACAAAGCAAAGCAAGGCAAAAAATTCTAAAAATGACCAGCTGTTTTTTTTTAATTTTAATAAATGTTTTATTTAATCCAACATATGCACAACATAATCACATCAACACATAATCAACATTTTAAAAATACTTATAGGGTCTTGGTGCTCTGGCCGGGTTTTAGGCTCGTGTCTCTGAGGTGGGAGAACCGAGTTCAGGACACTGGTCCACCAGAGACCTCCCAGCTCCATATCAAATGGTGAAAATCTGCCAGAGGTCTCCATCTCAACGCTAAGACCCAGCTCCACTCAATGACCAGCAAGCTACAGTGCTGGACACCTATGCCAAACAACTAGAAAGAGAGAAACACAACCCCACCCATTTGCAGAAAGGTTACTTAAAATCACAATAAGGTCACACTCGAAAACACACCACTGCACGTGGTGTCCTACCCACCAGAAAGACAAGATCCAGCCTCATCCACCAGAACACAGGCACCAGTCCCCTCCACCAGGAACCCTACACAACCCACTGAACCAACCTTAGCCACTGGGGGCAGACACCAAAAACAACGGGAACTATGAACCTGCAGCCTGTGAAAAAGAAACCCCCAAAACAGTAAGTTAAGCAAAATGAGAAGACAGAGAAAAAAACAGCAGATGAAGGAGCAAGGTAAAAACCCACCAGATCAAACAAATGAAGAGAAAATAGGCAATCTACCTGAAAAAGAATTCAGAGTAATGATAGTAAAGATAATCCAAAATCTTGGAAATAGAATAGCAAAAATACAAGAAACGTTTAACAAGGACCTAAAAGAATGAAAAAGCAAACAATTAATGATGAACAATAAAATAAATGAAATTTTAAATTCTCTAGAAGGAATCAATAGCAGAATAACTGAGGCAGAAGAATGGATAAGTGACCTGGAAGATAAAATAGTGGAAGTAACTACTGCAGAGCAGAATAAAGAAAAAAGAATGAAAAGAATTGAGGACAGTCTCAGAGACTTCTGAGACAACATTAAATGCACCAACATTTGAATTACACGGGTCCAAGAAGAAGAAGAGAAAAAGAAAGGGACTGAGAAAATGTTGGAAGATATTATAGTTGAAAACTTCCCTAATATGGGAAAGGAAATAATCAAGTCCAGGAAGTGCAGAGAGTCCCATACAGGACAAGTCCAAGGAGAAACAAACCAAGACGCATATTAATGAAACTACAAAAAATTAAATACAAAGAAAAAATATTAAAAGTAGAAAGGGAAAAACAACAAATAACATACAAGGGAATCCCCATAAGGTTAACAGCTGATCTTTCAGCAGAAACTCTGCAAGCCAGAAGGGACTGGCAGGACATATTTAAAGTGATGAAGGAGAAAAACCTGCAACCAAGATTACTCTACCCAGCAAGGATCTCATTCAGATTTGAAGGAGAAATTAAAACCTTTACGGACAAGCAAAAGCTAAGAGAATTCAGCACCACCAAACCAGCTTTAAAACAAAACGCTAAAGGAACTTCTCTAGGCAGGAAACACAAATGAAGGAAAAGACCTACAATAAAAAACCCAAAACAATTAAGAAAATGGTAATAAGAACATACATATTGATAATTACCTTAAATGTAAAGGGATTAAATGCTCCCACCAAAAGACATAGACTGGCTGAATGGGTACAAAACCAAGACCCATATATATGCTGTCTACAAGAGGCCCACTTCAGACCTAGAGACACATACAGACTGAAAGTAAGGGGATGGAAAAAGATATTCCATGCAAATGGAAAACAAAAGAAAACTGGAGTAGCAATTCTCATATCAGGCAAAACAGACTTTAAAAAAAAGACTATTACAAGAGACAAAGAAGGACACCACATAATGATCAAGGGATCAATCCAAGAAGAAGATATAACAATTGCAAATACTTATGCACCCAACATACATAAGGCAAATGCTAACAGTCATAAAAGGGGAAATCGACAGTAACACATTCAAGTAGGGGACTTTAACACCCCGCTTTCACCAATGGACAGATCATCCAAAATGAAAATAAATAAGGAAACACAAGCTTTAAATGATACATTAAACAAGATGGACTTAATTGATATTTTAAGGACATTCCATCCAAAACCAACAGAATACACATTTTTCTCAAGTGCTCATGGAACATTCTCCAGGATAGATCATATCTTGGGTCATCAATCAAGCCTTGGTAAATTTAAGAAAATTGAAATCGTATCAAGTATCTTGTCCGACCACAACGCTATGACACTTGATATCAATTACAATCTGTAAAAAACACAGACACATGGGGGCTAAACAATACAATGCTAAATAACCAAGGTATCACAGAAGAAATCAAAGAGGAAATCAAAAAATACCTAAAAACAAATGAAACATGATGACCCAAAAACTATGGGGTGCAGCAAGAGCAGTTCTAAGAGGGAAGTTTATAGCAGTACAATCCAACCGCAAGAAACAGGAAACATCTCAAATAAACAGCCTAAACTTACACCAAAAGCAACTAGAGAAAGAAGAACAAGAAAACCCCAAAGTTAGTACAAGGAAAGAAATCAGAAAGATCAGATCAGAAATAAATGAAGGAAATGGTAGCAAAGATCAATAAAACTAAAAGCTGGTTCTTTGAGAAGATAAACGAAATTGATAAACCATTAGCCAGACTCATCAAGAAAAAAAGGGAGAAGACTCAAATCAATAGAATTAGAAATGAAAAAGGAGGAGTAACAAATGACATTTCAGAAATACAAAGGATCATGAGAGATTACTACAAGCAACTATAGGCCAATAAAATGGACAACCTGGAAGAAATGGACAAATTCTCAGAAAAGCACAACCTTCCAAGACTGAACCAGGAAGAAATTGAAAATATAACCAGATCAATCACAAGCACTGAAATTGAGACTGAGATTTAAAATCTTCCAGCAAACAAAAGCCCCGGACCAGATGGATTCACAGGTGAATTCTATCAAACATTTAGAGAAGAGCTAACTCCTATCCTTCTCAAACTCTTCCAAAATATAGCAGAGGGAGGAACACTCCCAAACTCATTCTACGAGGCCACCATCACCCTGATACCAAAACCAGTCAAAGATGTCAGAAAGAAAGAAAACTACAGGCCAGTATCACTGATGAACATAGATGCAAAAATTCTTAACAAAATACCAGCAGACAGAATCCAACAGCACATTAAAAGGCTCATACACCATGATCAAGTGGGGTTTATTCCAGAAATGCAAGAATTCTTCAATATACACAAATCAATCAATGTGATAAACCGCATTAACAAATTGAAGGAGAAAAACCATATGATCATCTCAATAAAGGCAGAAAAAGGTTTTGACAAAATTCAACACCCATTTATGATAAAAACCCTCCAGAAAGTAGGCATAGAGGGAACTTACCTCAACATAATAAAGACCATATATGTCAAACCCACAGATTCTGTAGTGATGTGGTTGGACCTAGAGACCATCATACAGAGTGAAGTAAGTTAGAAAGGGAAAAACAAATACCGTATGCTAACACATATATATGGAATCTAAAAAGAAAAAAATGGTTATGAAGAACCTAGGGGCAGGACAGGAATAAAGATGCAGACCTACTAGAGAATGGACTTGAGGACATGGAGGGGGAAGGGTAAGCTGGGACAAAATGAGAGAGTGGCATGGACATATATACACTACCAAGTGTAAAATCGATAGCTAGTAGGAAGCAGCCTCATAGCACAGGGAGATCAGCTCGGTGCTTTGTGACCACCTAGAGGGGTGGGTTAGGGAGGGTGAGAGGGAGGGAGATGCAAGAGGGCAGAGATATGGGGACATACGTATATGAATAGCTGATTAACTTTGTTATAAAGCAGAAACTAACACATCATTGTAAGGCAATTATATGCTAATAAAGATGTTAAAAAATATATCAGCCTAAAAAATAATAAATAAATAAAAGAATACTTAATGAGACATGCTCTGTATTTTTAGATACCTGAAGGACTGTCACACGTTCACAGAGGTATAGAAGCTAGAATTTGATGGGTATATAATAAGAACCCTGACTAAGCCGAATTTGCCTAAAGTATAGGGTACACAAAAGGGAATACACTATTTGGAAATGAGTTGCAAAAGGTGTTTTAGTACCAGCTTATGGAAGTCTGTAAAAGATCAAAGTGTTAGGACCTTAATCATATAGATGGTGAGACTCCATTGGAATTTTTAATTTTCTTTTCTTTTGACAAGATAACATACATATGGTAAGAAATGTAAACAGCAAAAAGAAAATCTATGGAAAATTCTTGACTCCCAAAAGTGCTGGTTTCCTTTTCATGCTAATACAATAATATATATAATGCCAGCTCTTGTCTAAAATAGAAATGTAAATTGTCACATATTCTATACTATTTCATGAAAAATTACTGCTACTATTACTACTACTATTAGTAGTATCATGCTTACCTCATCTTGAAGATTGTTCCATATCCATACGTATAAAGTTGCTTCCTTCATAAAAAAAACCTTATATAAATATATTTTTTTAACTTTTTATTTTATATTGGAGTACAGTTGATTAACAACGTTGTGTCAGTTTCAGGTGTACAGCAAAGTGATTCAGTTATACATGTACATATATCTATTCTTTTTCAAACTCTTTTTCCAATTAGGTTGTTATACAATACTGAGCAGAGTTCCCTGTGCTCTACGGTAGGTCCTTGTTGGTTATCTATTTTAAATATAGCAGTGTGTACATGTCAATCCCAAACGGTTACCGGGGGGAAGGGTGGGAAGGAGGGATAGTTAGGGAGTTTGGCCAGCTGTTTTTACAGTGGTCTGGGGATTTCTAGGAGGTCCCTGAGGTGCTTTCAGGGGTTCGCAAAGTCAAAGCTATTGTCCTGATGCACTAAGATGCCATGTGCTTTTTCACACGCCCCTCAGGGGTGGACAGTGCAGGTTTCCAGAGGCTACAGCAATATCACGACAGATTGAATGCAGCCACAGAAAGGAGGAGGCTTCTGCTAAACCAGACAGGAAAGAGCTTTGCAAAAGTGTAAAACAATGTCATCCTTCTAATTATTTTTTATTTTGGAAAATATAGCTATTTTTCACAAAAATGTTTCTGTTAACACGCCGTAGGTTTATTATTATTTAAAATAATGGTTTAAATTTTTCTTCTTTTTAATTTCTAGTTCAGTCAATTTTAATAGCTATAACTCACAGAAACGGAAGTTTGGGGATCTCCATCATCTTTAAGCAGGTGAAGAAGTCCTGAGGCCAGATTGTTTGACCACTGAGCCTAGCAGTCAAGAGAGCAGGGTCACATCCCACCCAGAGGGACATGACAAGGACTAGACAGGCCTGGCAGGGCTGGAGTCTGGGCCGGGGGAGGGTGGTGACGAGTGGGCAGAGGACTTAGGAGGTGTCCCAGTCCGTCAAGGAAAGCCCTCCCAAGGCATAAAGAAGGGTGAGCCAGCTGACAGGGCACTTTAGAGAGTCTACCGTCTCTGCCCCACCCCCGAACAGTCTAGAGCAGGTGAGCAGTGAAGACCCTTCCTAAATTACTGACTTGCTGATTCAGTGACATAAGGAATCCTAGAGAAAGCAGGTTTGGGTAGAAGGATGAGAAGTGTGGTTTTCAGCAGGTGGAGGTTGAGGTGGGGATGACGTCCTTGTCACCACCTACAATGTGGGACATTGGTTTCAAGTCCCCAAGCCAATCTGGGATAAATAAGATGATGCTTAAGAGGGTAGCTCTTAAAAGTTCTCATCAGAAGAAAAGAAATTGAAAGTATGTGTGGCGAGGGATGCTAACCAGACTTACTGTGGTGTTCATTTTGCAATATACACATATATCGAATCATTATGTTGTACACCTGAAACAAATATAATGTTCTATGTCAATTGTATTGCACTTAAAAAGAGATGTCTTACCATTCTTTTAAAAATAAAGAAGGATAGGATCATGGATAGTCTGCTTGAAGGCAAAGGGCTGTGGATTGTAAATCTGACTTTGCCACTTACTGACTGCAGTGGGTGTGCAGTTCTGAACCTCTTCGGTCCTCAGTTTCCCCATCTACAAAATGGGCATTAAAACAGCCCCTACTTCTTAGGGTTGTTGTGAGAATCCAGAGAGCCGGAGCACGGAAAGTACTCAACGCAATGAGCAATAAATCACCTTTTTTCATGGGGCAAGGGTGAGGGGCATGGTGTCCCTTTGGAGGTGACTATTTCTCTGTCAGGAAACCTTTATCATTCTTTCTAAATTCACATTCTTTCTCCCACCCAGGGCAGACTTAGTCACCCACTTGGCAGCAGCAGGGCCTCGGTGGCTCACACGCTTGCCTACGCACACCTGGGGAAGGGAAACTGGGCAGGGGCTGGACACACCCGGAGCTGAGCGGCCTGCCCTGTCCCGCCTGAGTCAGCTCCCTCCCCACCGCCTGATGTCGCCCCACGAGCGCGGGGCCAATCAGCGTGGTCGCCGCCCTCGCCAGGTACCCGGCTCACACCTGCTCCAGCAAACCAGTGGGATGCAGGAGCCCGTTCTTCCCGGCCCCCCTCTGATCCTGCCCTCTCTGCCAGCGTTCTCCAGGCCTTGGCTCCCACCCTTGCTGTCATCTCTCCCATCCCATTGCTTTGGACACCCCCCTCCCCTTAAAAGGCAGGAACCTTAATTCCTAAGGGGGGCGGGATGGGAAGGGAGAGGAAAGAACCACCCGCAGCAGGGCATTTCTTACAAGGTTGGCCTTGAGCGAGATTTTAATTTTTTTTTCCCTAAGACCCAGACTGGCTTTTCCCGTTTCACTGGCAAATATTGTCACAGAGAGGAACTGCAGAGAGGAGGAAATGGAAACCTGGGGAAAATCAGCTAAATGTGGAAACAATGGGAGGAGGGTGTGATGTACAAAGGCCTCAGGGTGCACCTGCCAGGCCACCCCCAACCTAATTCCACCATGCGTTTCCCCAGAGGCAGGCGCTTCCTCTGACTTTGAGATCCTCTAAGATGATTCCAGGGGAAAACCCGGCATCTGCTGTTACAAAATGGCAGGTATACTGCTAAAATGCTTTTACATTGTTATCTCATTTCACTTTCTTGCCTGTGGGATTTCTATCATCGTCCTCAGTTTGTAGATGAGGAAATTGAGGTCTAGGAAGGGTGGTTTGAACAGCTAGTGACAGAGCCAGAAAGCAAAGCACTTGGGGTAAACACTCTACTCTTCCACCTCTTACTCTGTAATGGATTGGCTGACATCCAGCAGGGAGCCATCATAGAACACGCTAGCTTCCTGGGGAGAGGACAGTCGACTGAAAAAAATGCACAACCTAAAAGTTGAGGGTTACGTTTTATTGGGTGGAATTTCTGAGGACTTCATGCCTGGGAGATGGGACCCTCAGGTCTCTCTGAGGGACCTCTTTGAGGAGGTAAAGGAGGAGCCCTGTTATAGAGAAGATTTTGCAATGAAGACCAAGTAGTCAGAACATCAAGAGATTACTGTTAATTAAAGAAAACCAGACATCTCAAGGAATTTAGTGCTTTTCTATATGGGAAGATGCAAGAGTCTGGGCTCACTGAAATCATTCCTTTGCTCTGCCCCTCAGCTCTCCGGGGCCAGAATCCTGTGCTTTCCCATCCTGAGTCTCCTCAGGGTGCACCGTCAGAGGTGGCTGCAGCCTCTGACTGCTTAAAGATGGGCATTCTGTTTCCATCCTGAGTTCCCTCAGGGCTCACTGTCAGGGAGGCTGTAATGTGGAGGTCTGAGGCCTGCAGCATCCTTTGTTTACTGATTCAGCAGGCAACATTCTTTCCTTCACAGGACAAAAAACAGGGCAAAAGAAAATACCATTTTGATGGTGACCGCCCCGCACATTTTATCTTCAGAGCAGCCCATCAGAAAATCCCATGATTTATTTCTTCATTCATTTAACAAACATGCGTTGAGTCGTTCTATGAGCCAGGCACCGTACTAAGGCAATGCAACAATCAGACATAAATCCTTGCCCCCATGAAGCTGACATTCTAGTGGGGGGTGAGGAGAGACAGGCAATAAACAATAAATGTAAGAAAATAATAATTGAACTATATGGTAAAATAAGTGCTATGAGAAAAAGTAGAGCTTAAGGGGGATTGAGAGTGTAGGAGAAGTAGGAGTAAGTTGCAATTATAAATAGGGTTTTCAAGGTAGGATTCATTGAGAAGATAGTAAGGGTATGAGCTTGCTGCTGTCTTAGGAAAGCATTTTCTAGGCAGAGGGTGTGGCCCATGCAATGGTTCTGAGGCTGGAGTGTAACTGGAACAACTAGGAAGCTAGTAGGGCTGGAAAGAAGGGAAGGAGTGAGCAACGAGGAGAGGATGGTAGGATCTGCGGTTTTGAGGAGGTGTGGGGAGATGTCATGTCCGGTAAGATCTTGTAGGTCATCATAAAGTCTGACTTTCACTCTGGGTGCCATTGAAGGACATACAAGGAATGACATGATTCGATTTTCATTTGAACAGGGTCACTGTACCACAGAGTAGCATGCAAGGAAGCTGGGGTGGAGGCAGAATACCAGGTAAGAGGCATTCACGGCAATGCAGTTGAGAGATGATGGTGGCCCAGAACCAAGGCGGAAGCAGTGAAGGTGAAGAGAAGGACTCGATTTTGGATCTACTTTGAAGATAGAGTCAATAGGATTTGGTGATGGGCTAGACATGAGTCATGAACAAGAGGAGTCAAAGGCAATTTGAAGGTTTGACCAAACTGAAAGAATAGAGTTGCTCCACCTGGGACAGGAAATGCTGTGAAGAAATGATGGTGGGGACTAGGAGATCACTTTTGTTTCTTAACAACTGTGTAAACAACTAATAAGGCACAATCACATTTGGTGCCGGGGCTTTCCCTGTGCTCCAACACACTGTTTCATTATGTCAGTGGGGCTTTCACACCACCTTATGCCCCCAGCTTCCTTTCTACCACTGCTGCCTAGTAGATTTCTACTTATCTTTAAAATCTTAGGTAAATGGCACCTTTCAAAGAATCCTCTGTTGATACTAAGGGCCTGGTGTCAATCTCTCAACCCTTATAGTCTAGGCCACCCAGTGTGACACGATTATATGCTGTCATTTGTGGTTCAAAACTTCTTTGAGGTTTGCTAGCTATTGTTCTCAAAAGGTCAATGCTCATGGCTTATCTCTTGCATCTCACAGGATACCTAACCCACAAGCTTGGCTCTTAATGAGACTTGATCAGAGCTTATTGACTGAGCTGTTTTGGGACATTGTGGTGAATGACCACTGACTTGATGAATGGCCATGTCAGATGGGCACCACAGATTTGGAATCACGGAGTCAGCACTTCTCTAGTTCAAAGACCCTGTCATCAGATGAGAAGCTTGGATCCCAGAGAGGATAAGTAACTGGTCTGAGGTCTTTTAGGGAATTAGAAAACAGGACTAGGATCTAGCTGCTCTGAATTTTAGACTGGTACCCTTTCCCCAACACTTATAAAGCTGAGCCCGGGGCAAGTGGTGTCTTTTTAAAACAGACTCCAAAATGAAACTCTAATTGCTTAAGAGCAGGTACAAGAGAGGGCATTTTAAAACAGACACTCTCACACTCTGCCGATGGTAGTAAAATCGCCACAACCTCTTTTTATAGCAGTTTGCCAGTATCGAATCAAACTTGTAAATGAACAAACCCTTTAACCCAGACTATCCATTTCTAGATATTTGCCCTAAAATAGACTCAGATGGGCAGGAAATGACATGTATGCAAGATTAGTTATTACAGCAGTGTTTGTAGTAGCAAAATCTGGAAACAATCTAAAAAGTCATTAATAGGGAAGTGTCAAAGTAAGCCATAGTCATCCCTGCAAGGGGTACAACTGTGAAAAGGAATAGATATAATGCAGTAGATTTCACGTGCTGATATGAAATCAGGGCCAAGGGAAAAAGGCAAAATAGGGAACAGTGTGTGTACAAGATGATCATATTTGGATAAGAGAAATCTGAACATGTCTACATAAATACGTTTGTGTATATATATATATATAAAGGGAGGGAGGCTTATCTTTTTACTTTATACACATTTGTATATTTTCAATTTTTATTACCTTTTTAACTAAAAATTTAATGAAATATATTTCTATAATTGAAATACTAAATATTGCCCAAAAATGGTTTGCAAGGAGGCCTTGTTGTCCCCCCCTTTTTTTTGCAGAAGACCTGGATGAATAAGTCCGCTGTCCCCTTAAGGAAGGAAATCTGCCAGTAACATTCCCCCAAGGAAGCTCATCCATTTTGACTGTTGCCTACATGTTCATTCTTGCTGGTAACTGTTGACAAATTGGGAAATGACTCTGCCAACCCAGGTGTCCTTGAGAGGCCAGACCTCAGCAAAGTATCAAGAAAACGAGCATCCACCTGTGATCTCTCACCTGTTTCTTCAAGGGTGGGGTTGCAAGCTTGGGCAAGTGTGATTCACCCCCCTTCTGCATGAGGAAAGGGGATCTAATAGGGCAGCCGCCAGCTCTGATCTGATGAATCAGAATCGCTGGGGCAGGGCTCTGGCAGCTACATTTTTTTATCTGCTCCCCCCGCCACAAACACCAGGGTAGTTCTGAGGTACACAGCTTTGCCAACTGCTTCCCTCTCCAATTCGAATTTATACCCCCTGAAACTTAGCTTCATTAGTAGAGGACCGGTTTCCTAATGGGACTGTTGATAGGATGACCCGTACCTATGAAGTTGTGGTTGGCAGAATACCGCCTCCCCAAAGATGTTCATGTTCTGGTTCCTGGAATCTGTGCATGTTATCCTACATGGCAAAAAGAAGTTTGCAGATTAAGCTAAAAGAATTTGAGATGGGTGCCCCCTGAATATCCAGGTGGGCCTAATCTAATCACATGATCCCTTAAAAGAGGAGAACCTTCAGAGGGAGATGTGACTACAGAAGAATGGTCAGAGAGATGGAATGCTGCTGGCTTTGAAGATGTGAGAAGGGGTCACAGCCAAGGAATGTGGGCGGCCTCTTGAAGGTGAAAAAGAGCTTCAGAAAGGAATACAGCCCTACCAACATCTTAATTTTAGCCTAGTGACACCCTGCTAGTACTTCTGATCTCCAGAATTATAAGATAATAAATTTGTGTTGTTTGAAGTCCCTGAGTTTGTAACGATTTGTTACAGCAGCAATAGGAAACTACGAATTTATTATTTGATAATTATTTATTAGTTTATTATTTATTTATTAGTTTATTATTCTGGGCAAAAGTGTTCGATGTGCATCTAATCACATGTCTATACTTAATCTAGATTGCAAAAAATACAGGGGCTAAAGGAACAGTTAAATGACACCAGGAGGAAACACCAGACAAAGAAAGAATTTAGCATATTCTTGAAGACAACTGGTCTAGATTATTTTAAAAAGCAATATTAAGGACAAGAAATCCGAGAGGTGCTGCTTTGGGTTAAAATAGACAAAACAGACATAACCAAAAGCAATTTGTGATACTTGATTAGATCTGGACTCAAAATAAGACAAGGAAAAAACTATAAGACATTCTTGACATAAATGGAGTTTTAATATTTGTATTTTTTATTATTGACTATTATAGTCCATATATTAGATTAGATTATAGAGTTATTAATATTCTTAGATGTGATCATGGAATTATGGTTAGTAGAATATTCCTGAAAAATTCTTGCTGGAATATTTAGGGGTAAAGTATCATGGTATCTGCAGCTTAATTTCAAATATTCAATAGTTTCTAAATAAAAGAACAGAAGGAAGGGAAGAAGGATGTGTAAGGGAAGGGAGAGAGAAAACCAGAGTAAGGAAAGAGAAAGTAATAATGTAAACATGGCAAAATGTTAACTCCTGTTCAATCTGGGTGAAGGCTTTCTGCATACAATGAGTTCATTGTACATTATTTCAATTTTCTTATATTTGAAGATGTTCATAATAGAACTTGAGGTGAGGAGAAATATGAATTGATGGAGAACTTCAAGATAGAAGAATAGATCTTGAATCACCTGTCCTGGCAAGTACTGTAGATGGATTGACCCTTGTGTATTGGGTTTTGGTGTCTTCCACTCATGTGTTCATTCACTTACTTATTTTTATATTTATCAAACAGGCAGTAAGTGTCTCCTATTTCTAGGTCCTGATTTAAGACACAGGAGATCCCAGGAAGAGAACTCCCTTCGGGGTAAGGAACACTTATACTGAAATTTTCTACTGAGCTCTGGGCAGTTGGAAAGCCTGGAGTGGAGAAGACCCATTTCTGGGTGAGGGCAAGTCATGCCAGAGGAGACCTTTGCAGCTCTGCCTCCCTGGGTAAAAGGGGAAAGAAAGGAATGGGAAAGACCTCATTACCCTCATTCCCACAACCGTGAGGTGCAGGATTGGAAAGTTGTGCTTCACCTCAATCCCAGTACTCATCAAGCAGGCCATTTGACCTAAAGACCATCCATCCATCAGAGGTAGGCAAAATCACTCATTCCTCCATTCAACTCATGTTTGCTGAACTCCTGCCTAGGTCGGGAGACAGTGTAGTTGCTGTGGGTTCACAGTGGAGAAAGCAAAATTCCTACCCTAATGGAGTCTATATTCTTTTTGAGGATGAGGATGGGAAATAAACAAATAAAAAACTAAATATCATAATGTCAGGCAGTGATAAGTGCTACAAAGACAAACAAAGAGTGCGGGGTAGAGAGCCTGGGTGATTGGAATGACCACCTGAGCAGACTTTTGAGCAGAGATTAAAGTGAGGGAAATTGGTCTGGGGTAGAGGAAAGAGCATGCATAGAGCTGCTGGTGGAGAATGTTCTTGGTGAGTTTAAGCAAAGGGACAATGTGGCCGGAATGAAAGATGGTAAGAAAAGAGGCTGTGGAATAATAGTAATAATAATAATAATAATTTGGTCTCCATCCATGGCTCCTGGTACAGAGCTCGTAAATCCTTTGAAGTTCCTGAGTGATAGAGGCGATAGGAATGTTTTTGCTATTTATAACAAGCCCCTTACGACCCACCATACCTGAGTTTATGCTAATGAGGTGACTCTTGGAGGGTCTCTAGATGGCTTCAGGATGAGGGCTGGTTGTCAGAGGAACCAGCTGTGTGATTTTAGTCTGATCCCTTCACTTCTGGAGAGGGGAAAGAATCTGGAGATTGAATTCAATCACTAACGGCCAATGATCTAATCAATCATGCCTACATGGTGAAACCTCTATAAAACCCCACAAACACTGGGCTTTGGAGGGCTTACAAGTTGGCAAACACATCCGTGTGCTGGGAGGGTGGTGCACCCCAACTCCAAGGGACAGAAGTTCCTGTACTCAGGACCCTTTCCACCTCGCCCTATGTACCTCTTCATGTGGTTATTCATTTGTATCCTTTATGATAAATTGTAATGGTAAGCAGAGCATCTTCCTGAGTTCTGTGAGTCATAGAAGCAAATTATGGAACCCAGGGGAGGGGATTGTGGGAAGCCTTGACTTTGTAGCCAAATTGGACAAAAGTGTGGGAAACCTGGAGATGTGATACTTTGGAGTGGCATCTGAAGTGAGTGCAATCTTGTGGGCTGAGCCCTTAAATTCGTGGAGTCTGAGGCTAATGCTGCATGGTTAGTGTTAGAGTCTAGTTGAATTGTGGGACACCCCATTGGATGTTCAAGAGTTTGTTAGAGGAAAAAACAAACATTAGTGGCAGAGAGTGCCCAGGGACCAGACTGTAAGGAAACTTACAGGCTATAATGCGAAACTGAATTCTATTCTAAGTAATTACTCTTTTACCATTTGTAGTTTTGGGGATGCCCACTCCATATCCAGTTCCTTTACATGCGTTAATTGTCTTATCTTCAATATTCACAATGATTCCTTGAGATCAGTATTTTTATGCCCATTTTACCATTAAGGTAAACCAAGGCTCAGAAATCCTAGGTAACTTACACGTGGTCACACATAGTGGGGCAGGCGAAGCAAAATTTGAATTCAGGACTGTCTGACATTGTCTACCTGGCAATGGCAGCAGCAGGATGAGAGCGTTGAGGTCTCCCCTAGTTGCACAAGGATTCTTTGAGTGGCAGAACAAGAATGGGCAACCACAGAAGTTTGGAGTGAGAGGCAACTGCTCAGATGTGGATGAAAGTCACATGAGAAGTAAAAGCAATGCAATTCATGAGATTACACCAAGGGGTGTTGTAAAGGGGCGGACAAAAAGGGGAAAATGTTATCAAAATAGAGCACCTGATTAAATCGTTGTATTTGTCATTCCTTTTAGAGCCCATTGCCTGTGGCTCCACACCACCATGGGTTTCTCTGCTTTGGGATTAGGGTTTATTAGAAATCATTTCTTAGCCTGACTCTCAAAGTTGACTTTCTAGTGTCCCTAGGGAGACAGTAGTGTTAAGTGTTAAATACCAGGCTTTTCTTACAGGTCAGAGGGGCTTGTCTATATCGGAAACATTCCCTTTTGCTTATCGAGCCTGGCCTCCAGAGTCACACCACCGGCTAGAGGGAAGACCCCAGATGTGATGTGAGTGATGCGCCCTCAGTGCAGGAAGAGGAAGTCCAAGAAGAATAGGACAGAGGGGTCGTAACCAAGTGTCTTGGCTGCCCCGCACGCCAGGATTAAAGTCCTGAGGGTGGAGGGGAGTGAAGGAGAGTAGAAGCCTCTGCATGGGTTTGGAGGTAATCTAAAGGGGGCTCCCTTCTTGCTCCTCCTACCATTGCTCAGGCAAATCACAAGACCCCGAGAGAATGCCTTCGTTGAGCATGGCACCCACATTAGGTGGCCATGGCTGAGGGACTTCATGAGGGCAGTGAAAGCCACCCATGTTCCTGTGCTCCCCATCCTGAGAAGGGGGACCACAAAGGTGCTGAGAGAGCTGCTGGATGAGAAGAGGACTGGGGTGCAGACAAGGAGGGAGATCCCAGGGCCGAGAGCTCAGGAACAGAGCCAGGACCAGGAAACAGCCAGCAGGAGCTGCGCACACCAGCAAAGAACAAGGACAAAGCACCAAGGACCCACTCCTGTTCCATAGCTCCCTTCTGCCCCCAGATGCCTTTTGAGATTAAGGTGGTGAAGAGAGAGGGAGAAAATAACTTTGATGAGTAGTTTTGGTTTTTAAAAAAAATATTTATTTATTTGGCTGCCCTGGGTCTTAGTTGCGACATGCAGGATCTTTAGTTGCGACATGCAGGATCTTTAGTTGCAGCATGCAGGATCTAGTTCCCTGACCAGGGATAGAACCTGGGCCCCCTGTATTGGAAGCACAGAGTCTTAACTGCTGGACCACCAGGGAAGTCCCAGCAGTTTTATTTTTGAAGTTACTTCTTACCCCAAAGAGATTGAGTTAACGCCAAAGAGGATAATTAAAATCCCCAAAGACACAGCAACCTTTAACCGCCTTGCTAACCCCCGCTCCTGCCATCATTAGCATGAATGGGGACTTCTGAGCACAATGCCAGTGCTTCTCAGAAAATATATGTGTTTTGCAGATCTAAACTGTAATGTACTCATTTCCATTTGTCAACTCTCAGAGCTCATCTTACTCAAACTCTCAAGAACTTCTGACACATGGATCAGTCTTTCTGGAAATACTCTCTTTGAGTGGCTGCACGGCCTCACACTCAGGGCTTGCCTCACCCTATAGGTCGCTTCTTCTCAGTCACCTTTGTCATCTTCATCTCCTCTCACAACCCCTCTATATTGGAGGGTCCCAAGGATTAATCCTGGAACCCCTGCTCTTGTCATCTACATTCCTGCCTCCCAAAGTATCCCAAGACCACTCTGTCCTCTGGGTTTAGACTTATATGTCCAAGTGTCTACTTGACATATGACATGGATGTCTAGTAGGCATTTCAAAGTAAGCACGTCAAGAACTCTTGACTCCTAACTGGCTCCTTTCCCAGGTGCCTCCACATCTGTAAATGACTCACGATTATCCATTTATCCAGGTCGTAAACCTAGGACCCATCTTTGATCCTCTTCTTCTTTTAGCCTTACATCAGATCCATTAACAGGTCCTGCTGGCTTTACCATTAAACCACCATTATCTCCCACCTTGTCTCCTAACTGGGCTTCCTGCTTCCTTTTCCCTATGGGTAATTTTCCCCTTAGCACCCATAAAGCATCATTTAGAACATAAAACAGACCCTCTCCTGCCCAATACTCACCAAAGTCTTCCTGTCACATGTAGAATAAAATCCAGTCTCTTCTCCATAGCTTGTAAATCCCTATATAATCTGACCCCTGCTTCTCCCTCGGGTCGCATGTCTAATTTCTAACAGCTCTAACTCTTTTCTCTGCTTTGTTTCCTCTGTTCCAATCCATACTGGCCCGTTTGCCATTTTCACACTTCTCAAACTTATTCCTCACTTGAGTCTTTGCACCTTGCTTTTCCTTCTGCCAAGAAGACCTGCCCTAGATATTTACATGGCTGATTTAACTCACCTCATTCTTGATCCTTCTTTCTAAAGTAACACCCCCCCCAAAAAAAAATAAAATAAAATAACACCCCTCCATCATTTTCCGTGTTCCCCCTGAGAAGGGAGAATTGGCTTGAGAATGAGGCCAACACAGAGGACAGCAGAGTTGAGAAATGGAGACAAATACAATAGTGAAATATATTTCTCTAATCATAGATCCATAATAGATGATGTAATAGTGTGAGCTCCTGCTTCTAGCCATGCTTGAACTTGGATTCTTTGCAGTATCTGGAGTCAACAGAATCTCTTTTGTTCTGAAACCCAGTTTGAGTTGTTTTTTCTGTCATTTGTAATCAAGAGTCTTGATTATAGGAACCAAACCTATCTATGCCCATGCGCTGTCTACCTTGACCTGACTTTCATGTTCTACTGTCTTCATCAGCATGACTTTACTCTGCAAGGTAAACCTTTTCTCTCTTGTCCCTTAAAAAAAAAAAAACTCTCAGTAAAATCATCATCTTACAGCAAGGCAATGAGTTCTCAATGAATGTAAAAAACTGCTGAGTCATGCTTCAAAGTTGCTGAGTGGCAAAAACAAGTTGTGCCATCATTATCTTTAACAACATGACTACCATCCCAGGAAACATCTGTTTGCCCAGGAAGATAAGAAGTTGCAAATGACTTTATTATTTGGGTCAGGAACTCCCTGAGGTCAAACTGATGTAAATGAACATCAGCCTGCTTGATATTTCAGGAGACAGTATCAAATGACATTTATACCCCAAGACTCATCTAAAGCTTTGCCTGGAAACCCCTGCCTTGCTGTGTCCATCAATTCTAAATGATTATGTCAGGATGCTTACCAGTCCTAATCAAGCCCCTGCATTGAAAGACCCACCTTAAACCAGATGCCGAAACCCCATAAATATCTAAAGATCCTAACTTCGTTCTCCGCACTCTTCTAAGATCCAGTCAGTGTGGCAGTAACCTTGGATAGACTGAATAACCAGTTGTTTCAGTGGTATTTTCAGAGAATAAGCACTTGAGAATAAATACAAATAACTAATCCTAGACCTGGGCTCTGTGAGTATGTGCGTATGTGTTTGGTGTGTGTGTGTCTATGTACATTGCATGCTGTCAGGGGCTTTCTGGATACTGCCACCCAAGGGGAGTCTTTCTTTGGCCACATAGGTTTCACCTACTTTTCACCTGCTTTTCAAACATCATCAACCAGCCGACCTTATGAATCTCTGACCAGCCGACCTTATGGGTCTCTTTTCCTGGGCCACAACTGAAACCGTGTACAAGTCCCTGTGTCCTTGTCTCTTGAAGTAAAAGGCTGACTCAAGAGTTAATGATTGGGAAATGGGAAGATGTAGAAACAAAGAATAGCTGTTGGGCTGGGGAACTGGTAAAATTAGACTATAAATCTGCCACATCGCAGAATCGCCGAACTCCCAGTTCCCTGAAAGATATAGATAAAGGCCTGATGTTCCTAAGTTGTTTGTAGGAAGCAACCACCACCAGATGAAAACTGCTGTCTACAAGGACATATCGACTGGTTGAAACCAGAAGGTTGATGATGCTTGGAACGTCACCTTGATGCCAACTAATCCGAGAATTGTGCATGAGCTGATCACTTCCTGATCCCTGAACACTAAAACTCCCACTACCCCCTCCAGGGTGGGTCAAACAGTCTTGAGGGCATTATCCCACTGTGGTGCCCTTTGCCTGACAAAGCAATAAAAAGCTACTCTTTTCTACTTCACCCCAAACTCTGTCTCCACATTTCTGTTCGGCACCTGGTGAACAGAGGCTGAGTTTTGGCAACACCATTGAAGTTTGAAAATTTGTGTCTCCTTTTTTCTTCTATAACAATTTCTGCAATTGCACAGGCCACATGGTATTGTGGACAGGCTTGGAGTCATGGTTGTTGAGTCCTTGCCCTACCACTTAGTAAATACTGTGGTTTGGGAGCTGTCACTTCCCTTTTGAACCTCATATTTAAAATGCAGGTAACACTATGTTTTAATCAGCATAATATAGAGAACCAGAACTAAAAATAGAGAGAGGGAGAGAGAGATTTTAAGGAATAGGCTCACATGATCGTGGAGGTTTGGCAGGTCCAAAATCTTCAGTGCAGGCAAGCAGGTTGGAGACCCAAGGAGGAGTTGCAGTTTGAGTCCAAATGCCGGCTGCTGACAGAATTCCTTCTTTCTTAGGGGATGTGAGTCTTTTTCTATCAGAACCATCAGCTGATTCGATGAGGTCCACCCACACTATGGAAGGTAATCTGCTTTACTCAAAGTCTACTGATTTAATGTTAATCATATGTTTAAAATATCTTCACAGCGGCACCGAAAATAATATTTGACCAGCT
This sequence comes from Neophocaena asiaeorientalis asiaeorientalis, assembly GCF_003031525.2. NCBI lineage: Eukaryota > Metazoa > Chordata > Mammalia > Artiodactyla > Phocoenidae > Neophocaena > Neophocaena asiaeorientalis. The sequence goes on from NW_020172818.1 coordinate 5,730,022, forward strand.
ATCTGGGTACCATGGCCTAAGCAAGTTGACACAAAAAAATTAGCCATAACACAATACCAGAATTTCTGTTTTAAACAACAGTCATAACAATAAATTCAGCTTGGTCTTATGGCATTTCCCCAAACCCCAATTATTACTATTTTCTACTTTTCTAAAGTTATAAACTATCAATTACCATTATCTTTAAATTGACTCAAACTTAAATTTATTTTAAAAGGAAGGCTTATTTTACTACATTAAAATAAAATCTAGTATAACTTTATAATATACAGAAACTAATTATGAAAATAAATATAATATGAAAAAATTCAAGTTATTAAAGTCTAGCTAGAGACCGCTGTCTCATCTAGGCTCTGGGACTGAGTCTTGTTTTCTCTTTGTTAAAAGGGAAGAAAAAGAAAAGAAAAAAGATGGGCATTGGAAAAAAAGGAGATATAATAGCAGTAAACTGAAAGCATTCTTTTTGGTGTAATCGGATTGAGAAAAATTGTAAAGGGAATAGTTTTTTTACCATAAGATTAGATATTATGTTTTTTCTAGAAATGATCTAAAATCATTACACATACAACAAAAAAGTGTCTCTCATGGATTTGTATCTTACTCCTTGTGAGACATGTACTCCTATGGGAGAAACTCTACTTTTGAAGAGATGGAATCTAGTGTCTATAACTACAAAGAAGAGAGAGAGAGACTGGAAGTACATGTCTGATGGGGACCTGGGGGAAGAAATGTTACATGCTGTGTAAGTAAATATTTCTCTCTATTTTTCCTAAAAACCCTTCAGTAAAGTCTACATTGGATGCTAAGGCAATGAATTCTTTATGACATAAAGAAGTGCTGAGCTGTGCTTCAAAGTTGCCGCATGGCAAAAACAAAATCTGCAGTCAGAAACAGTCAATATATGGGTTGTAAATGACATTTAAATCAAATGATTATTGGGAATGCAGAGATGAAGAAGACACAGTCCCTGCCTTTGTGGAGCTCATACTAGTGGGAGGTACCTGGTGGGGGTGAGTTGTCTCCCGTAGGACAAAAGCATTTTCATAGGGTTATACATTGATTTCTCCATCCTGTTACTTTTGAGGGTAAGACAGTAATTTTAAAACAACTTTAAAATAATATTATGTTCTTAAAACAATGAATGAGTTTCATAAGCGGGTGATTTTCTCTCACCCAAACCTGGTTATTTGAAGTTGCAGAAATCATGTTGGCAGCCCCATCTGGGTTATGGATTCAAGGTTTCCTCTTACTATTTTAGTCTGATCTCACCGGCATACACTGGTAACTGCTTCAGAGCAGTGTGTCTTAATTCCGGTTCATCCATCAATACTTTTGTCCATCAATACTCTTAAGTCTGGAGACAATCAATGTGTTATTGTTCAATAAGAATCACAGTGGTATGACATTGAAAGATGCATCAGATACTCACTGGTGGCCCGTTGTTCCCTAGGTGATTCTTGGATTATAAGGGCTTCCCTATTTAGGAAATCTGGAGAAATATACTAAGTGATCAAACTTGTATTGACCATGTTTGAGCCTGAAGACTGCTGAAAGGACAGCAAACCTCTCCGCCCACCAGACCTTCAGGGCAGGTTTGAAACAACTTCTCACTAAACCCAGTAGTGAATCATCTGCTTTAATCACTTTCCCTGTGGCTTCCTGAGTAAACTGTGATTAAAGGAACTCATTTTTACGTAATCCTAAAGCATCTCTCAATATCCTTCCAGTACTGGAACTGAATTAAATGTGTTGTTGTGCCTTCCAGAACCAATCCTTTGCTTAATCCAGTTGGATGTTGTTATTAATATTATTGTTATCATTATTATCATCATTAGAAATCCCTCTTGGGTAAATACCACAATCAAATCTCTAAGTTTCCCCCTTTTCCAAATCTCCCTTATTCGTGCACTCATTTGTCCATTCATTCATTCATTCATTCAACAAACATTTGCTGCTTATATACTATGACAACCACAAAAATTGCCTTTACCCTTGAAGAACTGATGGATGTTAATAAGCAAACTGATCATTTTGGCACAGTATGAGCAGCTAAGTTGTGAAAGTCAGGAGAGGCTTCCTGGAAGAGGCAATGTTTGGGCTGAGTCCTGAGGGCTGAACACATGTCCCTCAGGCGGTGATGTCAGAGAATGGGGTTCCAGGCAGAGAGAACGACACACAGAGGGTTGGGAAAGAGCATGAAAGAGGAAAAACATGGGAAAACGGCATGAACAGATGCTCAATGTGACTTGAGTGAAGGCACTTAGGAGCTATGGTGGGAGAAAAGTTTATAAAGTTTTAGCCCTACCCTGAAAGCAGGGGAGAACCCCTTGAGGAATTTATATTAAAGGGGTTCCTTAAGTAGCATATAGATTAAGTAGTAGCACCACTGACAGTAAGAGCCGTCTCACACAAACTTAAAGAAAAAGCAGACTGATCTAAAACTACAGGGCAACAACTCCTCACACCCACCAGACTGGCTAAAATGGAAACAATAAACAATGCCAAGTGTTGGCAAGGACGTGGAACAACCAGAGCTCTCACACACTGGAGAAGTGTGTGTTGTGACAATCACTTGGGAAAACTTTGTTGGTAGCAACTACTAATGCTGAGCACATGCATAACCTGTGACTCAGACATCCACTCCTTAAATATGGACCCAACAGAAGTATGTACACAGGTCCACCAGCAGGCACGTGGGAGAATGTAGCAGCATTATTCCTAATAACCCCAAACTGGAAATTACCCAAATGCTCATCAAGAGTAGAATACATAAGTAAATTATGTTCTATTCACACAGTAAAATGCCATACATTAATTAAAGGGAGAAAATTTACAACATGCCACAACAGGGATGACTTTCACAAACACGATGCTGAGCTGACGAAGCCAGACACAAAAGCGTGTCTGTTCTATGATTCCATTTATATAAAGTTCAGAAAGAGGCAAAAAGACTCTGTGGTGTAGGAAGACAATGTGTGGTTACCCTTAGGGGGTATTTACTGGAAACTGTGTGAAGGAAGCTTCTAGGGTGGTGAGAAGAGTTGTTTCTTAACCTGAAGGCTTATTACATGAATGTGTTCATCTTGTGAAAAACTCGTCAAAGTGTATATTTATGATTTATGTACTTTTCTGTATGTATGTTATACTGTAATAAAAAGTTGCTCCCCTCCCAAAAAGAACCAAACACACACACACACACACACACACACAAAAAAAAAAAAACAGGACAAAGAAAAGAATAGGAAAGCTACCAACATATTGCACTGGGACTTGAGTCTAGGGAGAGATGAGAAGAGCCTTTTCTGCAGGGAGTCGAGCTTAGTGCAAAGGTAAGAAAAGGAGATGAGATGACATGTGGTTTTGGAGTTCTGTACACAATTCTTAACATTCTAAAAAGAGTCAGCAACATTCTAAAAATGTCCCATAAAAATCTAAATGCCCGGGCTTCCCTGGTAGCTCAGTGGTGAAGAATTCACCTGCCAATGCAGGGGACACGGGTTCAAGCCCTGGTCCCGGAAGATTCCACATGGCGCAGAGCAACTAAGCCCATGCACCACAACTACTGAGCCCGCGTGCCACATCTACTGAAGCCCACACGCCTATTGCCCATGCTCCGCAACAAGAGAAGCCACTGCAATGAGAAGCCTGCGCACCGCAACAGAGTAGCCCCCACTCGCTGCAAATAGAGAAAGCCCACACGCAGCAACGAAGACCCAATGCAGCCAAAAATAAATAAATAAATAAATTTAAAAAAAATCTAAATGCCCTTCCCTCCTTGCTTCTCGAAGAAGTCTTGGAGATCTAGCAACACCACAGGACACACGGCAACAACCGACTGCAGCAGAGTATGGCCGCTCCCCTTTGCCACAGTCCCCACTGCTGCTTCACCTGCTCACATCACCCACCCCTGTAGGCATCTGACTATGAGACGGTGGGGACTCACAGAAACCTGGGTTTTATCTCCTTTGCACAGCCCCCAGCACCATGAGGCTAGGTCATTGAGTGCAACTGGACCACAGATGCCTCATCTGTAAAAAGGAGGTAATAAATATCCTGCTTACCTAAAGGCAAGGGACTAGACCAGATACTCCCCTGAAGTCTTCTTCCAACTTGCAGATCTCTTATTCTTGCTTTTTTTTTTGCCTTATTTCCACTTTCCTTCATGCAACACTAGACCGGAGGCTTTGGAGGAATGGGTCTAGGAGTCTAACACTTCCTCCTTACCTCTGGCTGTATTGCTCACACAAAGTAGTTTGGGAGATCACTCTTGAATTCCTGGGATTTGACATAAGCCCGATCCATCTCAGTTGGTCTGTATTTCCTTTTACTCCACCAGGTACATTTAGAAAGTCTGGAGCCAGAGGAGAAAGCCTGTTAGAATATAGAGCAACGCCAATGGTGGAAGCCATATTGAAATGGTTTAAATTGCTATTGTTTATGGAACACATATACTGTAACAGAACCAAGCTAGGTATTTTACATATATTTTCTCATTCAATCCATGCAACAAATATCTGATAAAAGAATTTTTATTCCCACTCTGCAAATGAGGAAATAGGTTCTGCATAGCTAAACTTACCAAGGTTACATAGCTAGGGAACAGAGGAGTCATGATTTAAACCTGAGTCTAACACCTACAAAATCTATACTCTAAACCACATGCTGTCTGTTCTGTCCTGAGACCAAGGTTTCGTGTTCTGTTCTAGCAGAAGGCAAATGTTTTTCAGTAATAATGGGTTACCTTCCCTTGGACTCCTGATACTCTTATATTGAACCTATGGAGGACAAAACCAAGGACTGAGGAGTGCAAACGTCTCATTGAGCATGCTGACCAAATATACAAGCATACTACAAACAAATCTTGCATGGAACCCACTCCAGGTGATGTGAGTTAAAGATTGGGCACTCCCTCCTCACACTTGGAACTTTCTTATAAATCATTTTCTGCATTTAAAAAGATCTACATCCTTGGGCTTCCCTGGTGGTGCAGTGGTTAAGAATCTGCCTGCCAATACAGGGGACACGGGTTTGAGCCCTGGTCCGGGAAGATCCCTCATGCTGCGGAGCAACTAAGACCGTGTGCCACAACTACTGAGCCTGTGCTCTAGAGCCCGCGAGCCACAACTACTGAACCCCATGCACCTAGAGCCCGTGCTCTGCAACAAGAGAAGCCACTGCAATGAGAAGCCCGCGCACCGCAACGAAGAGTAGCCCCCACTCACTGCAACTAGGGAAAGCCCACACGCAGCAACAAAGACCCAACGCAGCCAAAAATAAATAACTCAATTAATTAATTTAAAAAAATCTACATCCTAGAAAAGGAGAATGTAATTTTTTTCATAATTGAAATGTTGTTAGTTATAATGAGTGGATAATATGGTAATTTTATACCACATTAAAAGAGTCTGACATGTAAAACAGTACGAATAGGAGGACATGATGTAAGAAAGATTTTAATACCAACTCTTCCAGCTATTAAGCTGTGGGTTGCTGGACAAGTCTTTTGACCTCTTTGAGACTTCATTTACTCATCTGTAAAATGGAGACAATTATGATACCTGCTGTTATCCAGGATTGCAGGGGTTCAGAGGATGGACTGCATTCAAATCCCAAGTTTATTATTTACTACTCCTGAGACCAGGAGCAAATTACTTAAACCCACATTGCCTCAGTTTTCTCAAATGAAATGAGACATAATAACTGCATATTCTTCACTGAGTTCTTTTGAAGCTCAAATGAGTTTATACCAATAAAGCTGTGATAACAGTGCTTGGCACAAAGTATGCCCTAGAGAAGCATTTGCTATTATTATAAGTAGTGGTCTGTATCAGCGTGTGCTTGAAAACACTGTGCAAAGGGCTGTCTTGCTGTTATTAGTGAGAGTTCCCCACATTAGAGTGTCTTTTAAATTCCACATACAATGATATCATTGCTCTCTACTTAACAGGTGACTTGGCAGACAGGGTCAAGGACAATGTCAGGCTGCTAACAAGACCCAACACAGACAAAGACTTGAGAACTGAGGGATTAATTTAGAAGAAACCAAACCTGTTTCCTGAACCTCTGAGCATGGGTTACTTATGCACTTTATAGACAACTGTGCATATCATCGTTAACTTCCCACACATGGTCAAATCAGACCTGGTATCAAGAAAGGGAGAGAAAAGAAAAGGGGCTATACTGCCGTTTTGACTGTGGTCCTTCTCTAAATAAGACATGGTTCGGAGGTAACTCGGAAGCATTGTGCACCACTAAATTGCATTTTAATGATCTCCCAACTCTTTGTCCTTGTCATTATTGGTGGGAACAGTATCTTATAATACTAGAGGCAGATATTCATAAGTCACATTGCCTAAGTACACACCATGATTCTACCACTTACTAGCTGTGTATCTTGTGCAAATTATGAACTTTCTACTATGCCTTACGTGAAAGGAGGAGAGCATTTGTATCTACCTCATAGAATTACTTTTAGGATCTAGTGAAGTAGTATATAGAAAGCACTTTAATACTGCCTGGGCCTTAGCAAGCTGAACTATGAGTACTATGGTGAAGTGAAAAGTACAAGTACACTGGAGGTGAGCAGACTAGGATTCAGGCTTACTGAGTACCTACCATGTGCCCTACCCTATTCTAGAAGTTGGTGTACATTAGTAAACAGACAAAAGTCACCACCCTTGAACAGCTTGCATTACAGTGTGGAGAGGGGCTGACAATAAATGAGTCATTAAAAACAAGCAAATTGGGGCTTCCCTGGTGGTGCAGTGGTTGAGAGTCCGCCTGCCAGTGCAGGAGACGCGGGTTCAAGCCCTGGTCCGGGAAGATCCCACATGCTGCAGAGCAGCTAAGCCCGTGCGCCACAACTACTGAGCCCGTGTGCCATGACTACTGAAGCCTGCGCGCCTAGAGCCCGAGCTCCGCAACAAGAGAGGCCGCGGCAATGAGAATCCAGCGCACTGCAACGAAGTGTAGCCCCTGCTTGCCGCAACCAGAGAAAAGCCTGCACGCAGCAACAAAGACCCAACGCAACAGCAAATTATGTTGTTCTGATTGTTCACATTGGGAAGGTGTCATTTGATGAAAAATTTGAAGAAGGAGAGGGACTTATCTGGGGAAGAGGATTTCAGGCAGAGGGAAGAGCTGACGCCAAGGTCCCTGAAGAAAAGCAGGGCTGAGCCTGGTGTGCTAATGAGTAAAGGAGACCAGTGAGGCTGGAGGAGGGACCAAGGTTTAGGAGAAGTAGGAGGCAAGGTCTGAGAGATCATCTGGGCCTTGAGATCCACATTAAGGATGTCAACTTTTACTTGAGAGACATGAGGACTTACTGGAGAATTTTGAGCAGAATAGTGTCCCGCTCTGATTCGTGTTTTAAGAGGACAACTTTGGCTGCTTTGTGGAAAATATACTACAAGTAGCAAAAGCAGGGACTGGGTAGGAGGAGACTGTTGTCAGAATCCAGATAAGGAGTGAGAATATCTTGGATCACGGGGACAAGACAAAAAAATGCCAATTTATGTGCAAATTCTAGCTTTTTTTTTTTTTTTTTTTGGGCCTCTCACTGTTGTGGCCTCTCCCGTTGCGGAGCACAGGCTCCGGATGCACAGGCTCAGCAGCCATGGCTCACAGGCCCAACTGCTCCGTGGCATGTGGGATCTTTGTGGACCGGGACATGAACCCGTGTCCCCTGCATCGGCAGGCAGACTACCAGCCACGGCGCCACCAGGGAAGCCCCCCAACAAGATTTTTAAAAAATAAAAAAGGAATATGAATGAGATGGACATCAGGTTTGTAATGTAATGGAAATAAAAACAAAATAAACAAATGGGACCTAATGAAACATAAAATCTTTTGCACAGCAAAGGAAACTATAAATAAGACGAAAAGACAACCCTCAGAATGGGAGAAAATATTTGCAAACGAATCAATAGACAAAGGATTAATCTCCAAAATATATAAACAGCTCATGAGCTCAATATTAAACAAACAAACAACCCAATCAAAAAATGCGCAGAAGACCTAAATAGACATTTCTCCAAAGAAGACATACAGATGGCCAAGAGGCACATGAAAAACTGCTCATCATCACTAATTATTAGAGAAATGCAAGTCAAAACTACAATGAGGTATCACCTCACGCCAGTTAGAATGGGCTTCATCAGAAAATCTACAAACAGCAAATACTGGAGAGGGTGTGGTGAAAAGGGAACCCTCTTGCACTGTTGGTGGGAATGGAAATCGATACAGCCACTATGGAGAACAGTATGGAAGGTCCTTAAAAAACTAAAAATAGAATTACTCTATGACCCAGCAATCCCATCACTGGGCATATACCCGGAGAAAACCATAATTCAAAAAGACACATGCACCCCAATGTTCATTGCAGCACTATTTACAATAGCCAGGACATGGAAGCAACCTAAATGCCCATCTACAGACAAATGCAAAAAAGAAGGTGTGGTACATATATGTGATGGAATATTCCTCAGCCATAAAAAGGAACGAAATTGGGTCATTTGTAGTGATGTGGATGGACCAAGAGACTGTCATACAGAGTGAAGTACGTCAGAAAGAGAAAAACAAATATCATATATTAATGCATATATGTGGAATCTAGAAAAATGGTACAGATGAACCGGTTTGCAAGGCAGAAATAGAGACACAGATGTAGAGAACAGAAGTATGGACACCAAAGGGGGGATGTGGGGGGTGGGGCTGGTGGTGGTGGGATGAATTGGGAGATTGGGATTGACATGTATACACTAATATGTATAAAATAGATAGCTAATATGAACCTGCTGTATACCAAAAAAAACAAAATAAAATTTTAAAATGAGAAGAATAAAATTAGTAAAAAAAAAAAAAAAAAAGCCTCCCAGCTCTGTTAATAAAAGTTGTCCCCAAAGAGAAGAAAAACAAAGAAGAAAATAATTTCATTTTCTTCTTGCAACCAAAAGCATTCTAAATGGAACATCCACCCTGAAATGCGTTGAGGAACTCGTTAAAATGAATTGTACACTGAAAAAAAAAAGAAAGAAAAAAACAGATTTCTGTTGTTTTAAGCCACCCACTTAATGGTGAATTTTTACAGTGGCTCTAAGAAACAAATACCATGTACATCATTTTCTTTGATTTAGAAAGAGAAATTAGAGGACGGAAGATAAATGAGGAAACAGAACAAAGGACAGTTTTTTGGCCAAATCAATAGATATTCCCAATCCCTTTCTTCCATGTCACTTTCACTCTAAAGGATAGGAAAAAAAGACTTGCTTTTTCAAGCTCCATTGCAACTACTCGTATGACACCGTTACTAGCCAATGAAATAGAAGGAGCCTTCTGCTAGGTGATTCTGAGAAGAATTTTTGTTTTTTATTGTTTGTTTGTTTGACAAAAGGCAAAAGCATGGTGAGGCCAGCCTTCTTTGTTTTCTCCTCCTCCAATTCAAATGTGCTATCTTGGGCTAGAACAGTCATCTTGCAACAAATACTAAGCACGAGAGAAAGACCAAGAGAATCATAGTGCAAGGTCACTGACACTGTGGAGCCCAGAACAAATTCTAACCAACACCTATTTCTAGACTTGAATTACATGAGAAAAATAAACCCGTATTTGTTTAAGCCATTACAGGATGGATATTCTGTTCCCTGCAACTGGAAACATTCCTAAATGCTGGAAGAGGCTATTGCTATAGTTCAGGCCAGAGGTATTACGTAAGGATAAGAAAAGCAGGGATGGATGGAAAACCAGGAGAGAAGAGAAAAATGCTGTAGATATAGATATTGAATTAGAACTTGGTGATCAATTGAGTTTGAGGAAGAAGTCTGGTATAACTATGAGGTTTTAAGATTGAGTTCTGGATGGATTTCTTCTTCTGTAAGCCAGGTATATACAGTTCCCTGTTCATGATGCAGCAAATGGCTTCAAATAGCCCATCCTAGTCTTATTAGTGACACAAATAACTGAATACAGATGACGGCAGAAAGCAACACAATTTTCTCTCCCAACATAAAAAGAACTGTCTTCAATCATTAAAGCCCCTTGGCTTTTTCTACCCAGTGATGACTCTTCTGCTCAGGTCAGCCTAATGCATTAGTCCTTAAGCCTAGGCTTTAAAGTTTGAAGGGGGATTATTTGCAGATTTCTGTATTATGAGTTTGCAGTTTTTCAGGTGAACGTGCTTGTTATGCTGTGTCTTACAGAGAAGAATTCGCCTTTTCCATGTGGTTTCTAATTATTAACCATACACATTTTAAAAGAGTGCTTCTCAAAGCATGGTCCAGATAAGCTGCACCAGCATCAACTGGGAACTTGTTAGCAATGCACGTTCCTAGGCCCCTGAAACAGAAATTCTGGGAGTGGGGCCTAGCAATCGCATTTTAACAAGGGCTTCAACTGACTTAATAGGTATCCATTGTCCTAGGGGAGTTTTAACAGAACATCTCTGGCTTGACAAAATTGACTCTCCCAATTCTCAAGGAGCTTCCTGGAAGAACAGGGATATAGACGTGAAAACCTTCCCTTTTGAGACTCAACATCAGTAGAATGCATTTGGTGGCTGGAGCGATCTTGTCTGAGCTTAAACTTCCAGTGGAGAACTCAGTATGAGAAAGTGGGAAGTCGGGCTCCAAGCTGAGGTTCCATGATAGAAAGGCTGATTCTGTCAGGTCTGTGCCTAAGACTGGAACCCCACCCGACCCCACCACGCTGGCACCAAGATCATGCTTCTGGGGACTTGTTAATCATTTGAATTTAAACAAAAGTGTTCCCACCATGGGGGCCTAAGCATGGGCCCTGTTGTCCAAGTATAACAGTAAAGAGTAGGACCCCCTTGATGAGTTACTGTAACACAGACAAGACCTTTGGGATTGTTGGATGATTGATGGAGGGAAGATTGGCTCCATAAAAGTTCCCCTTCCTGCACTCAATAGATTACACTGGGCCTTATCACCCTCAGATTTATTCTTCACTCTGCCCTGTTCTACACTATATCCAGGGCAGCTGACCCTTGAGGACTCCCATGTCTTCTGGCTTCTTGCTGAATTCAGTTAGTGGAGGAGTTGGTGGAGACTGGAAGGTAAGGAAAAGGGAGAAGTGGGTGCTACCATCCCACCCTCTCTACTTAGGTCACCCTTTCCTTCAGCAGGTTTGTCATCTATGTGACCCCTACACTTCTACCCAAGAGGCCCATCTCTAGCCAAGTGACATGGCCCCTAGGTTCTGGTGACACATTCTCCTCCCTTTGATTTTCCAGCCTCAGGGTAGTGATGGCTTCCAGCTGTTACTCCTCTCTATTCCCAATTTGGCTACTTAGCCTCCTTCATTACTAGTGTAATAAATCCCTCCATTAAATTCCTTCTGTTGTAAGCAACTAGAACATTTTCTGTTTTCTGATTAGATCTTGATGATGTGACTAACATGGCAATTGTCACAAGAGGGTAAACTGGACTTTTCAACTGAAATATCCAGATAAAGTAGACCTAGATACCAACAGGAGTTGTGAGTCTGATGCCTCAGTCCTGAGAATTTGCAAAAGAGCAGGAGACTAAATGTTCTAAACCCCTCACAGATGTTGAGGGCTGGTCTCTATAGCACACATGGCCTGGGTTCCCATGCCCTCTGGCTTTTGGTTGGGTTCAGCCAATAGGAGTTACTGGCAAGATATGGAGTGCAATAGGAAGGGAGAGAGAGGGTGCTTAAGCAAGTTCCCTGAAACATAATCTTGGTGACAGTATGGTGAGGTCAGGCAGGGGTTCTAGTCTTAGCCACATACCATCCAGAATCAACTGGTTTATCATTTCTGCTCCTTTCTTTCAGGCTGATATTTTGGCAGTGGCTGCTTTCCTCACCTATGACCAGTGTTCTTGGCATGTGGCTTCTCTCTAATGACCACAGCTCTTCCCAGGTTCCAGTTACACTCATACCTTAGGGGTGATAACAACTAGGTGTTTCACCATCCCTTATTGTTCCATGAACCCTGCCCACACCTTTGGAAATGACCCTTTTAAACTCTATTAATTGCCCTTTGAGTGTGCCATCTGTTTTCTGCTAATAAACTGGTTTATACAGGGTATACAAGGACTAGGAGTTGGAGATCAGAGGATCTGTGTAGAGGATTTCCTTTGAGAGCTGAACTGGGAATTCAGGAGGAGGGATGTCATGTGTGCCCAGGGAAGATAATGAATTAGGTTTGAAACACCCACTGGAAGTTCTGAGCACAAGGGACGGGAGCAGGGGTGCTTATTGAAAGTGGGCTTCACTATAGGGTGGTCTGCTCAGCTGTTTCATTGAGCAAACCCATGATATCTTTGGCTGGTCAAATTTATTAGAGGAGATACTTCAAACCTCTTGAATGGCAAAGCCACACTTCAATTTTATGGTGATTGAGTGGGAAAAGAAGGGTAGGAGCAATGTCTCAGCATTTAGAATGTAAATGTTACTTAACCCTTCATTTTGTTTTTTGTATTGTACCACCTCTTTTTTTACCTGACCATTGCCACCAGTCTAGAAATCCTCTCTATTTTATCCTCTTCAGAATGTAAATCTCCATTCCTCAAAAAACTAAAAATAGAACTACCATCTGATCCAGGAATTCCACTCCTGGGAATATATCCAGAAGAAACAAAGAGGCTAATTTGAAAAGATAAATGCACCCCAATATTCCTAGTAGCACTACTTACAATAGCCAAGATAAGGAAGCAACCCAAGTGCCCATCAACAGATGAATGGATAAAGATGTGATATATATATATATATATATATATATATATATATATACACACACACATGTACACACAATGGAATATTATTCAGCCATAAAAATAATGAAATTCTGCCACTTGTAGCAATGTGGATGGACCTAGAGAATATTATGCTTAATGAAATAAATCAGACAGAAAAAGACAAATACTGTATGTCATCACATATGTGGAATCTAAAAAAACCCACAAATGAATGTAAGTGCAAAACAGAGACAGACTCACAGATATAGAAGACAAACAAGTGGCTACCAAAGGGGAGAAGGAAAGGAGGAGAAGCAAATTAGGGGTATGGGATTAGGTGATACAGACTACTATATATAAAATAGGGAAGCAACAGGATATATTGGGCAGCACAGGGAATTATAGCTGTTGTCTTATAGTAACTTTTAATGGAATATAATCTGCAAAAATACTGAATCACTATACTGTACATCTGAAACTAATATAATATTGTAAGTCAGATGCACTTCAACTTTTTGAAAAAGAAGAAAAAAGAAACCTCCAATTATTTCCCAGGGTGGAGAGGGGTAAATACAAGGATTGAATACAGGGATTTCAACTACTTCTTCTACAGATATTTAAGGAATCCTCTGGTCTTACACACCACTCTCGCTTTGCTTCCAGAGGTATTAGTTTTCTTCAGTTCCTTTTGAGGGATTGGCAGTGTCATAACAAAGGTGGCTTAAACAGCAGAAATTAGTTTTCTCACAATTCTTGAGGCTAGAAGTCCAAGATCGAGGTGTCAGTAGGGTTGGTTTCCCCTGAGGTCTGTTCCCTAGCTTGTAGATGGCCATCTCCTCTCTGTGTCCTCACATGGTCTTCCTTCTGTGTGCATCTGTGTCCTAATCTCTTCTTCTTATAAAGACACCGGTCCCTATCGGATTAAGGCCCATTTTGGAGGAGCCATAATGGATTCATCATATCAATCCATTACAACCATAAAGGATTAAAGCCTACCCTAATGACCTCATCTTAACTTAATTACCTTATATATATATATATATATTCATTTATTTATCTTTGGCTGCATTGGGTCTTTGCCTGCTGCCCGCGGGCCTCCTCTAGTTGGGGCGAGCGGGGGCCACTCCTCGCCGCGGTGCACAGGTCTCTCATTGCGGAGGCCTCTCCCGCTGCGGAGCATGGGCTCTAAGCACACGGGCCTCAGTAGCCGTGGCTCACGGGCTCCAGAGTGCAGGGTCAGCAGCCCTGGCGCACGGGCCCAGTTGCTCCGTGGCATGCGGGATCCTCCAAGACCAGGGCTTGAACCCGTGTCCCCTGCATTGGCAGGAGGATTCCCAACCACTGCGCCACCAGGGAAGCCCTAATTACCTTTTCAAAGGCCGTATCTCCAAATACAGTCCCATTCTGAGGAACCCGGGGTTAGAACTTCAATGTATGAATTTGGAGGTGAGGGAAGATACAACTCAACCCATAATAAGCAGTGTAAAATTGGATTATTTTGGCCTCCCCCTGTGCTAGCTTAGATTTAGCTTATTTGATTTGCCACATCCACTCAGCCAACTGCTTCACACTTTCCAAAATTCAGTCGCTATTACCTCTTCTCCCAAAGTCTTTATCCTGAAAGGTTTATGTCTTTCTCTATATGTCTCACTTATTCTCATTTGGTGTGGTTTTGGTAGTCAGCAAAAGTGAATGCTTGTGTTCCATCCATCGTCTTTCAACAGATGTCTCTAGCCCACTTTATAGCTCTTAGTATGGCAACACAAGAATTTTCCAAATGATTGAGAAATCTTCCTAAAGATAGTTTTTATGGCTATAGCACTGAATCTTTCAGTAGGAGGGTATCATACTCTATTTATCTATTTGATCTGTGGTTGTACTTTCAAGTTTTTAATAGAAATAACATGACAGTAAACATCTGGGTCAAGAATATTAATTAACCCTTTAATGAAGTCTTTTGATATATACCTCAGTTTATCAAATCTAAGACACCATCCATTGTAAGATACAGCAAAAGAGTTGAACAAGTTTGCTTCTGGAGTAGAGAAAGGGGGGTTGGTGAAGTCAAGAGACTGGTTGTTTACAAGTCTTTTAAAACATTTTGACTCTATGTGCATCTATGAAATCTGATAAAAATAAAAACTGAAGGGAAAAATCAAGCCAGGACATACCTATAGCATGGTTTTAATTATTTAAAACCAATAAAAGGTTTTCATAGAAAAATACTGAAGATCAATAGGGGTAAGTTTATAAATGAGTTTTATATTTATTGTTATCTATTGCTGGGTTTTTCAAAATTGTTAGAGGTGAGTAGCTATTTTCTAAAGAACAGAAAAGTTTACTTTTTTTTCTTTATTCTAAAAAGAAAAATGATCAGAAGGAAATATACTAAGTGATAGTCCTTGAATAGTGAAACTATGGTTGTTATCTCTCCTTAGTGTTGCCATATTTTCTCTAATAAGCAAGTTTGGGGTCTTTAAGGACCCAAGAAATAATACCCTGGTTAGAAATAGACAAAGAATTAAGGCAGTTGAGGAATAAATTATCACCCTTATACTTGGTAAACACTAGGTCAGAGGACTTGCTTAAAAATCAGATTTTTGTGTTGGCTAGCTAATTAACCAAATTAACTGGAAATCTACTGAAAGGGACACTCCACTTTGTGCTATGAGGACCACCCAAACGTTCACTTAGAATCAGTTGCCGAGGTATGACACAGCCTTTGGATTCTTTCATACTCCTAAATATCCGGGGAAACCCCAAGGAAATGTAGAGTATTCCCAGAGGTGTTATCAAAGGGTGGTTATATTTCTGTTCCTAAGTGACAATTCACAATATTTAGCACTAGAACAATCTGAAATTGGAAATGGAAACTCTTGCTAACATGACTGATTAGTAAGTTTCATAAATGATCATTAATGCCCTAGACTGAAAATAAAATTATGGAATAAAAGTGTAAATGTGTGAAAAGGAAGCCTGAGTAATTTCCAGAGTACACTCCAAGGGGTAACTAGAATTTCCTCCAGGTTTCTGGAAATCATGTCTTGCTATAAATCTGGGATTGCCCGACAGGTGGGTGTGTGTATCTTACTGGTAGAAAATGAGGGCTTTGATCTTATAACTCAGCTTGGTTGGAGCCACAGGAGAGGCCTCTCAACCTAGAGCAGGTCTTTGTCTTCTCGTCCTGTGTGATCATTGCTGTAGTTTTGCCAGAACATAAAGCCTTCTCTGTCACTCCTCACTCAACTGAGTTCCCTTTCAATGTAATAGTTTTCCCTGAACATACTCCTATTTAATATTCACCAAGGCAATATTCATATCTGAAGAGAACAGTGGAAAACAAATACTGGGTTATTTTTAGAACCAAGCAGCCTTTGGATGGGTGGGCCCCAAAGTGTTCTCATGTCAACCACAGTCAGTGAAATGCACACAGGTTCCCACCTTTATCTGCTTAAATTATGACCATCCATTTAAAGCAGACAGACTGACTTCAGGACACTGGGACAATGCACACTTTTGCCAATGGTGCTTTATAATTCTAGAATTCTTGCTAGAAACTGTCTCAGAATTTCACGGGGATCCAGATTTTTGGCCGTTAGAGTCAGCCATCTATATTCCTTTAAAGTCATGCCTCGTTTTTCTGTTTGTTTGAGCCCAACGTGATCACTTTTCTTCAGGAGACAGGGAGTGAAAAGACTTACAAAAATCACGTTCAGGGCTTCCCTGGTGGCGCAGTGGTTGAGAGTCCGCCTGCCGATGCAGGGGACATGGGTTCGTGCCCCGGTCCGGGAAGATCCCACATGCCATGGGGCGGCTGGGCCCGTGAGCCATGGCCGCTGAACCTGCGCGTCCGGAGCCTGTTGCTCCGCAACGGGAGAGGCCACAACAGTGAGAGGACCGCGTACCGCAAAAAAAAAAAAAAATCATGTTCACAAAGGGTATTCAAAAGAATGAGCCAGTAGCATTTGGGCTATAGCCACAAACAGAAGACAACAATCTGAAGGGGGAAAAAAAGTACTAACCTATTCACACCCCACTTGCTAGCACATATTGACAGAATGCAAGAGGTGTTAATAAATAGAACATCCAAAGAAATAATAGCTAAGATGGACTCACAACATCCTTGGCATATGTGGCACAGCCCAGCGGGCGCTCAGATCCCCTGCAGGCCCCAGACACTCATCACTCACCTCCCCAGCTGCTAACCGTGCTGGCAGCTCTTGGTGCTCAGCTGAGCCCCTTCAGAATTGCTCACAACAACCTACCGCTAATGGCTGCTCAATGTTCCAGCCCTTGCCACCAGGACAGACCACCTGAAGAACCATCCCTGCTCCCTTTGGGATCAGCTGAGGCCTTTGTTGGGGCTGCATTGCAGCTTCGTTTCTCCTTTTCCCCAAGCCTGCTTCTTTTGCTTCCTTTCCTGGAGGGTTGATCCCAAGAGCACCCTGATAAACTTTCTACTCTCAAATCTCCTTCTCCTTTTCAGTCTATTTCCCAGGGATAACCTGACCTACAACACGGATATGCCTTAGACTGGTTCAAAGATCATCCACCAACTTGTTTTAAATCATGAAAGTACTTCCAAGGGCACTGTTTTGAAACAGAAAACTTATTCCGGCTTGTAATTTTGAGGTATATGTTAACAGATTACAAAACAGTTCACATGCTTTGATTGCAATTTTAAATATATGTAAATATGTGCATTCATAATAATAAAGACTTGAGGACATAAGCAATGAACTAGTACTTTCTGAGGACCTACTTTTTACCAGGGATTAAGCTTGGCATTACACCAGAAATATGAAAATGGTGATTATCTCTGAGTGATGGAATTAGAAGTGATTTTTATTTTCTTCTTCCTCTTTTTAGCATATTTCCCACATTTTCTTTTGTAATTAGATACAGTTATAAAAATTATATATCAACCTTACATAAATAAATATTCATTTTACCAAGTATTTCAATAAACATTTGCTATAATTTTTATATTACATGTAACCCCCAAATCTTCTCTTTATTCTCTGAAAAACCTAAGACCTACAAAAATAAAATGTGTCAATCCAACAGAAGTTGAAGAGCAAGTTCTAAATTTCAAAATTTGGGATATGCTGAGTTGTCATTAATTCTCTAGTACTGAAATAGCCCAAGTGTTTTCTGAATCATTTGCATTTTGAAGCTAGAAAAGGGGACTTTTAGGTACTTCCTGATGACCTCATTACATGACGTGACATTCCTGCTTACATGACAAAAAGAACATAAAATTTTGCCAGCATCGATTCTTTGGTAAAGACACCTCAGACATCAAGAAGGACAAAGCCCAGACTTGAGAGTTTGGGACCACACCCTAAATGCCCTGATATTCTTTATCAGTCCAATCTGTAATTTGTCATCCAAAAATTATATCCATTAGTTTTTCTTTGCCACATGTTTATTTAGAATACATTTTTAGCTGACTATATTTGGTCTTCCATTCAGAGAGAAAATTCAATATATTGTCACTCTAAGACTAAAAGGACAAAATGTAGGCAAAATATTTTAGATATATATTATTAATAATTATATTAATAGTGTGTTGCTATATTATATAGCCTCACCAATATAGCATATATTATATTAATAATATTCTATGTTATTATTAATATAAAATATAGTCTATTATTGATAATATAGAATATATTATTAATTCTCTCCAAATCCATTTATTTTGAGGCTTTTTGGCTCAAATAAGTATATTTTATTACACCTCTCAGGCAAAAAATTTTGACTGAATTCAAACAAGGTTACCTAAAAATTAATCGAAATGGGGACATATTTTTACGTAAGCTTTTCCAGTTGTTTATGAGTTTCTGCCAAGCTAAAATAAAGGGTGAGATGTAAAGATAAACTGACACTTTTCAAATTATGAGTCTGGCCAGTACGGTGACTGCATGCCAAGTCACGTCCAGCGTGGCACTGTCTGATCTACTTGGACATGGCGTAACAAAGGAGACGACGGAAGTGGGAAGCCTGGAGAGTTGATCCCTTTAAACAGTGTTTCCGATTTTCTCTGGTCTTGGAACAAACGAGAGTATAGCAAGGACTTTGGGGAATTAGTGATATTCATGGATTTCAAGGAAGTCATGAGTGTTCATTAGAGAACTGCTTAAGCTAGGCTGCCATTACTAGGGAGGGTGAGAATCATAGCTTTGAAGAATGCTTATTCCGCATCCACTCTCAACTCATTGGAGATGCCAATAATTTAGGGATTAGGTGAAAAGTAATGAGGAAAAGGATAACTGAAAGTTAACTGGGCCCGTATCCTCACAAACCACCATATTCTACTGCCCTGGTCTCCAAAGTTTCAAGGACTGGCAAGGCACTTAAAGGGGACATAACTGTGAGCTGAGATGAAACAACCCAGGGAGGAGAAGAAAGGAAGGATCTGCCTGCCTCCCTGCTCCCAATGGTCCAAGATAAGATAATTCATTCACACATTTATCACAACAATTACTTACTGAGTCCTGCTGTGTGCCAGGAAGACAGAAATTAATACTGACTATGGCAATAAAATAGTCACTGTTTACAAATCATTTACTCTGTGCTGGGGGTTCCACTGAGCACTGTCATTTCATTACTTCCTTTGATCCTCACAGGGACACCATGGTAAGTGCTATTTTTAGCACTATTTCACAGTCAAAGACACTGAGCCTGGGTCAGTAAGAGGGGTGGTTGGACTTTAAAGTCAGATGGTCTAAGTCGTGAGCCCACATTTTTAGCTACTGCTCCTTCCGGAGATAACTGTGTACAGACATGAGAGGTACAGAGGTACAGACATGTAAATATATCATTTCTGCTTACTCCTTCATCCATGCAGCCATTCAGTAGGCATTTATTGAACCCCTACTATATGTAGGCATTATGCTAGGCTCCAAGGATATGAAATCCAGGGAAAGGTCAGGACCCCAGAGTTGGGGGGACTGACAAACAGGTCCCTCTTCTCTGGCTCCCCACCGTGCTCCATTCACAACACTGCATTTGCTTTATTCCCTAACACACCCACAGCAGCTTGATGCCAAAGATATGTCTCACGCATCTCTGTATTCACAGCCCCCAAGAATTATGCCTGGTATGCAGAAAATGCCCAGGAAATATTTGTAGGATAGAATGTAGGAAAAACTTGAAAAAGACGCAAGTCACAAAAATGATTCCCTGGTTCATTAGGCCCTGACTTGCCTGACCCAAGGAAGGAGGATTGATGATGTAGTCCACGTAAAGGTAACTTGAATGATAATATTCCCTTGTGGAGTCCTCCCTGGGTGTCCAAATAGGAGCTCTGGGTTCCATAGTCAGCTCCCTTGATCCTGAAATCTATCAACCTTAGATCTTACCTTTATCAAATAGTAGCATTAATATCTAGAATCATGATAGAACTGTGGGAAGAGATGAATTTTGAAGTCAGACAGACAGGTTTGAATGCCAGCTCTGCCTCTAATTGTTTTTTGTTTAAGTCATTTAACTTCTCAGAGCTCCTCATCTGCAAAATGAAGTTAGTAATTGACTTCATTGGATCATGGTGAAAACTAAATGGTATGATAGCTAACTTTATGTGTCAACCTAGCTGGGTCACCTTATCCAGATTTTTGGTCAAATATTATTCTTGATGTTTCTGAGAGGCTGTTTTTTTTTTTTTTAATGAGATTAACATTTAAATCAGTGGAGTTTAACTAAAGCAGATTACCCTTTATAATGTGGGTGAGCCTCATCTAAGAAGTTGAAGGCCTGAGTAGAACAAAGCCTGACCTTCCCTGAACAAGAGGGAATTCTGCCAGAAGGTGACCTTCAAACTTGAACTGTACCATTAGCTCTCCTGGGTCTCCAGTCTGCTGGCCCACCCTGCAGATTTTGGACTTGCTAACCTTCACAATTACATAAACCAATTCCTTAAAATAAATCTCAATCTCTCTCTCTCTCTCTCTTTCTCTCTCTCTCTCTCTCTCTCTCTCTCTCTCCATGTATATTTTGATAGTCTGTTTCTCTGGAGAATCCCAACTAATACTATTGGTATGATTCTTGGACATCCCTGACATAGAACAGGTGCTCAATGGATATTAGCTTTATTCCCCCTTCCTTGGAGACTTTCAGCCTCTTCGTTCTACAGTATGAAGATGGCGGTGCAAAAAGGTACCAGGACTTGTCCACTATCCCAATGTAATCTTGAAAAGTTCTGAGATCAACCAGGCAGTCCATCAGCTTTGAGCATCACAACTTAAAGCATGGAACATCTGCTCCGTGCCTGAAGGGATCATTTCGTTTTCTATAAAGAATACCCTTGAAGGGACTTCAGAGTTTATCTGATCCAAAAATTTCTAAGGTGTTGGCCTGAGGGCCACATATGGGTTGCTTGGTTGGTCTGTTTTTCTGATACAAGTTTTTTTTTAATTATTAATTTAAGATTTGGAAAATATCACATAAGTCTGGATTCCTGGCTTCTCTTGAGGAATTGGAAGATCAGGTGACCTCAGGCCTGAACTCCTGCCCGGCAACATTGGGCTGGAGGTGAGAGGTCACCACCACCACCATAGAGGTCACCACAAGTCATGGGGGCATTTTACTCATTTGTGTTACCTGTTGACCCCTGCACACATTTGAGTCTGTGACTCCTTGCGTCCTCCAGCTCCTTCAATTTAGAAAAGAGGAAAGTGTGACCCAGAGAGGTCTGGTGTACTTGCACAGGGTCACGGAGCTGGGATTGGCAGAGCTGGGTCTAAAACCCTGGGTTTTTCTTCCTGGGCCCCTTAGAATATGCTCTATGCCAAATGAGCACAAATACTTTTATTGATGAATTAGGTGATTCCAAAGGCGTTCTCCTGTGAAACTTCTTTATTTCAGTAGTCAGATCAAGTTTATTGTTACAAATGAATGCAGTGCTTTAAGACAGAGCTAAATTATGACCTGTCTTACTCATCTCTGTGATTATAAGCACAATTTGGGGTCAGACCACACCTAACTCTGCCATTATCATGGGCAAATTTCTCACCTTTTTTTTTTTTTTGCGGTACGCGGGCCTCTCACTGTTGTGGCCTCTCCCGTCCCAGAGCACAGGCGCAGGACGCGCAGGCTCAGCGGCCATGGCTCAGCGGCCCAGCCACTCCGCGGCATGTGGGATCTTCCCGGACAGGGGCACGAACCCGTGTCCCCTGCATCGGCAGGCGGACTCTCAACCACTGCGCCACCAGGGAAGCCCTGTCACCTTTTTAATAATAGTTGTACAAACCACAAAGTGCAGTGGTGAAAATTAAATGAAATATTTCACGTAAACTTCTCAGTATAGGGTCTGGAATATAGTAAGCGTTCAACGTATGTTGTTGAATTAGGACCTCAGAGAAATTAAAATAAATATGGCAAAATAGCAAAGTAGCTAAACAGTTTTGCATCTGCAAATACGTATGAGTTCACAGTGATCCCATCCATTCAAATCCAACACCAGAGTGTTTTCTTTTTTTTTTTTTTGCGGTACACGGGCCTCTCACTGTTGTGGCCTCTCCCGTTGCGGAGCACAGACTCCGGACGCGCAGGCTCAGCGGCCATGGCTCACGGGCCCAGCCGCTCCGCGACACGTGGGATCCTCCCGGACTGGGGCACGAACCCGTGTCCCCTTCATCGGCAGGCAGACTCTCAACCACTGCGCCACCAGGGAAGCCCCAGAGTGTTTTCTTTATCTTTACCACTTTATATATTCATTCTTTGTGATATTTCATCTAACCTACAAAACATGATATATGTCAGTACAAACTTATTGATTAAAGTTCACGATTTAGGGACTTCCCTGGTGGCCCAGTGGTTAAGACTCCCTGCTTCCAATGCAGGGGGCGCGAGTTCCATCCCTGGTCGGGGAACTAAGATCCCACAAGCTGCACAGCGTGGCCAGAAAATTAATCAATATTTAAAAATATTTTTTTTTAAAGTTCAAGATTTATTTGTGGTTATTTACATCCTTAGAATATACCCCAATAATAGTGCACAGTCAGGATGTTATGTTCAAACAAAACTTGAATTAATCCCTTACGCCTGGGTGGTTGAGTTATCGATAAGATGTACAGTTGGGTCAATTTGCTGCTGTTTGTATTGATTTTGGAATCTCTTTTATTTCATCTTTTATGATTTAATTTTGGGTTTTAATATGTTATCCTTGTTTCAGCCAATAAGTACTATGTTACTGGGATTACAGTAATGAAAAAGACAGAGTGTCTGTCTTCTAAAAGCTTAGAGGTGGTAGAGGAAACACACATATAAACAGACCATTACTATAAACCATGTCTTGGAGGTATGGATGGAGAGCTGAGGGGTCTTGGTGGTTTGACTGGTAGATAATGGGGGCTTAATAAAGCTTGCTGAACAAATCAATGAGTGACTGAATCAATGAACCGATTTTTCCTTTTATTTGTCCCCTCTAGACTATGGGTTCTTCAAGATGAGGACTCAACCTAATTGATCTCTGTACCCCAGGGAGGGCCAGAATTGGTCCCAATCTATGCCTTTAGAATAAAAGCAGCCATTCTAGGGCCCTGCCTTCAGCACTAGGACTAAATTAATTCCATGAATGCCATATATTTCACTTGTCAGAGTAGCTGTCCCATGCTGTCTCAGCACTTTCCCGCTCTTTTCTTTTTTTTTATGGTTATTACATTTTAATATATATTAAATATTATTATTTTTAACCTCTTTATTAGAGTATAATTGCTTTACAATGCTGTGTTAGTTTCTGCTGTATAACAAAGGGAATCAGCTATACGTATACATATATCCCCATATCCCCTCCCTTTTGCATCTCCCTCCCACCCTCCCTATTCCACCCCTCTAGGTGGTCACAAAGCACTTAGGTCACACAAAGTCAAGCTCATCACTTTCTTCACTTGTCTTCATGGAAAACCATGTTCCTATTTTAAAATGAGGGTGGGGTGGGGTTGGGGAATACTATTCATTGAAAAAGAAAAAGAAGAAAATAATGGAGGGACTTCCCTGTGGCACAGTGGTTAAGAATCCGCCTGCCAATGCAGGCAACACAGGTTCGATCCCTGGCCCGGGAAGATCCCACATGCCGTGGAGCAGCTAAGCCCGTGAGCCATATATACTGAGCCCACGTGCTGCAACTACTGAAGCCTGTGCACCTAGAGCCCGTGCTCCGCAACAAGAAGCTCGTGCAGAAGCTCATGACTTCTGTGGCCCGGGGCCAAAGTCAAAGACTCCCAGCAGCTAAGGGTGACCTGAGACCTAGTGGTTCCCAAGGCGCTTTTCTCCCTCCAGCAGTCAACTTGGATCTGATTATTCTACCCATTCCAGGAAATTCCCTGGAAGGCAGCTCTGTGGAACTGAACTGGGAGATTTCACAAAGGGAGATTTGTTCTTGCACTAAAGGCTCCAGTTAGCTACCTTATTTCTTCCCAGTCTTACCCTTTTCCAATGCCCTTTCAGTACAATATTCACTGGGAGGGAGCTTGTCATTCCAGCACATTTTTTTTCTTCCAGCGCTTTTGTCTTCTCATTTTATTCTAGCAAGGAGAGCTGCCCACCTTTACAGCCACCAGAGTAGTGGGTGGTCGGGAGAGCAGGGGCTTGGATTGGCAATGACAGCGGGGGTTGTTGAACTCTGGGTGGGCTTGAAGAATGAAAATTATAGTTCTTAGAATGATGTTTGGGGGGCAGTGGTCATGTTGATACCTTTTGTCAATATCCAGCTTGCGATGGGAGCCAGCTCTTAGTGAAAGGTCTTAGGAGGATCCCTGGCCCAGTCCTCTCAAGTGGGCAAGTATTAACCATCTAGGATGATTCAAAACTCACCTAGGATGAGAGAAAGTGTGGCTGAACCTGCTCATTGGCAAGAGGGCCATTCCCTACCCTCTTCTCCATTGCCCACAGGGTCACAGGGTCTCAGCTTCCAAACCAAGTAGGCTCGTCAAGCAATTTCCTCCAGAATAAAAACAGGTTCTAGCATCTTTTTGAATTTAAAAAACTAACCTTGATGGTACTCTATGTGTTATGCACTATTCTGAGAACTGTACATCTATTTTCTCACTTAAAGCTTAAACAACCCAAAGAGATGGATACAATTATCACCCCCATTTTACAGGTAGAGAAACTGAGCTCTGTTCTAAGCACTTTACATGTGTCAGGTCCTAGAGATCAGATGGATCTGTATGACCGTCAACGTGAGGCTAGCAGACCTGGGAGGCAGGTGCCATGCTCCGTGTGCTTCCACCATGCGCCATTCACTTCAGTTATTTCTACTCCCAGAAACAACAACGGCCACGTCTGACAGTGACAAAGCGACAACTGAGTGCCCTTAGGGCAAGAACGACTCCTCTACTTGCCCGGTCTGTGGAGTCATTTGGGGTGCTGCTCTTGACTAAGTGGCTTCCAAACTGTTCTCCCACCCTCCCAGAGAACCTGTCAGCCTCTGAGATTCCCTAGAAAATGTATTTCCAGCCAGAGGTGTATTCAGCCGTTGCAGCTGAAGTCACTGGTTGATACATGTGTACAACACGTGTTAGTTTTCTCTTCTCTGCAAGTTTGCATGGTGTATCAAGATTTTAAATGTTGTTTCACACTTACATCCCTTATTAAGAATCACAAATTTCATGATGTCATCACATAGACTCTTGGAAAGTCTCAAGTGAGTTTTCTTAACAGAAAAAAGGTGTGTCATCATGTGATTCTCCAAGCTGAGATTCCTGTTGGAACGTAAACAGCACTATTCCTTCTTTGATGTCTCCGAGGACAAAGAGGAATGGGTGAGGGTTTTCAGGTCTTCAACAGACTGTGAGTTTGGACTCCTCTGGGCACCTATTCCCGCCTCCTCCACTCACGAGACATACCCAGGATGATGATCCATCCTCTCTTCCAGCTGCCCAACTCACTTGACCTTGGGGTGGGGTAGGTGAGAGGATGTGTTGCCTTTGGAAGCCCATCTCCAGCTTGTTTAATTCTTCCTCCAAACCCGTAGATAATTGTTGCAGGTTTTTTTCCCAGCTTCACTGAAGTATGATTGACAAATAAATATATATTTGAGGTATAAAATGTGATGTTTTGGTATAGGTATACATTATGAAATGATTATCACAATCTAATTAACATATTCATCTCACATAGTTATGTGTGTGTGTGTGTGTGTGTGTGTGTGTGTGTGTGTGTGTGTGGTGAAAAAACTTGAGATCTACTCTCTTAGAAAATTTCAAATACACAACACAGTATTGTTAACCTTCGTCACCATGTTGTACACTAGGTCTCCAGAGCTTGTTCATCTTATAACCAAAACTTCACAACACCCTTTGACCAGCATCTCCCAGTTTCCCCCACCCGCCAGGCCCTGGTAACCACCATTCTATTTGCTGTTACTATTGATATAAAGTTGACTTTCTTAGATTCCGCATATAAGTGAGGTCAAGCGGTATTTGCAGACACAATTGTTGTTAAAAGAATGATTCCACAAAGTCCTTCATTACTCATTTATTATTTTTACAGTACAACTCATTTATATCTGTTATTAATATATTCCAAACTGGAGATTCACAGATGTTAATGAACTTGCTCACTGGGTCACTTGTCTCTTAATCCCACTACCTTGTGCTGTTTGCACTTTGATTCAAGGATGAAAAAGACAATGTGAACCCATGTGAATCAAGTTCAAGGACAAATGCTGTCAGGGACCAATTCCAACCCTTCTGTGCTTTGTGTGTGTGATCCGAGGGCCAGCCAACCACTGCCTCTCGGGATAGCAACTGACTCCCTGATGGATTGATAAAAAACACATATTAAAATGATGACTCATGTAGTAAAAATAAATTGCTTCATTATTTTTAAAAAACTGTGAGAAAAATGTTAGATTAACATTGCATTTATAAAATGCCTCTTAAAGTTATACTCTAGGTTTAACATTTTACTTCATACAATTTTAATTTGTCATATAGAACATTTATCTATATACATAAGTACTTGCCTTTTAAAAATCCACAAAAACAGAGTCATTCTGTGCAGTACAGATTCTACCTGAGATGCTTGAGTCACAGTCTTAGGAGTTGTTCTCAGGAGGAATGGGATGCCAGGAAGTAAGTCAACATGGCTCCTGCTGCATCCTTTCCATCGGGGAGTGTGCACTTCTGGGTTGAGCTTGTTTCCAACAAGAGCTAAAATGCACAGAAAGCTGTCGAGCCAAAGAAAGAATGTGTTTTGCCAAAATATTTGATATATACTTGGCCTTGTCTGCCAGGTCTATAAGAGACACAGATGTGGCATGAAACAGAACAACATAATCGGTGACATGGGGCTAAAGAAAGAACCACTGAAGGCAGCATCACTGTGGATTGAGAGACACTGTTTTTTATAACACAAAAGTGTGTGTACATGCTCTTCCCTTTACAGTTGCAGCAGTATTTTCAATTACTTTTAAAGCAGTATTTTCTGAGAAAGAACTGCATTTTACTTTACTGCTATATAGTTTTCTAGATATTTTTGCTTTCCACCATGAGAGGAAAATCAAGTTCTTCCTGGATGAAATAGGATATTTTGCATTTTGCTATTACATAAAGCATTAAACAGGAAGTCTGAGTCCTTTTTTATACCACTAATAAGATAACGTGGCTACAAAGGCTTTCAGAGTCACTCTTCAATTCTTTCCAAAGCATTGTCAAAGTTTTTGTAATTTTTGTAAATTTTTTAACATATCAATATTATTAACCACATCAGTGCCAGCCTTTCAAGTCCCTACACAAACCTTCAGTGACTTTTCACTCAGATTTAATTTAAAATCCTTTGAATTAGAGGATACAGAGCTCAAAATAATCTGTCTCTCCACTCCCAATTCCCTGAACTAAGCTCTCACCACCTCGACTCTGCGTCCATCAGCCATTTTGGACAACTTTCTTTCCAAATAAGTGTATCTTGCTCTTACCTCTGAGCGCTTGCACTTTGCCTGGAACACTGTTCCTCAGCCCCAGGTAGGAGCGAGCTCCCCCTCTTACCTGCTTCTTATGTCACTCTCCCTGACCACGCTTTTGAATATTGCAAGTCCCTCCTCACTTTTTTCCCCTGTAGCACTCATCACCACCTAATATGTTATATAACTCACTTATTTCATGTTTTGTATATAAATGTCTAGTGGAAACCAAGCACTCTGAAAATACCAATTGCTTTTATTTGTTTTCTGTTTGCATTTAACTTGAGCATCCCCAAAACCTAGAACCGTGCTTAGCACAGAGGTCGTCAATAAGTCTTGTTGAATAAATTTCTAGTGTTTTAAAATAAACAAATATATATATTAAAAAAAGAAAAGTATGTGTACACATACACACACTTATACATACATATGTATGTATGTGTATCCTTTCAAGTATCAGAAATCTATTTGAAAGTGTGCCTCAAATATTATAAGGTCATAAACCATCACAGAAGAAAAATAGAGAGCCTTTAG
Source organism: Neophocaena asiaeorientalis asiaeorientalis (assembly GCF_003031525.2). Taxonomy (NCBI): domain Eukaryota; kingdom Metazoa; phylum Chordata; class Mammalia; order Artiodactyla; family Phocoenidae; genus Neophocaena; species Neophocaena asiaeorientalis. The sequence goes on from NW_020172818.1 coordinate 5,758,180, forward strand.
GAGTTGGAAAAGGGAAATTAGGTTCTGGGTCATTCCCAAACTCAGCCTTTGAGTGAGTATGATGGTGGGTACAAGTTGGCATAGTAAGAGGATTTCCTAGAGCAAACAAGAATAAAGTGGGGAGACAGGGCATAGCAGGTTTATGAGTAAAATATGAGGGTCATAAGCAGTCAATAATTCAGCAGACATGTCACTTATAAGAAGAGCGATATGGAGGATCTATTTAGATACATAGGCCAGAAAGTCCTTAGGGCTAGAGGTGCATGGTCAATGGCAAAGGTGCAAAATCGGAACTACAGAGAGAGCGGAGGCAGGGATGAAACATCATGGTAATGAAGATACAAAGGTGTTGCAAGAAGAAAATAGCACCTCAGCCCCCAGCCACCTCCAGGGCTCCTCAGGGCTCTCTGCAGCATCGTGTGAAGCCTTGGGACCAGCCTCCTCTTTGGTCTCCACCAGCTTTGACCTTAAACACTTAAATGAGTCTTCTTGGGGGAAGATTCTCACAAATTGATTTTTGCTAAATCCATTTCATCTCTGAAAGGGGACATAAAGAACAAAATTTTCCTAACACAGGGAGCCACTTCATGGGGTATCCTGGTGAGGATCCAGAACTCAGCAAGCAACCCCAACAATAAGGCAGAGTCTTGAGAAGAAGACAGCCAGGTTACCCAGTGGATTAGCAGGGAGCTATTTCTGAAGACTTTCTGCAGGTAGGCAGGAGGCAAGCCTGAATCTTAATCAGAACTGGTCCCTAGCATCCATTCTCATGTCCAGCCAAGACTACATCCCACAAGGATGTACCTAAGTGGAGAACAGGCTGTAGCTGTAAGGGCTGCTGAAGGAAACAGGATTGTCAACCAGGGGCAGGCAGAAAGGAGCCAACCTTGGGTGAGTGATTTCTTACATATGAGACACTATGCTAGACTGTCAATTTTTGTCATCTTTTTTAGTTCTTACCACATTTTGATGAGGGTAAGTTTATAATCCTTATTTAAGTGACAAAGAAGCTGAATTTCAGAGAGGTTAGGTACTTCATTCTAGATCACAGAATGATGACAAAATATGAACCCAGAAATGTCTGACTCCAAAATTTATGCTGTTTTCAACAAACCTAGTGGGTTCCCTGAAGGATTCTCAAATTAGCTTATTAATTCTTCACTCAATGCATCTATGTTTTAACCAAAAAACTAGAAAATCTCCAGATGTTTAAAAATTAAGCAACACATTTTGAAATAACAATTAAATCAGAAAATATTTTTAACTAAATGATCATGAAAAGAGACATATCCAAACATTTTAAGAGCTGCAGCTAAAGCAGCACTCAGAGAAAAATTTATAGTGCTAAAATGTACATATAAGAAAAGAAAATGTACTGAAAAATCAATGATCTAAACTTCCATCTTAAGAAGCTGAATAAAGAAACCCAACGAGATTAGAAGGAATATCTATATCTCTAATAATAAAGACAAAAGCAAAACCCAAATAAGTAGAAAGAGAAAATCAACAAAGTTAAAGGTTGGTTCTTTGAAAGAGTAGTAAAAATGATAATCCCCAAGCAAGACTAATCAGGTAAAATTCAAGTGAGAAATAAATTGTCACATCAAGAACAAATATATATATATTAACTGCCTCCTATAGAAATAAGACACTGAGAATCAGGAGGAGAAGGAAGAGGAAGAGGACAAAAAAAGTATCTGTTTTGAAGCCATCTAGAAAATCACATTTCAGATTCTATTGTATTTAATTTAATCCAACATGCATTTATTGGAAGAGAACATAAGGGCTGTCCATCTGGTTTTATCAGTCTAGAAAGAGAGAGCACATGAATTTTGGAGTTCAAGAAAGCTGAGTTCAAATTCATTCTCTACCTTGAACTAAATGTATGATTTTGGGAAAAGTATATAAACTCTCTGAACTTCCTTTTTCTCATTTGAAAAATGGGGGATAATAATATCAACCTCATAGGGCTATCGGAAGGATTAGAGATAAAGCACCAAGCATGTGGGTAGCTTATATCTTACAGAATATTTTTCCCAACATGACCCATAACCATGGCATTTATAGTTTATCTGTAGGAAGGGTACAAAAATATATCCTGAAACAAGGTCATTCATATGGAAATGTAACCTTTTCTGAAAAGTCTGGGCATTTACTTTTCTTGACCTGCCAATAAGAGAGGCTTGGAGGGGTCATTCTTCAATGGAAAGGATGTTACCAACATATTAATAACATAAAGCATCATATGAAAATTAAAATGAAATAATATAAAATTTCCACTCTAATTTTATACAATAATTAATCTCTCTTGACTATTAGGAGATCGAAATAAAAACTATGCCAATAACATAAGTTATTTTAAGACTCTAGAGGAAAAGGCTCCCATCTCCAGTGTTGATATTATGACGGAGAATTCTCCTGAATCCTCAGCTTTCCACCAGCGTGTCTCCTGAGTCATGCATTTTGATGTATACTGCAGGGCCTCAACCACACAGACTGGCTCATCTGCAAGATGAATCCTCAGGCTTTTTCACACACTGAAGGAACTTGCCAGAGCTATGACGAGAAAGGAAAAAAGGAGATCAAGAGGCAGTACAATACACCTATGGTCAACTCACCAATGAAAGAAGCCCCTTTGTTAACGACAAAACTACGCATGGACCACTTAGCATCCACACAAGTTTCTTTCCTGCAGTGACGACAAGGAGAAAGGTCAAGTCCAAGAGTGAATGACTGAAAGTACAGCCCAATTTAGCTTCATTTCACTTGTAAAACCATAGAAATAAATAACTGATGTTTGATGATAATATGTGGAGATGAAAATGTCTGGCTCACACAAGTCACAGATATGTGCCATGAATGCCAGCTGAGAGTCAGGAAGCAGCAGAAGCAGCAGCCTAAGAGGAGGGACCTCCATATTTTCTGCTGAGGATTTGCTTTCTCTTCAAAAACTTCCTGAGGAAGTGTTGGGTCTAAGCGTCAGGCAGCAAGAGGTCATAGACTCTCTGGGAGATGGCTGGCGGCCATCAGCAAAAGGACCGCAATCCCTGGCACAGAAAGAATCCTAGATAAGTATTAGCAGGTGAATGACTCTTGCTTTCATAAAAATCAAATAACACAGCCACAGGGTCCAATGGGAGTGGTTAGCACATGGAGGAGAGGGGTGGAGAGCAGGGTAAGTGGTTCCTTAGATTGCAGCTGAATCTGTTTTTGCTAAATGTGAGTCGAGAGAGAGAGCGAGAGGCTTAGAAGCAGCTACCAGTACCCCTGGATTTCTAGGATAGGCCATCTCAGGCTCATCTCTAGCCAACTGTCATGACCAGTTGGGTATAGTGGCTCTAAGTAGAGAGTCAAGCCATCCTCACCAATACAGTGATCTGAGATTCCCCACATGAATACATTCTAGGAGGGAAAAGTATCTTCTTCCTTAAGGAAATAATGCTTCAGAAAAGGAATCTTTAGAGGACTATTTAGGATTTTTGAAGCCACCTTTGCTTTACAGTAAATGAAGAGAATAGGAAGACATTGCTTAATTAGTTTCTCATTTATTGGGAAGTCAATTTTAGTAAAGGAGCAGCAATGGTGCTGTTAAGATAATCTCTCTCCAATGATATATAAATATCCACATCCAATGTTCCAGTAAAATGGACACACTTGTGATATGTTGGATAACACATTGAGGATAGAGACAGAGTATCTTGAAATAACATAAAAGGAGAAATGCACCTTTAGGGTTTTTTAATATGCCACTAGAGCACACTAGCCAGAAAAAGCAACCTGACTATTTGCTTTTTTTAAAGTAATCTAAAAAGTAGTCTTTTAACTCCACTGGTTAAAACATATCTTAAGAAATTCTGGGGACATCCCTGGTGGCACAATGGTTGGGAATCCGCCCGCCAATGCAGGGGACATGGGTTCGATCCCTGGTCCGGGAACATCCTACATGCCACAGAGCAACTAAGCCCGTGCGCCACAACTACTGAGCCTGCGCTCTAGAGCCCATGAACCACAACTTCTGAAGCCCGCGCGCCTAGAGCCCATGCTCTGCAACAAGAGAAGCCACCACAATGAGAAGCCCACGCAAGGAGGGAGCCCACACATAGCAACGAAGACCCAACGCAGACAAAAATTTAAAAAAGAAAAAAAAGAAAATCTGTGTATATTTTACAAAACTGAGTGTGTGTATGGAAAAAATGACTTTAAGGATATACAGCCATATGTCAATCGTGTTTGTCTCTGAGTAATGAGATTTATTAAAAGGTAATAGAATCAGTAGAAGGTCTAATCCATGTAAATGTAATTACAATTCTGTTTGCTTATTTAAAAAATCATACTGAAACAGCGGGACAAATTTGGCTAAATCGGAAAGTATGTTTGGGATGGAGTGATTTAAACTACAGTCTACATCTATATCCATGACATTCACTTTGGGCTCCCCTAGAGACAAGCAGCTTGCAAAGCCACAGAACTCTTAGACACAACAAGGGCTCCTGGTAATTCAAGGAGGCATGCCGAGTATATCATGACCTCATGGGTGGAGAAAAACAACAGGGATTTCAAATATGATCCCCAAGTTTAAGGTCACATGAGCTGGTGCTCTGAGTGACAGGTGCTGGCTTATGAATCACGTCTTCCTAGGTGAGCCACTATACAAGTCCAGGTGGGACTTGTATTATAATCTATTCCCAGGTGGAGAATGAATGAGCTCACCCAGAGCCTGCAGTTTGGGCCATTCATAAAAAAATGGGGAATGCTTAATGTAAGAAAAGAGATAAAAGAGTGTTGGGGACTACTCATCTACATTCCCCAATCTTGTCCTAGGTTTTAGCATTCCATTTTCTCAATGCAAAGTATCTTTGAGTAACTTAACCTGGTCAGATGTTTGCCATGTTTCTTTTATAGTTGTTCCTTTGTTCTGTTTGTTTTCCCATCTAACTGCTGTAGAAGGCTTCTGTTATTTTCTGGCAGTTTCCAGAGAGAAGCCAGCTGACTGATGGGGAATTCAGGTCATTTGAGAGACAAAGGCCTCAGTGAATGTTCTTTGAATCTGTCCTTCTGTTTTTCTGACATGGTTGGTGGGAAAGGGAGGTGATAGGGAAGTGATGGGGAAAGTATCCTAACGTTTCAGCTTCTACATTCCTTAAGAAAAGTTTTCTCTCTGCATCTGTCTTGTTCCAAGCTATCACATATGGGAAAATTTCCAAAGATGCTTTTAGCAAAGACCCCTGTCTATATTACGTATTGGCCACAACTTCTTAAAAATAGTGAGGGGAGAGGGGTCCCAGTTTTGATAACAGGGTTGCAGGTGACTTTAAATATATATACCTATCCGTAATGTAAACTTTTCTCCAATAAACATGTATTACTGGTAAGTATTTCTTTTAAGATTTTACATTTTTTCATTAGAAAATGATAAAGCTTGGTAAACTGCCATTTGGCAACTTACCAAGTGTTAGGCGTCTACACTGAGACCCAACTAAAGAAACCTCACCTGCAAAATTATGCCAAATCACAAGGATTTTATAAATCCTTTGCATATGGCAAAACGTGCTTCTACTCCTCTGAAAGCTACGAGTTCTGGGTCAGGCCTCTCATGTGGGAAACCAGGAAAGATGCCCTCAAAGTCTGGGTCAGCTTTACAGGAAAATAACTGCTTGAGTCAGGTGTGGAAGGAAGAGAAAGAGGAAGGAAGGTGGACAGCAGGAGGCCACTGGCTGGAAACACCTTCTGGGCTGAGCTGGGGAAGAGCAGAGTTCACCATAGGTCACCACCCAGATCACCATCAAGGCCCAAGGGAAGATGCCTGTGGATGGCTAGACAGCCATTTCTTCTTCAAGAAGACATCAATTACCTGTAGTTATCCTGGCAAGTAAATTTGATATTCCTTTGCATTATAATCCATCTCAGATCATTTATGGAGGAACCCGAGCAGGAGTCACTGGGAAAAAAAAGAAGAAAATGTTAAAATAGCAAGAGCTCACAAACATTTCCTGAGTCTCTTGGTTTCTTCCAGGTAGCAGGCCTTGGTCAAGGTCCTGGGGTAAAGAGGTGAAGCAGAGGTAGCTTCTAAGAGCTCACAGGTCAGCAGGGGAGCCAAAGGTGTGAACTACGTAGATACCTACCATGGAAATAAAATTAAGAGACTGTTGGAATGGGGTAAATGTAGAGTAAGGCCCCATTCATTTCCTGAGCCCGTCCTTTCTCAATGCATTTCTGTGACTGTGGACTCTTTCATGGACTGATTCCTGAAATAACCTTGAGAATATATGGGTACAAGGTAGTAACATATACCTGGGAAGTTTTCCAAGGTCATGGATCACCCAAGCCTGTAGCGTATGAACCTTCGTTGGATTCAAGTTATGGACTTCCACACGTCCAAAAGTGCTAAGATGGAAGAGACAAAGAACATTGTTAACCCCAGACTAAATTTTTTGGGCATCCACAGCCCCTGCGAAAAGCCAACAGGCGGGGTGCCATTGGTTAGAACTTACCCTTTGGATGTGATCCGTGATTTGCATTAAAATCAGACATCTTTACCCATTCAATGTGACCCTAAATGAGTAAGATTCTCAAAAGAAGATTCTTAATCTGTACATTGATGGTGATTCTTTAAGTACCTGCTATTCCAAGAGTGGGCCTTAGACCAACGTAATGAGCTCATTAGACCTGCGGAATCTCTGCCCGCCACCACCTGCTGGATCAGCACCTGCGCCGAACAATCGCCGGGTGATCAACTCACTCTCTGAGTCTGAGAAGCACATCGTTGAAAGACCCCGATGTCCTGCTCTAACCCCAGCCTTAAACTCTCCCCACTAGTCTCTACCACTCCTGTTACGAGTACTTGGATCCCTAATATCGGATTACAAAATTCTGGAATGTTAACACCTGTACCCATAAACCTACAAGGTTGGGGTCAGAAGAAGACAGAAGGACAAACGTTTCTTGGTGGAATTAAACATTGAAAGAGGAGAGAAGGAAAATTAATTTGGGGCACATTAATACATGCTCCCTCCTCTCAATCAGACTTATCCGGGGAAAGACTGAAGAAGAGAGACTGGAAAGGTAATCAATTTGGTAAAAACTCTAAGTATGGAAGGGTGTTAGAGAAGGAAGGCATGAGTGTGACCAGAGTCAGTGGTTAAAGGAGTGGATGTGGAATCTAGAAAAATGGTACAGATAAACTTATTTGCAAAGCAGAAATAGAGTCACAGAAGTAGAGAACAAACTTACGGTTACCAAGCAGGGGAAGGTGGGGTGGGACGAACTGGGAGATTGGGACTGACATATATACACTACTATGTATAAAATAGATAATTAATGAGAACCTACTGTATAGCACAGGGAACTCTACTCAGTGCTCTGTGGTGACCTAAATGGGAAGGAAATCTAAAAAAGAGTGGGTATATTTATATGTATAACTGATTCACTTTGCTGTACAGCAGAAACTAACACAACATTGTAAAGCAACTATACTCTAAGAAAAATTAATTAAAAATATGGAATTTCCCTAGTGGCACAGTGGTTAAGAATCTGCCTGCCAATGCAGGGGACACGGGTTCGAGCCCTGGTCCGGGAAGATCCTACATGCCGTGGAGCAAATAAGCCCGTGTGCCACAACTACTGAGCCTGCACTCTAGAGCCCGCAAGCCACAGCTACTGAGCCCACGTGTCACAACTACTGAAGCCTGCGTGCCTAGAGCCTGTGCTCCACAGCAAGAGAAGCCACTGCAATGAGAAGCACGTGCACCACAACGAAGAGTAGCCCCCACCTGCTGCAACTAAGGAAAGCCCACGCAGCAACGAAGACCCAACGCAGCCAAAAATAAATTAAATAATTTTTAAAAATTAATAAAAAAATAAAAAACAAAGGAGAGCACAATAACTGATACTCATCCAGCACTTTCTCTGTCAGGCACAGGGCTCAGCATTTTTCATACATTATCCCAGTTAATCTTCATACCACCAGCACCTCCTCAGGTACATACATACTACAGGGGCCCTGCTAAGGTCACATAGGTGAGATGTCATGACCTCTGGAGTCCCCGCTTTTAACCACTATAATAAACCACTGACACTGTCTGCAAAGAGGTAATGAAGGTCAAACGCCCAGCAGAACTCCTGCTGTTCCCAATAGTAGACTTACTGCTGACTTGGGATTCATACCATCCAGGGAGGAGAGAGGAGTCAGGCAGATCTTCGTGGGTGGTAAGACTTTAGACAGAAGGAAGGAGGGGCCAGGTCATATGGGGGAGCAGCGTGAACAAAGGTGGAAAATGGGCAGGATGGAGTGTCATGGGAGAGAGAGCTGAGAAGATTATAGCAGGCGTCGTAAAGCCAAGAGGAGGAGCTGGACACGTGCAAGGACCATTAGGACTTTTGCAGGATTTTAAACAATGGAGAAACCAGACAAAAGTGTTGACTTCGAAAGACAAAGCTCACCATAGAATACAAACATTTTACTTTTTTTAGCCCGGATTCAGTACTGACCTTCAACATGAAAAGCGTATTCTTCTAAAGATGAATTGGCCCATAGGGACTGTGCTAACCCTTACAAATAGGATGCAAAGAAATAAGTACCTCTTTCTATCAAAGGCGTTACTGATGGATCCATTGAGCACCACCTGGACCACACCACAGGCATTTTCTGCAAACTTAAGAACAGAAACACCATTCCTCAGCATGCAAACGTAAGTGCCACGCCCCAGCACTTCCATCCCAAACAGCTCTTAGCATCATCTGGTGAAGGAGGAACGGCCTGTATGGCTCTAGCTCGGTCAGGCCAGATCTGTGTAATTTTCATCCCAAGCCATCGGAGGGATTATGCTTCCCATGAGAGTTTTCTGGAAGCAGTTGCTGCAGTCTGTGTCTGAACAATGAAGTCCAACATCATCACTGCTAAATTGGCGGTTCAGAAGGTGGAAGTCCAGGGAGCCCCCTGGCAGTCCAGGGGTTAAGACTCAGTGCTTCCAATGCAGCGGGTGTGGGTTCGATCCCTGGTCAGGGAATTAAGATCCTACATGCCACGTAGTGCGGCCAGAAAATAAAAGGTGGAAGTCCGGATGACTAAGAGCAACATAAGGAGGAGGGAGGAAGGTAAAAGCACTTTCTTGGGGCCATGCACTGTAGACACTGCACATTTCATTTAGTGGGAGCAGGGTAGACACGTAAGGAGTAAGAGAAATGAAGAAAGAAAAAAGAAAACGTCAAGAAACAAGAAACTGTGGAGACATGGTGACACTGAAACCTGCAAAGGCATAAAGAGAAACGGGGAATGGATGAGTGTGTATTTTTGAGCAAGGGGTTTTGAAACTAAGCAATATACTTGTTTCCTCCAGGAGGCGCATCCAGATCCCTGGGACTAGCTCAGGTCTCCTTCACACATTATACAACTATACCGCATTGTGAGGTTGAGCTTAACGCGGGGTTAGCCACCGGTACCGAGAGTTCTGTGAGAGCTGTGAGCCTGGCTGTCCCGCTCGCCACTGCAGTGCTGGAGCCTCGCAGCTAGGGCACCCAGGGAGAATCCACGCATGGAGAAGAGGCAAGGGAAAGGGGAGGCAAGGAGTCCAAATACTCTGCGATGGAGAGTATTGAAGAACCCAGGACAACAGAAGCCAAGTCCTGAAGGATGAATCAGATTCTGCCTGGTTAAGGTCGAGGCAGACGCAAACCAAAAGGCCCAGGAGCTTGCTAGAGGAGTGATGTTTGGGGAAAAACTTCAGTGGATGCTGAAGCTAGGTAGATTAGTTAGTTCACAGAGGGCCATGAATGCTTTGCCAAGGAATCCGGCCTTTACTCCGCAGGAGATAAAACACTACTGAACAATTTGAAAGGGAATTGTGAAAATCCTGTGTGGTGTCAGTCTTTCTCCTGGGGGTGATGAGCAGAGGACAGAGGCCCGATTACGATCAATCACAAGTGCTAACCCAGCAGAATGGGTGCCAAGCACTAACCCTGTCCTATGTAAGTCTCAACAGCCCCCGCAGAGTAACTCTTGGGTCAGTTTGCCCCAAGGTCATATCACTTGGAAACAAGGAAATGAGCCGGTGGGGGGGTTGCGGGGGAGACGGAGGGGGCGGGGGGATCCAAACCACCAAGCAGCACTGCCTCTGGTGTCAGAAAAAGAAAAGATCAAGTCGGATGAAAGAAGCCCATTTACATCCATCTATCTCTGAGAACTTGGCCAAGATAAAGGTGCAGTCCCAGGGGAGCTCACAATGGTAGAGCACCTTCCTTCATTTTCCTGTGCTCCTGGCCCCAAGGACAGTGTGAGGAACACAAGTAGGTGCTTGACACATACAAAATGTGACTTGGCTTTCAACGTTTTCAGCAACAGCACTGCCACCAAACAGATCACAGAGTGATAACATACATAGAAACTATTCTCAGAAAAAGCAAACAAACAACGACAACCAAAAACTCTGCAGTGCCTCTGATTTTCACAGCACATAGTAGGTACTCTACAAATATTTGTTAAAGGAATGCATTCAGGTAAACCATACCAGGGTTTACCTGAATCTCCTTAAGGTAGGTGAGGCTCTCAGCTCTGCTACTCACTAGCCCATTGACTTTGAATGAGTCACTTAACCTCTTAAGTTTCCTCACCTGGAACATGGACATTTGTACCTTCTCGTGCCGCCTGTTGTGATGACTAAACAAAATGACACAGGTGACACAACTGGCCCAGGATTTGTCATGAATATGCACTTAACATATGTGAGTTCTCACTTCGCCCAGCTCATCCGATGTCTGAGTTAATTTTGGAGAATTCTAAGTAGTGTAGTTTCATTTTCTCCCGTGTTTTCCATTCATTTCTTTTCTTTCTTCCTTTCTTTCCCTTTTTTTCCCTTGTCCGCTTACAAATAAGCAACTTACAAGAAAAATAAATATGCACAAAGACAGCTTAGAGTGAGGTCAGAAATAGATAGCGGGGAGGATGGTATTTCCCAGCCTGGATTCTGGATCTGGAGTCAGATAATTTGGATAAACACCTAGATCTGCCACTTCCTGTGTACATTTAGTAGAAGGCTTATTTACCTGCACCTCCATTTTGTCACTTATAAAATGGATGTGATACTCATGGTGCCTACTTCATAGGGTTCCGGTGAGGATGAAAGATTTTAATCCATGTAAAGACCTGAGGACTGTGCCTGGCACACAGTAAACGGTCTGCAAATGTAGATTATTAAGACTGTCCCAGGAACCTAAGATTGGCCAATACCAGGATCAGAGGATTTAAAAAACCCAGAGATGGGCAACCAAAGCCAAAAAATGGATAAGAGCAAGAAGTCTTCAAATAGAGCTCAGCGACCTTCCACGAATGCCCACAAATTACACATGAAAATATTCTAGCATGTGCTTATGAACATTTTTCTGAGGAAAGAATACTAAACTTCTGTTTCTAAAATGATCTGTGACCCAAATGAGTTAAAACCAACCACTTACTGGATGACCTCTTAAGCTCTTTGGTCTCCAAGATTCTAGAATTTCACTTGTGGTACTCACCCTTTTGGACACCAAGTCCCAGAATACAGAAACAAAGTTGTTGCTGCAGTCTTTCTTCCAGTGTGGACAAGATTGATAGTTCATTTCTAAAAGACATAGTTTACAGAAAAGTAATTAAAGTGGAAAAGAAAAGGTATAATTGATCTCTGTTCTTCGCGGGCTATTGGATCCCAGTGGAGCTGCTTTCCAGTGGCATCCCTGCCAAGATGGAGGATGGAGAATGGACACATCTCAACCCAATTTAACTAAGTGCCCCCTGAATCCCTTCCAAGTCCTTACCTTACCCTCCAAATCCCATACAGGAACACAGTGACCAGCTTTGAGTCATCATTCTGGGAAATTACAGCAAAAGTTCATCTGACAGAGACAAGCCCCCCCGTATTATTTCCGCTTCCAGGAAGAATTAGAGATAATTTCCTCCCCCACCACCTTCTGTCTCCACACCCTTAGGCTCAGATGCCGTCAGAGTCTTTCTATACTCGCCCCATCCAGACAGGCTTAGCTGTCAGTGAGGAACCACAGACATAAGGCATGAACACATAGTTTCTGTGATACTTCTTCCAAGGATATCTGCTTTAACGCACCAGCATTTATTTTTTTAAATTTTTTTATCGAGGTATAATTGACAAATCAAATTGTAAGGTAATTAAATGGTACAGTGTAATGATTTGATATGCATACACATTGTGAAAAGATTCTCCATCAAGTTAATTAATATGCTTATCACCTCATATTCTATTTTTTTTTTTTTTGATGAGAACTTTGAAGTTCTACTCTCTTAGCAAATTTCAATTACACAATACAGAGTTAACAGTTATAGTCACCATGTTACACCTTAGATTCTCAGATCTTATCTGTCTTATAAATGAAAATTTGTACCCTTTTACCAACTTCTCCCTATTTCCTCCACTTTCCAGCCTCTGGAAACCACTTATCTACTCTGTCTTTATGAGTTCCACCTTTTTTTTTTTGATTCCACATATAAGTGATACCATGCAGTATCTGTCTTTTTCTGTCTGATTTATTTCACTTAGCATAAAGTTCTCCAGTTTCACAGTGTTGTCACAAATTATGGGATCTCCTTCTTTTTAAAGGTTGAATAATATTCCATTGTGTGTGTGTATTTACATATATATACATATGTATGTATATATATATATATATATCACATTTGCTTTATCCATTGCATTTGACTACACAAACATTTATTGAGCGTTAGGCCCTGGAGATAGAGAGAGGAATTAGATAAAGGGCCTGCCTTCAGAGGCCACATAATCTACTATAATCAAATAAATCAGAGAAAGAGCAACTTGGGTTGGGGGTGGTGTGCAGCACCATGTGGGAAGGTTGACGTTGAACTTGGTTTTGCAGGATGAATAGAAGTCTTCAGACAGACGTGCTAGAGAAAGGGGCTCCATGCCGAGAGAGCATGTGCAAAGGCACCGGGTTTAGATTTGTACTGCCAGAGTAGAAGGGATAAGGAGGGGATAGATGGAAGATGAGACATATGAAAGACAAAGGCCAGGCCAGGCCAAGGAATTCCGACTGTATCTTAGAGGCAAACAGAGCTATTTGGGTTTTAAGTGAGAGACAGAAACAATTCCATTGTGGTGTCCAGACAGAGGCTGACCTAAAGGGGTCAGGGGTGAGCAGTTGGGATCCGACAACAGTCCAGCAAGAAAGGAGGGGGCCTTAGTGATCTGGATTCAGGCAGTTGTAACAGGCACAGGAAAGAAAGGATGAACTGCTATAGGTAAATGACTAGTTGGTGACAGATTGGGAATGGCAGAAGAGGATGGAGTGAGAATGAAGGCAGAGTCTGGGATTGTCTCACCTCAACTTTGCATCATCCAGCAGGTAGGGGAAGTGCGGGGTGAGAAGCCCTGGAACCCTCTCTTGGTGTCCCAGAGGTCAGGCATGCGGCAGCCACCTACTTCCGCTGTGGGTACGCGTACAGCTGACCCTGCACAAATACCCATCTTTCTACTTCCACTTTGTTATAGGTTGAATCGTGTACCCCCAAAAGATATGTTGAAGCCCTAACCCCCAGTACCTGGGAATGTGATCTTTTTTTTTGGAAAAGGGTGTTTGCAGATGTAATCAGGTCAAAATGAGATCATTAGGGTGGGTGGGTCCTAATCCCATAAGACTGCTCTTCTTATAAGAAAGGGAAGTTTGGTCACAGAGACAGACAAGCACAAGACGCACAGGGAGAAGACAGCCATGTGAAGATGGAGGCAGGGACTGGCGTGAAACAAGGAGCACCAAGGGTTGCCAGCAAACACCAGAAGTTAGAAGAGGCCAAGGACTCTCCCCTGGAGCCTTCAGAGAGAGCACAGCCCAGCCAACACCTTGATCTAGGACTTCTAGCCTCCAGAACTGTGAGAAAATAAGTTTCTATTGTTTTAATGCCACCCAATATGTGTTACCTCGTTACGGCAGCCGCAGTAAAATAATATAACCACAGACGTGGGCTTGACTGCCAATGACCAGAAAGAAAGTTCTAGATCAGAAACACTTCCGGGGATGAGGAAGTAATCCTGGGAGTTTTTATAATAATTAAATGCATTAAAAACAAAACAGCACAAATTAGAAAAAAAATCCATGGACAGATGTAAATAATTACTGCGGAGTCAAAAGATAAATTTGAATCATCTCCAATAGATGCAAAAATGTTGACGATGATGAAATGAACATAATTTTGTAAGGTGCTACAAGGGTGCCCCTGTTCATAGGTTTTCATGAACATAAAGCTCTTTTATCTTCACAACCATATCCGGAGAGAAGTCTCTGAGTTTCACCTACCCTCTCCCCACAAGGATGCTCCCCCTTGCCACCTGCCCATTAAATAAAATTTGAACATCACAGAGAAAAAGAAAAGGAGAGAAATTTTACAATAAAGTAAGATAAATTAAGTATATAAAAAAAGCAGAATAAGAAGTTAATAAAAGGGAGAGATTAGAAGCTTATAACAGAAACTATGACTTTCATAATAAAACAAGTAAACAAGGCAAAACCAAGGTAGAAAAAAATTAAGGAAAAAGTGTTTAAGCCAGACAATAGAACAATTAAAATATAAAAATTAGGAACCAGAAAGGCAGCAAATAAAATAAGGAAAAGAGGTTAAAATCAATAAAAATTGAGGCCAAAGGAGAAGGAAGTAGACAGAATAAAACAACCTAAACAGGATTCAGTTGAATAGAAAGCAAAAATAAAGAACTCTAAAAGGTAAACTGATGAGAAATAGATTTTTTAATTTCTCCAATCTTTTCTAAGAAAGAACTGACGTGGTATATTGAAAAATAAAACTAAAAGCAAAGTTTATAGGAAATACATTTAAGCTAAAAGGGTTAAATGAATGACCTTGAAAAGCTAACTTGCAATAAGGGAAATTTAAAAAGGAAAGCAAGAAATATGGCAAAAACTATAGAAGTTAACCAAAAAGAAAAAGAGTAAATGGAGAGATATATTTATATGCCATATTTCTAAGTGCAAAGAGTCTGGATTAAAGATTAATTGAAAAGTTACAAAATAAAAACACTAGATGAAAATATAGAAAACTCTCCAATCTTGAGTAAGAAAAATTTAAGCAAAATATGGAACCCAACAGCCAAATAGGAAAGGATAGACAGATTTGTTGCATTTCTGTGTGGCAAAAGACAATATAAACAGTATTAGAAAAAAAACAGAAACTGAGAAAAATAGATTTGCCACCTTTGTGCCAGAAAACAGGCAGGATGACACGTGGTTAAGAGCACGAGTTCTACAGCCAGTAATCGTGGGTCTCTCCCAGCTCTGCCACTCACTAGCCGGCAACCTACTTAACAGCCCTGTGCCTCAGACTCCTCCTTTGTACAATGAGATCATCACAGGGGCTGTGAAGGATTAAATGCGTGAATATTCATACAGCACACAGAACAACGGCTCATAAGTAGTAACTACTATTGTTAATTTATATTGAACGTCTATAAATAAGAAAATAATAGACATCCCAGTAAAAAGGGTTAATATATATGAACTGCCAGTTTACAATAGAAGTAGAAATATCCACCATTAAATATACAAATATACTCAGCTTCACAGCAAAAGAAATGCAAAAACAAGCCGAGGTATTATTTCTTTATCAAAATGGCAAGACATTTTTTAAAGTATTAATGTCCAGTGTTGGTGAGGGTCTGGGTAAACAGATTATCTCATATATTTTGAGAGTATAAATTGTTACCACCTTTCGAATAACAATTTGTCACTTTCCACCACAATTTGTTCCACACTGAAATTCCACCCGTAGACATTTATCTTTCAGAAATACTTCCACAAGCATGCCTGTGTGTGTGTGCACTCATGTGCGTGTACAAAAGTGCTCCTTGCGATGGTGGTTGTAACAGCAAAAACATCTGAAAAACCTAAGTGTGCATCAATCGGAGGTTGTTCAGATAAATTATGATTATGTCCATAGAGCACATAAGATGAGGCCTTTTTAAAAAATATGGCTGTATTTATACCTACCAATTTAAAATGAATAAAGCAAGTTGCAAAACAGCATGTGTACATTTCAAATATACAGACTGTCCCCGACTTGCGATGCTTGGGTTTAGGATTTTTCAACTTTTTGACAGTGTGAAAGCAATATGCATTCAGTAGAAACCATAATTTGAATTTTGAATTTTGATCTTTTCTCAGAGTGGTGATATGGGGTCTGATCCTCTCTCATGATGCTGGGCAGTGGCAGTGAGCCTCAGCTCCCAGGCAGCCACGCCAGCCAGCGGGTAAATAACCAAGACACATACAACCACTCTACACCCAGACAACCATTCTGTTTTTCACTTTCAGTACAGTATTCAACAAATAACATAAGCTATTCAACACCTTATAAAATAGGCTTTGCGTTAGGTGACTTTGCCCAACTATAGGCTAATGGAAGTGTTCTGAGCACATTTAAGGTAGGCTAGGCTAAACTACGATGTACAGTAGGCTAGGTGGATTAAACGCATTCCTGACTTATGATATTTTCAACTTATGATGGGTTTATGGGGACATAAGGAAGATCTGTATGTATTTATATGAGCGCAAGGAAATGCAGGGTATGTACCAAATTGTTGACAACAGTCCCCCTCTGGGAAGGAGCATGAAAATTGAGGAGTGGGGGAAATGGAATTTTTACTTTGATGCATTTCTGTATATGCAAGTATTTTTCAATTAAGAGTACATCTTGGGCTTCCCTGGTGGCACAGTGGTTGAGAGTCCACCTGCCGATGCAGGGGATGTGGGTTCGTGCCCCGGTCTGGGAAGATCCCACATGTCACGGAGCGGCTGGACCCGTGAACCATGGCTGCTAAGCCTGCGCGTCCGGAGCCTGTGCTCCGCAAGGGGAGAGGCCACAACAGTGAGAGGCCTGCGTACCGCAAAAAAAAAAAAAAAAAAAAGAGTACATCTTTTTTGTAATTGGAAATAATGCAAATCTGGGTTGAAGAAGCTACTACAGTAAGTTTTTTTAAATAGTCAAAAGCAATAAAAATAAGAATAAAACTATAGAAAGTAAAAATATCCACATTATAAATAAAAAGAGAAAAAAAGAAGTGAAATGATCTCAATCGGGCTTTCTCAGTAGAAAACATCTCCCCTCAGTGAGGTGTTCTGGGTCTTTCTGGGCAAGGAAGGTGACGTCTGATCAATGGCAAAGCCACACACTGGCCCTAGACACAGAGAAGCCCAGCATGTGGTCCCTATGGCTGTTCTGTGGAACAAGGACTTTGGCCTGGTTCCCTCGGAGTCCTCATTCTGTTCTAGAATTCTTTGGTCCTGAATGATGCCCTTATAGAAAGTAAAACACCAACAATTCAGAAGCCGGCTGCTCTTGTACTCAGAAAGGAGGGAATCAGGAAGCATGAACGGCCCTAAACTCTGAAGTCAATTTTTCTAGAAAACATGAGTTGGTCTACAGAATTCTGTTTTACATGAGCCTCAGTTGTCATTAAGGGTATAGATGCCATCAGGGTGGGCACCTGTGGCTCCTTCCTCCACACTTGCCTTCTGGGATCCCTAGCAGAGCTCAGGGCTCCTGCACCCTGCACGTCCCCAGGCGACCCCAAGTGGACCAGATCCTCACCATTAGAGCCTGCATCTCCGCACCAGTTAAGGTCATCCGCGATGTAACCCAGCAGTGTGTCTTCCAGGGTGAACATCTCTCGCCGGACCTTCGTGTACTGATGCGCCAACTCCTTGGTTTTGCTCCAAAAGACTGTCTAAGAGAGAATAAAGACAATCTATTATTGAGATCAATTTACTAAGTCAAAAAAACTCCACCGAATTTGCATCTTTTTAAATGAAAGAAAACACAGGAAACATCAGAATAAATCACCTATAGTAAGAGTAGGTGTTGCGGGTTTCACGGATCTCTGTGTGTGAGAATGAGAGAGAGTACATGTGTGGAGGGTGTGTGTGTGTGTGTGTGTGTGTGTGTGTGTGTGTGTGTGTGTGTGTGTGTGTGTGTGTGTGTGTGTGTGTGTGTGTGTTCTCTAGGTCATGATGTAAAATGAAGTTATTATTCTGGATTGCAGGGAAAAAAGTCTGAAAGCCACTGATCAAAATCTTATAATAAACCTAAGCTCCAAACACATCTGGGGGAGGCATTAGGTAGTCCCAAATTCCTAAAGTTCTTGGCAAAACAATTTTTTCTAAGTGCTATTTTCTAGGAGAAGTGCCCTTTGATTCTTAAACAGCTCCATAACCCCTGCTTTTTTCCCCGAAATTCCCCTATCCCCTTACCAAAAAAGGAAAAGAACAAATACAGTGAGTTTTTGCAGGGTCCCTTGTAAAGGTGCAGAAAGTCAAATTTCAGAACAATCTTCTCTTCCATGGATCTACTCATTCTTAGTAGGAGGCAGCGGAGGTTTGAAGCCGGGGCCCTGGAGTCATGCTGCCTTATGAAACCCAGCATCACTGCTCACTGGCTGTCTGACCTTGGACAACCAAAGAATTGCTAAGCCTCACTTTCCCCATCTGTAAAAGGTATTGATAATAATTGTAAGGAAGTCCTGAGATGCTGAGATGAAATGAGACAATGCAAATATGGTGTTTGTCCTGTGTCTGTGGGCAGTCACTTATTCAGCCAGTGTCCCCTGGTGATGATTTACCAACAGCTACTCTGTGTTGGGCTTTGGGCTTGGTGTACACCCCGGAGCTCCATAGTCACTCCAGCTCTAACAATGGGAGGAGACTGTAATGTGTGGCTGTCTTAAGGGCTTTGTGAAGATGATTTGGGGCACATTGAATTTTCACCCTAAACACTGACTTTAGAAAAGATGCACTCCATTACAGACCTTTTCCAGTATAATTAATGTATTAAAACCCAGGCCTCTATGGCTCTAAATCTTGGGTCATTTACATTTCAACTGGTCACTTTCAAAACCATCAAACTTGAGTAATCACTGGTCACCTAAACTTGCCAAGCCTCAGTTTTCTCTCTAGTGAAATGGGATTGCTGATGTCTGACCTACCTATTCCACAAGTTGACTGTGAAAACCTAACAGGATAAAGGTTCAGAAAGTCATTTGGAAGCAAAAAAAGGCCCTCAGCAAATGCAAAATGGCATTGTCGTCATCATCATCATCGTCATTGGAGGTCAGGGAGACTTTCGCAGTTCTATAAGGTGGATTATTTTTGTTGGGATTGGGTTGGGGTTTGTGTTAGGTTTGTTTTGCCTGTTTTTTGTCCGACTCTCCTTTCCTCTTTCTCTGTCCCCAGTTCTCTCTCTTACCTCCAGTCCCCAGATGTTCTAAATCCCAATGACATCCTGGTCTCCCAATGGACCCCAAGCTCCCTCCCTGCCAACCATGCCTACATCCTAATATACAGATTTTCCTCTTCCCTCATCCTGGTCAAAATGTGGCCCCATGGGCTTCCCTGGTGGCGCAGCGGTTGAGAGTCCGCCTGCCGATGCAGGGGACACGGGTTCGTGCCCTGGTCTGGGAGGATCCCACATGCCGCAGAGCGGCTGGGCCCGTGAGCCACGGCCGCTGAGCCTGCGCGTCCGGAGCCTGTGCTCCGCAACAGGAGAGGCCACAGCAGTGAGAGGCCCGCGTACCGCAATAAAAAAAAAAAAAGTGGTCCCATGACCTCTTCCCTTTGACTTTTATCTTCAGTTTTTAAATCCATAACTTGACCAGTTACCTTGTCACAAGGCACAGTTAGATCCACCAGCTTCATCAGTGGGTGGTAGTCTTCCTCTGTCGCACTGCAGGGGTCCTTAGAGATAAATGCATTCCTGAATGCCTCCCTGATCTTTTGGCAGTCTCTATCTCTGTGAGATAAAACATGGGAAATAAAATAAAAGATGAATAATTAGATTTCAAACATATGTTTAGAGCGTAATTACCCCCCAAAACATTCTGTGTGCCAGCTGGTTCATATACACCATCACGTCTCATGTGTACAAGAGTTTTATGAGATGAGCATCACCCTCCCTGCCCTACAAGGTCCCTGCACTCGTGGGGCTTACTCTCTGGTTAGAGAGACAGACAGTATACAAACAAGAAGATAAGCTAACGAAATAAGTATGGATTATGATAAGTATGCAGGAAATCAGTGGGGAATATTGAAGCAATGACCACTGGTCTGGAGAGGGCTCCCTGAGACTAAATGTTGAGAAGGAGTGCATTCCAGACAGAGGGTGCCGCAAGTGCAAAGGCCCTGAGGCAGAAAAGAACTTGCTGATTTTGAGGAAGTGAGAAAAGAACAAAGGGAGTGATGGTGAGAAATCAACAAAAATAATCAGTCTTTCAGACAAGGAAACGATTTCAAATTTTACCTAATTACCATGGGAAGGCAGTGGATAGGTTTAAGCATGGAAGTGGCCTCATCTGATTTTTGTTTTTGAAAAAGCCACTCTGAAGAACTTTGTGCCAGCCCCAAAGATGGAGCAAAGTCTCTGAAATAGGAATTCCAACCCCATGTCCTCTCCAAACAGCCCCTGGCAGTGAAAAGGCAGGCTGGTGAAGCAGCAGAGATGGAGGGGAGGGAGGGATGCTGGAGAAGATTGCAGCTGGACCTTCCCTTCTGTGTCTGTGTTAACTAGTGCACCTGAGCCCATCATTTCCTAGAGGGAAGGAAGTGGGTTTCCACTGGGAGTGCTCAGACACGGTTATCAGGACAAACTCCAGCCTTTGGACCCGGCATCCCAAGTACAGTACCAGGTCAGGCAGCTAAACCTGGGGCAGTAAAGACGAGTTCCTCGTTTTCTATTCCCTCTGAGCCTGCTCCGGCCCTGCAGGGCATGAACAAAGCATCCATTCCAGAGGGTCTTTTGCCTTCCCAACTCAGGCTGGCCAAGTCGAGTGGATTATTCCTCCTGATAAGCCAAGGAATCAGAGGATACCTGTGAGACACAGGGCCTTACACCAAAGCCACCCTGTGTATGTTGGAGACTCATCTTCTCAGTCCAAAATAGCTGCTCCAGTTCCAGCCATCATGACTACATTGCAGCCAGCAGGAAAGGTTAGGGAACAAGAAAGGAGGAGAAGGAAGAGAAGGGAGAAGTAACCGCAGCGATGGGCACATGCCAGCTGCCTTTTAAGGACAGGTGCTAGAAGATGTTCTTGCTATTTGCTCTTATATTTGCTAAAATGTAGTCATGGGCACACTTTGCTACAAGGCAAGATGAGAAAGGCAGCCTTTAATGTTGATGGCCGTTCCACATCAAAAAGTACAGTTTTACCACAATGAGCTATCACCTCACACCTGTCAGAATGGCTATCATCAAAAAGAACACAAACAACAAATGTTGGTGAGGGTGTGGAGACAAGGGAACCATCCTATGCTGTTGGTGGGAATGTAAATTGGTGCAGCCACTGCAGAAAACAGTACGGAGGTTTCTCAGAAAACTAAAAATAGGACTACAGTATGATCCAGCAATCCCACTTCTGGGGATATATCTGAAAAAAATCAAAAACACTAATTTGAAAAGATACATGCACCCCAGTGTTCATAGCAGCATTATTTACAAGTTCCAAGATATGGAAGGCCCTAAGTGTCCATCAACAGATGAATGGATAAAGAAGATGTGGTGTATACATATACAATGGAATATTACTCAGCCATGAAAAAGAATGAAATTTTGCCATTTGGAGCCATATGAATGGAGGCATTATGCTAAGTGAAGTAAGTCAGACAGAGAAAGACAAATACTGTATGATCTCACTTATAAGTGGAATCTAAAAAATGCAACAAACGAGTGAATACAACAAAAAAGAAGCAGATCCACAGATACAGAGGATAAACTAGTGGTTACCAGTGGGGTGGAGGGACAGGCAATATAGGGGTGGGGGAGTGGGAGGTACAAACTATTGGATGTAAGGTAGACCCAAGGATGTATTGTACAACATGGGGATATAGCCAATATTTTATAATAACTGCACATGGAAAGTAACCTTTAAAAATTGTATAAAAATTTAAAATAAAAAAACCCCAAAAATTTAGAATAAAAAAATCATGAAAGCACAGTTTTAATTCTAGAGAAGGGGCCAGCCTGCAGGCTCTGCCCCAGGAAGGTACCACCATTGTCCCATTTTACTGATAAAGAGGAAACTTAAGGCTGTGAATTTAACCAATGTGCCCGAGGTAACATGATCAGTAAGTGGTAAAGCAGGATTGAAGCCCAAATCTGTGGAAGCCTCCCACATGGCTACAGCCTTACCGGGCAGGCTATTAAACTGTTCCAGCCTGTTGTCTTCATCTGTAAGAGGGAGATAAGAATACTTCATGCCCGGGAAGTTTTGGAGGATTAAATGAGATAACACTTGGCTTGTCCCCAGGGCCCCCGGCTCTTTCATGGACGCCCCTCCCCTTCCCCAGCATGCATGGGACCGTTCACCTGCATCACTGCTGGCCTGTGAAAGCTCTGCCGGGAAACCAACATCCACCTGGCTCTGCCCATACATTATATATGTAAGAGAAAAACGTTCTTACATTATGTACTTCGACATCAGTCAAAGTTTACGGGGCACCATCACGGGAAGTTTAGAGCAAAGGTGTTTGGAGGCTGTTTTACTTTAGAGGACCATGTTTTACTTCAATTCATGTAATGCAGTGGTCCTCTCAGGAATTTCCTGTTCTGATCCCAACTCCCTCGTAAACTCTTCTGCCTCCCTCCTCAGCCACAAAGAGTGGAAGAGGAGAGACACCTCCTTGATGTGGAAGGACAGGAGAATTTTCCACCACAAAAAAACTGGCAGTTCAGCGAAATCACCACGCGCTGGGCACCTACCATACACCAGATGCTTTCACCACCAAAAACGGGAGAACTCACAGACCTCCAAGAAGATTTTTATGCTTTTTAGGTATATAGACCCCTTCAAGACACATTACCTTAAGAATTCAAGAAACCCCAGGTTAAAAATTAAAAGTTTTTATGCTTTTTAGGTATATAGACCCCTTCAAGACACATTCCCTTAAGAATTCAAGAAACCCCAGGTTAAAAATTAAACAGAGTTCCTTGTTTAGAAGGAGCAGAGTTTAGAACATCAGAGTTGAAACAGACCTTGGAAGAGTTTATAACTCATCCATCTTCCCTTTCACTGTCTGAGAGCAGAGCCTCCTACATGCCCCAAAAGTAAGAGGAAATGGGGAGAGGTGATGAGAAGTTTGGGGGCAGGCTTTATGAAGCCACTTTTCATCCTTAAAATCCTGGGGGTTGGTAATAAATTTGGAGTTTGGGATTAAAATATACACAGTACTAGAAATAAAATAGATAACCAACAGGGACCTACTGTATAGCACAGGGGACTATACTCAATTATCTTGTAATAACCTATAATGGAAAAGAATCTAAAAAAGAATATATATCTATACATATATAAACAATCACTTTGCTGTATACTTGATACTAACACGACATTGAAAATCAACTATATTTCAACAAAAATTTTTAAAAAATCAAAAGTAAACATTTCACCGTGGATGAGCAATAAGCATTTTAATTGGTAGATAGATAGAAAGATAGATGGATGGAAAGAAAGATAGAGGGAATTCCCTGGTGGTCCAGTGGTTAGGACTCCACACTTCCACTGCAGGGGGCACGGGATTGATCCCTGGTCAGGGAACTAAGATCCCGCATACAACGCTGCACAGCCAAAAAAAAAAAAGAAATATAGATAGATAAAAAGAAAAAGAAATTAGGACAGAGGGTACAGAGATGTAGCAGTACTCATTCATACATGTCATTGCAGACATGGGCCTCAAGTTCACAAGTGTGGCTGGAAAAATGTAAGCCCTTAATTTAGTTATTTTTATTTGCAAAGCCCACAGTCCTCATTTTTGTCCCCCTGGGTAGAGCACCGTTCCATCAAATCAAATGGCAGCCAAGCAAAAGCTGTTTCGAGTAAGCAGGCTGGCTTCAAGGAAACAGAGGGCCTCAGGATCCCTGCGTCCTGCGGGGATGGAAGCAGATGTCTCTAGCTAAAGAGGCAGCGTGGGAGAAGTAAGAACCGTTTCTGAGAGTTCAGTATCGCTCTTCTCTTCAATAGCTCCTCTGTTCCAAAATTAGAGGCTTTAATTGTGACACTTCTAGGGCGGCCTACCCTTCACTGTGAAGGGGATCCTGAGCCCGGCGGCTGTTCCTGAGAGCTCAGGCCATGCCTGTGGCCCCTACCCATGGTCCCCCGGCCCAGAGGGTTGTTGGGCGTCATCGGGTCTTGTGAGCTCTGGCCGCACATGAGGATCCCCTGGAGAGCTTTGGTAAACACACAGTGCCTGGCTCTGGACCAACCAAGGCAGGATGAGGGAAGGGGAAAAGAGCAGAACCTGTAATTTTCCAAAAGCTTCCCATTCCCACCTCCTCCCAGACCCCTGGAAACAGCCCTCCTACTTCCTGTCTCAATGAATTTGAAGACTGTAGTTACCTCCTATAAGTGGACTCAGACAGTATTTTTCTTTTTGTGACTGACTTATTTCACTGAGCATAATTACCTCACGGTCTGTTCATGTTGTAACATGTGTCAGAATGTCCTTTTTTCAGGCTGAATAACATTTCATCGTAGGTATTCACCACAGTTTGTTTATCTCTTCACCTATCATGGGCACTTGGGTTACTTCCTCCACCCATCCTTTCATTCCACGAATATTTACTGAGGGCCTACTGCTAGCTTCACAACAGACACAGGGCTAAAAAGATAAATACACACCATTTCTATCTTCAAGGCACTCATGTCAAGGTCTAGAGCAGACAAAGAACAAAACTCATTACAACTAAAGCACTGGTGGCTTGCCCAAGGCACCAAAATTTGCAAACACAATAAAGAGTAGAACATTTTCTCATTTTCTACTACCGAGGATAGAAACATTTAAAAAAGAAAAACAAAAACTTGATTAAATGTGAATCAGGATCCTCATTTTGAGAATGATTTTTCTGTTTTCTCCCCCAATTGTTGTGACACACGCAAAATCGATATATGCTTATAACCTCGGTGGGTTTCTCTTTGACCACCTGCTGGCTTTGCTTTCTTTGGTGGGTTCCAGAGTGATTAGTGATTTGTAGCCAACAAAAAGGAGATGCTTTATAGGGTGCCTGTGCTCAGCGGAATATAAAGCAGTCTTTGAACAAAGTTTTTATACAGAGCTTGGAATAGTTTGGGTAATGTTTATTATACATTAAGTGGGAAAAGTAGGCCTAAACTTAGAGAAATAGAAAAAGAATGGCAGCAAACTGATCACTGGAGTTGTCTCTGGGAAGAGAAATAAAGGGGAATTTCTGCTTTCATCCTATACTTTTCTGTTGGCTTACAACAGAAATGGATTCTTGTATTATGCAAGTAACCTAGAAAAGAAGAGGTTACATTTTTTAAACTGAAGATCTGGTATGATTACAATCAATTTTTAAAAAGTGGAAAAAAACCCCACAGTAATCAAACCGTGTCTTAAAAATAGTAATATCTCGTTGCTAGGAGTATAAGGGCTACTTTGTGACCTTTTCTTCCCTATATTTTGAATGTTTCTATAATAAGCATATATTACAATGGGGGGCATGGCAAAACTTTCATTTTCTTTTCAAGTTGCTTGAGCTGTTAGATCAAGCATTTGAGACTCTTGGAAGGTCTTAGAACATGGGAACAGCTCAGGTCCAAACCCCCGTGGTCGCCACCTACCATTTCTGTGCTATCTCCCACATCTCTGGGCCAAAAGGTGACATTTCCTCATCTGGTTCAGTTCAACACCAGGGGAGACTTAGTGTTGGTGACCCAGATCCATTTCTCAAGACCTAATGACATGAAATATGGGGTGAGGTGAGGGCTAGGGCCATGCACCTCTTCCAGGGCATCTTTCTTTCCACATTAAAGACTTCCTTGCATCCTTAAGCAAAATCGGATTGTCAGATCACCCTTTCACTTATCCCAGATTGTACCCAGAATCAAACTTTGTGAATAATTTCAAGGAGACGGGTCATCGAGAAGCTCAGACAAAGCAAGGACAGGTCAGGGCATCCTGTATAGCCTTCAGGGTCCATCCTGTCCTCCTTCCTGGCCCAGAATGACAGACGAAGTTACCAAATGAGGTTTTGCAAGGTTCCTCACACAGCCAGAAGGACAGAAGTGATGAGGCATCTCCATTTTATTCTCTGGAGAACTCTACAGCTTCCATGATTTTTCAGGGACTCAAACCTCACACGTACTGCGGTTATTTTCTATCAGTGATCCTTTAACAAAGGACATCCTGCTGAGGGCCTTCAAGAGATAAGTCTCTTCATTCTAACCAATATCACTAGCGTATCTGCCCAGAGGGCCAGTTGTCAAGGAGATCCCAGCAGCTCACTTGCCTTCCTTTAATTCCCTCAGGGGCATCCCTCTTCCTAAATAAGTAAAGCCAGCTACTATAGCTCCTTCCTCCCTGGGGCCCAGAGTGCACCAGGTTGTATGTGTGTGGAGATGGTGGTGATGAAAAAGAGAAACTCAGCCCTTGACACGTGGGAGCTGGCCTGGCACTGGTAGGAAGGCCTTGGTGTTCTCCTGTGGACCACAACTCCAGGACAGTGGCATCAGGTAAGGTCACTGCGTGACCATGACAGCACGCCATGTGAACAGACAAAAGCAATGTCCAAACCGCACACACACAAATGAAGTGACCCAATATCCATTCGTTGTGGCTCGTAAGAGTGACTGCTGCTTCTTTACCAATTACAGCTTCAGCTTTGCTTCATTCTTCCAGCCTGATAGATAAGATTTATTAAGATTCCCTATCACAGAATTACCCCCTTCCCCTCTGCTTCCTGGCAGCAAAGCCAGCCTCCTCGAACCTTTGCCAAATCTCATAAAATAAGCCTGAATCTTACAAGTCCTTTCTACCATCCTCAGACAGAGCCCTGCCCCTGTGGGTCCCTATGGTGAGCGCTCAGTCTTCTTGCAAAGAGCGATACAACCACCTTGTTCAACCACCGTGTAGTGGGTGGTCTTGGGGTTTGGGGGAGGTATTGACGGTAACCCACCGTCTGAATGGGACATTACAGAATCGAAAGGCCTGTAAAAATCATCACACCTTTATCAGTGTTTATGCCTGACAAGCTCCAGGAGCAGCTTCTGAAAGACATGGTTTGTTAATAAGCAACTTTCCGTGTTGAGCTGGACTCTCAGTCTGACAGCTGTTTTCTGTTTGCCTCCTTGACTGGTGACCTGGAGGCTCAGTGCATGCAGGCTGGGCACAGATGTCAGGATTCAAGGTCACTGGGATGTCCTCCCCCTTCCTCCCACTCAGCTCCTTCCAGCAGATGCCATTACCTATCCCCCGAGAGTATTCCCTCTTGTTCACTTCCCACGCCTTCTCCCTACCTCTGACCCACCTAGGTAGGTTGTCTCCCGTGCCCAGAAGTCATGCTAGAAGGAGAAAGGAGGGGGCACGAACACCACAGAGCACTCACCGTGTGCCAGGCGCTGCGCTTGGCGCTCACTTTGTATGCATCCAATTTAACTCTCACACCAGCCCCATGGGGGGCAGGGGTACAGTCCCCTGCTACTGAGGCTCAGAGCTTAGTAACTTGCCCAAAGCCAGTCAGCAAGTGGCACAGCTGCCTTAGGTCCAAACTCTGCTCTCCCTGCTAAACAACACTGCGTCCCACAGGAAATGTTAAATCATGTCCCTACCTATCCCCAGAACGAAGTGGGTCCTAACAGAAAGGAGGACCCAAGACCCCAGAGGGGTTGTCGTTTCCCTGTAGGTCACATGAGAATTTGAAGACCAGAATAGGGACAGAAAGTAAGTGAAATAAGAGGGGACGGGGCAGAAAGTGTTAAAGTTTTATGCTAAAGCGAAGAAAACAAACCAAAAAAAGATATATTTGGTGGTTAAATCCATTTTGTATGCTGTCAGCCTACTTCAGGCTTCATAACTCTGTAATGTCACCTCTCTCTAAACCTACATCCTTCCCGTAAATGACAATTATATTTCAAAGTCCGCATCAACGCAGCAAAATCACCTTCGTAATGTGTTGCTCCCTGGGGAAAGTGCTCACATCCCAAATCCTCTTCCTTAAAAGCACTTGAATCTCAAGGGGTAATTACACTCAGTCTGTGAATTTTCCTGCTGTTATGTCCTGCAGGGCCGCTTGTCTTGGACCAAAGAAAACGTGCAGGTTAACTCAGCTATGAAGTCTCAAATTTGAGGCTACTGGAAGCCTGCATTGAAGGTGAAGACTGCCACCTAGTGGAAGAAGGGGGTGATTGTCAGGGTTCACTGAGGCAATTAGGACTTCCCTAAGTAGGATCTTAAAATCAGACTCTTCCGGCTGAAGGAAAGCTCAGAAATCATTAATTCATCAAGCTGGCAAATATTTATTGAGCATATACTATGTTCCAGGCGCGTTTATGAGTAAGTAAGATATACCAGTGAACAAAATACACAAGAGTCTCTGTCCTGTGAGAATTCCATTCTACCAGAGCAAGACTGACAATAAACCAATTTTCGGCAAGACTGACAATAAAGATAATGAATGTTGTAGAGTATCCTAGAAATTTATAAATTCTATGAAAAACAGGAAAAATAGAATAGGATAAGGGTGTCAGAGGTTATGGGGGAGGAGGTGTCTGTTTTTGGCACTAAACAAGTAGGACAGTAGATGACCTTTTAGCAAAGAATTGAAGGAAGCAAAGAACTTAGTCATACAGACATCCAAGCAAACTGCGTTCTTGGCAGAAGCAACAACCTTCCCAACAGCCCGAGTGCTTGGTGTGTTCAAGAAGCAGTAGAGAGGCCAGTGTGGTTGGAGCAGAGTGAGCAAGGTGGACAGTAGATAGAAATGAGGTCAGAAAGGTGATGCTGCCCCACTGAGCAGAGTTTCATAAGCTTCTACTCACGGTGAACTGAGGAGCCATAGAGGATACTGAGCACAGGAGGTACA
The DNA here is from genome assembly GCF_003031525.2 of Neophocaena asiaeorientalis asiaeorientalis. NCBI lineage: Eukaryota > Metazoa > Chordata > Mammalia > Artiodactyla > Phocoenidae > Neophocaena > Neophocaena asiaeorientalis. The sequence goes on from NW_020172818.1 coordinate 5,787,059, forward strand.
TGATATTACTTAAGTTTCAAAAGATTTCTCTGACTGCTTTGTTGAATATAGTCTGAAAGAGGGAACAGGCAGAGGACGGTAGACCAGTAATCTGGGCAAGTGCCCATGGTGATTTGGACCAGGGTGGTAGCAGTGGTGATGGTGAGAAGTGATAGATTCTTGATTCATTGTAAATTTCCTAACAGATAAGATGCATGGTGTTAGCGAAATAAGGAGTCAATGATAATTCCAGGGTTTGGGGCCTGAGACACTGGAAGGATGGGGTTGCCATTAACTGAGATCGAGAAGGCTTTGGGTGGAGGTATTGATCAGGATACATAATATACTATGTAGTATATATTATAACATATGCTATATATGAAATACTACATACTATATATTAAAATTATATTCTACATATTATATCGAAGTAGGATATATACATATATATAATTATAGGAATGCAAAAATGGGAATTATTGAGCCATAAATTTAACAAAATATATGCAAGACTTGTACTCTGAAAACAAAACATTGCTGAGAGAAATTTTTAAATGACTAAGGAAATAGAGAGATATCCCATATTCATGGGTTGGAAGGCTCAATATTAAGATGTTACCAAATCACAAGTCAAAATTTCAGCATGCTTTGTTAAAAATATTGGCAAGTTGATTCTAAAATTTATGTGAAAATACAAGCTAGCCAAAGCAATCAAAGGAAAAAAGCTGGAGGACTTATATTATTTGGCTTCAAGACTTGCTAAAGAGCTTCAGTGATCTAGACAATATAAGAGTTGTGAAAGGATAGCTATAGATCAAGGAAATAGAACCCATACATACATGGTACTGTAGAGTGAATTTTGTGTCCCCCAAAATTTGTAAGTTGAAATCTATTTCCCAAGGTGATAGCATTTGGAGATGAGGCATTTGGGGTAATTAGGTTATGAGAGTGGAGCCATCATGAATGGGATTAGCATCCTTATGAAAGAGACCCAGAGAGCTCCCTCCTCCCTTCCTCCATGTGAAGACCCAGAGAGAAGGAGGCCATCTTTGAACTAGGAAGTAGGTTCCCAGCAGACACTGAATCCGCTGGCATCTTGATCTTGGACTTCCAGCCTCCAGAACTGTGAGAAATAAATTTCTGTTGTTCATGAGCCACCCAGTCTGTGGTGTTCTGTTATGGCACCTGGAATTGACTCAGACATGGTCAACTGACGTTCAGGAAAGGAGTCAAAGAGATTCAGTGGGGAAGAGAAAGCTTTTTCAATAAATGATACAACAGCAAATAGGTTTCTCATATGTGAAAAAAATGAAATCGACCCTATTTCACACCATATACAAAATTAACTAGAAATGGATCAAAGACCTAAAGCACCGTTATATAAGAAAAAATGAACAAGTTGGACCGTATAAAGATTTAAAAAACAAACTTTGCTTTTTAAAAGACTCCATTTAAGAAGATGAAAAGGCAAGTCATAAAGTGGAAGTCAATATTTTCAGGATACACCTGATAAAGGACTTGTATTCAGAATACATAAGCCACCTACAACTCAATGAAAGAACTAAAACCTAATTTTTTTTAAGATTGGGAAAAGATTTGAATACATACTTCAATAAGCCCATGAGATAATGTTCAACATCATTAGCCATGAGGAAAATGCAAATTAAAACCACCATTAAAATACCACTGCAAACCCATCAGAACACTTCTAACAAGGACGTGTAACAACCAGAATATTTATACCCTGATAATGAACGCATGAAACTATACAATAACCTTGTGAAACAGTTTAGTAGTTTCTTAAATAGCTAAACTACATGGTTCAGCTACCTCATGTTTGGACATTTACCCAGGAAAAATGAAACCACGTGTCCACACAGTAACTTGTATACTCATATTCATAGAAGCTTTATTCATAATACTGTATCCAAAAAGTGAATACAAGCCAAATGCCCATCAACAGATGAACGGATAAACAGCTTATGGTATATAAACACAATGGACTACTTATTCAGCAATAAAAGGGAAGGAACTATTAATATGTACAAAAGAGTATGTATGTAGTACGTGATTCTGTTTATATAAACTTCCAAAAACATGTAAACTAATGTCCACTAACAGAAGGAAGAGGTACCCTACTCAGTGTCAAGACATTAGTAATTCAAACAATGTGGAGTGGTATAGAGAAAAATAGATCATAAAACAGATTAGAGCCCAGAAGTGAACTGATAAACCTGATATGCAACAGAAATGGCATTATAAAGCCCTTGATAAAGGATGGATTATTTCATGATTAGTACTCGCACAACTGACTATCCATCTGTAGGGAAGAAAATGAAATTAGGTTCCTACTTTATACCACACACAAAAATATATTCCATATGGATAAAACACTTAATGAAAATCAAACATTTAAAGTTTTTAGATTATATGTGACACTTTTGTTACCTCTGGTAGAAAATAAGTTTTAAATAACACAGAAAAGGCACAACTATAAAAGATAAATATGGTTACATTAAAATCTTCAGTAAATAAAGTCAAGAGTCAAACCACAGATTGGGAGAACATATTTGCAATCCACATAACTGACAAAAAATTAGAATCCTGAACGTATAAAGAAGAAAAACAATTCAATACAAAAACAGGCAAAAGACAAGAATAGTCATTTCACAGAAGAAACCAGAATACCAATAAATACATTAAAAAATGATCAATTATGTTAGTAATCAGGGAACCAAAAATTAGAGCCACAAAGAGATGAGTAAAATTGTTTGACAATTCCAAGTGCTGGTGAGGATGTACAGTAACAAGTAAATTCACACTGCCTTTGTGAAAGGACGTTGATACCACAAAGTTGGAGACCTGTTTGGCCATATGTAATGTGGCAGACACTGTTGCTTCCCAACCCAAACAGATATTCCTCACCCTTCTTCCCTACCAGCAAAGCATGTCTCCTATCATAGTGATTCCAAATATCAAATACTCACTTCGCAAGCCTCCTCTACAGTTTGGGCAGCCATGTGAGCCAATTCTGGCTAATGAGATTCAAGGGGAAGCACAGAGGCAGCTGAGGAAGGGCTTCTGGGAAAGATGTTATTCCCTGATAAAGAGACTTGCAAGGAGGGCACTCCTGCCCATCCTCCTGCTCTCTGTTCCTGGGTATCACTCTCTAAGGACATAATGCCTGGAACTGCAGATGCCATCTTGTGACAAGAAGCTCAAGGATGAAAGTCATCCTAGGGAGATGGAGGAGTGAAAGGTCCTGGGCCATCAGTGAGCTGCTGAATCTACCAAGGACCACCCCACTTCTGATATCTTGTCATGTGTATATATAAAAAATCTCTTGCATTAAACCTCTTATAGTTGAGTATTCTTTTACTTGCAGCCAAAAGCATCTTAATTGGTACACCCATTGTTATGGGCTAAATTGTGTCCCCTAAAAGATGCTGAAGTCCTAACTCCCAGTCCCTCAGAATGTGACCTTATTTGGAAATAAGATCTTTGCAGAAGATCAAGTTAAGAGAGTAAGGGTGACCCTTAATCCAATATGACCAGTGTCCTTAGAAAAGGAGGAAACTTGGATCCAGAGACAGACACACACAGAAGGAAGAACACGTGAAGACACAGAGAGAACATCATCTGCTAGGCAAGGAATGCCAGAGGCTTCTAGAAATGAGAGGGTCAGGTAGCAGAGTCTTCCTCACAGCCCTCAGAAGGAGCCAACACTTCTGACACCTTGATTTCAGACTTCTGGCCTCCAGAACTGTGAGGCAATAAATTCCCACTGTTTAAGCCACCCAGTTTGTGGTACTTTGTTATGGCAGCTCTAGCAAATTAATACACCCAGTAAAGGTGAAAATGACATACTCTGTGAATTTGGAATTCTGCCTCAAGGTAAACATCTTAGAAAAAAATCATAAGCGCAAGTAGACATGTATGTTTTAGCATTGTTTATGTCAGCCAAAACTGAGAATAAGGGAATCTATTAATAAGTGTAGGTTACGGTCATTCAGCAGGGTACTATACAGCAGTTAAAATTAATGAACTAGTGCTCGTATAGCAACATGAATAAATCTCTAAAATAATGTAATCAAAATCACCAAAACATATTGGTAAGTGGAAAAAGCAAAGGTTATTCTACAGGCAAAAACACAAAATAAATACAAATTAAAATTCAGTAACATCCTCCCTTATTAGATTGGCAAAAATCAGAAAGTTTGAAAACATCCTGTGTAGTGAACGTATGAGGAAATAAACTCTCATTGCCTCATGAAGAGAACTGCCTTATAAAGCGAAATCTGGCTATGTTTTCAAAATGCAAAATGGTATATTTTTTGACTTAGTGATTCTGCTTCTAGGATTCTATCTTACATCTCCAAGTATTTTATTGCAGCATGGTTCACAATATATTGCAAAAGTTTTAAAACAACCTAAATGTCCATGAGTACAAGTCTAGAATATGGTAAATCTATATAGAGGAATATTATTAAAATGAGACAGAACTACATTGATAATCAAGATAAACTGTTAAGTGAAAAAAAAGTGAGACAGAAGAGAGGATGTGTATAGAAAAAAAGAATATATGAATATACACTTATATAGTCAGAGAACATTTCTAGAAAGATACAAGTGAAACAAGGAGTATTTGCCTCTGAGAAAGAAGAAAAGAAAATTGAGGGGGGAGGTATTTTGATTTTTATCTATAGCATGTTATTTCTTTAAAAACTAGGGAATAAAAGATCTGACAGAAATATGACAAAAGTTTTATTGTCTGTTAATTCTGCACGATGTGTAAATGGCTAGTTGTAACATTGTTCTATGAATATTTCAGTGCATTTAACATTTTCATAACTTAACATGTTCAATTTTTTAAGAAAAGAATGGAGAGGAGATATGACCTGGGGAATAAGGAATATTGAAGGAGAAAGTAGTCCCTTGAATGGGAAGAATGAAGAAAACTAGACCTGTCAATTACAAAAAGGACAATTTTTAGCTGTAAAGGGATATGTTCGGGCTTCCCGGGTGGCGCCGTGGTTGGGAGTCTGCCTGCCGATGTAGGGGACACGGGTTCGTGCCCCTGTCCAGGAAGATCCCGCATGCAGTGGAGCGGCTGGGCCCGTGAGCCATGGCCGCTGAGCCTGCGCGTCTGGAGCCTGTGCTCCGCAGCGGGAGAAGCCACAACGGTGAGAGGCCCGCATACCCCCCCCCCAAAAAAAAGGATATGTTCATAACCTTGGTTTCCAAAGCACCTTTTAAAATTTTTACCAAGAAGTATTAAAACATGAAATCAGATCCTCAAAATGCAATTAATTCTTTCATCTAAGTCTCACATAGTCCTTTGTAGTTTTAAATCTCTCCCAGTTTCAACTGTATGTCTTCCGTCTTTCTTTACTCTTAAAGAATCCCCAAGGAGGGCTTCCCTGGTGGCGCAGTGGTTGAGAGTCCGCCTGCCGATGTAGGGGACACGGGTTCGTGCCCCGGTCCGGGAAGATCCCACATACTGCGGAGCGGCTGGGCCCATGAGCCATGGCCACTGAGCCTGCGCGTCTGGAGCCTGTGCTCCGCAACGGGAGAGGCCACAACAGTGAGAGGCCCTCGTACCGCAAAAAAAAAAGAATCCCCAAGGAGATTTCATTACTGCTCTAGACAACTTAATTCATAAACAGATGTTTACTCCTAGAAACCAAGATAATGCAGGAAGCAAATTTATTATGAATTTCACAATATTTACACCATGAAGTACCAAAACCAGAAATGACTTTATAACATTTGCTTGTTAGTCATAATAAGAGAAAACAAACCTTTGAACTATCAAGACAAATCTGGACCATGGCCAAGTAACTGCGTTGGGGGAATTGTTAATATCTCTTCAAATCAAGCTTTACTAATTGCTTCAATACATCCAAAGACTAAAGATGTAGGCAGCTTTCTGCTATGCGGATATGTCATTTTGATACAGCAGGTAAGAAGTGGAGAACTAAATTTAGCAATTCTTGAAATGCCTCATTATGGAAGAAATTTGAATTATGTCTATAAAACTACTAAGCTAAAGCCATTCATTTAAGCAGGTATATAGCTTCCTTTTGTGAAGCTCCTTACTTTTTTTTTTTTAATTGTGGTATACCCCACTATTTAGAATTCCACTTGGGGGGTTAAGTGATTTTGTATTCTTCACTATATTTTAAAAATATTTTTCCAAGTATTCTAAAATGGGCATGTTTTACTTTTATAATTAGAAAAAAATGTCATTGGAAGAAAAAAGAATGTCATTCTCACGCTCTGTTTATTCTTCAAGTTTCTGACCTCAGTTTTCACTTTATTTTTTGTCTTTAATAACAAGATTCTCATCATCTCCCTGCTTCCAGAGCAGGTATTTACTGGTGATATTTTTTTGAAAAAGATGAGCCCCCATTCCCGACTCATATCAGCTATGAAAACTCGTGGATATAATCAATCCTTCCCTTCCAAGCCCTTAGTCTTTGAAACACACACACACACAAACACACACACACACACACACACACACACACAGGATAACAATTCTTGATTCATCTCTCATTCAGTTTCCTGTTTTTTTCTCACCATCTTGTATCTGTTCTTTCCACCACAGCTCATTTAAAGAAAATGTTGTCCTGGTTGTTTTCTAACCTGATCTAGGTCTAAGGCAAGAAACAGATCTTTAATGGCAAAAAAAAAAAAAAAAATGCATGACCACTTCTAAATTCATATTTTGCAAAAAATCTCTTAACTGACCAGTATTTAACTGAATCACTTTCTGTTCTCTCTGTACAAGTTGCCTACCTTCTACACAATTAATAGGCTACTCTCTGTATCCCCAAGGACTTTCATTTTCACTTACTTGGTTGTTTATTTACCTATTCTTGAATATGTTTATGCTTGTTGTTTTTGCTTTAATTATATGCTTTCATTAAATTGTTCATAAATAAATTGGATAAGTGGAAAAAGAAAAAAACATGTTTTCTATGAAAATCAAGTTGAATTTTTTGGTAAAAATGACCCAGGTGAGTCACTTTAAAAATGTTGCTGACTGACAAAGGATTAATCTCCAAAATTTATAAGCAGCTCATGCAGGTTAATAACAAAAAAACAAACAACCCAATCCAAAAATGGGCAGAAGACCTAAATAGACATTTCTCCAAAGAAGATATACAGACTGCCAACAAACACATGAAAGAATGCTCAACATCACTAATCATTAGAGAAATGCAAATCAAAACTACAATGAGGTATCACCTCTCAGCAGTCAGAATGGCCATACTGAATTTGATATTGGTAGGACAATTGTCAAAGACCTAAGGAAACTGTAGAAATCTAGAAGCATTCTTTTTATATATATATATATGTATATATATATATAAAGTTACTTATTTTATTTTTGGCTGCATTGGGTCTTCATTGTCACATGCAGGCTTTCTCTAGTTGGGCTTTCTCTAGTTGCTGCAAGCAGGAACTACTCTTCATTGCGGTGTGCGGGCTTCTCACTGCGGTGGCTTCCCTTATTGGGGAGCAAGGGCTCTAGGCATGCGGGCTTCAGTAGCTGTGGCACGCGGGCTTAATAGATGTGGCACACAGGCTTAGTTGCTCCGCAGCATGTGGGATCTTCCAGGACCAGGGATCGGACCCGTGTCTGCTGCCCTGGCAGGCAGATTCCTAACCACTGCACCACGAGGGAAGCCCAGGAAACATTCTTTACTTAGACAACTTCTCAGTCGACTTTAAAGAAGCTGGCTTTCAAACCCCAATTTCTTCCATCTTGAATCCCTCCTTATCCATCCAACCAGCACACTATTTCTGCTCTCCTTTCCAGCAAGACCCCTGGCGAGAGCTGTCTATGTACAGTCTCCAATTTCTCTCTTCCCACCTTTTTCTTGAATCCATTCCAGACAGGTTTTCACCATGACCACTCTTCTAAAACTGATCTTGTCAAAGTCATCAATCCATTGGTCAATTTTTAGTTTTCATCTTACTTAACCAGTCGGAATCACTTGAATAAGACAATTAACACTTCCTCCTTACAAAACATCTGCTTGAATTTCTATGCACAGTTGACTTCCACATTTATATCTCCAGCCCAGACCTCTCCCTAGTACCCTAGACTCATAGAAACCAGCTTCCTATTCAATATCTGCACTTGAATATCAATATCAAAACTAATATGTACAAAGCCAGACCAGTGTTTCCTTTCCCAACTTGCTTCATCCCAGTAGTTCCCTTTCTGATAAATGGAAATTCATTTTTCTGGTAACTCAGCCCACAAATCTTGTTTCTTCTTTTTCTCTAACATCCCATACACAAGTCCATAGTAAGTCACATGGAATCTACTTTCAAAATGTATCCAGAATATTTCCCCTTCTCATCACCATCCATCACTATCCTAGTCGCAATCACCTCTCACCTGAACTGCTACAAGAACTCCATGGACTCCATGCTTCTGTCCTTGCCCCACTACCATCTATTTTCAACCCAGCAGCCAGAAGGATCCCTTTAATAAGGTGTTAGACAGTGGTACATGCTCTATACATCACTATTCATCACTAGTGGATGTATCCTATATCCTAAGGACAAAAAGAACCATAAAGACATTTAGATATTTTGTTAGTAATAATAATAATACATACATACATATTATTTGTATGTATGAAAACGAATACATAATTATACTAATGCTATTAGGAACCAAGCTTTTTAGGGTCAGAGAAAACAGATACAAACATAAAATTTAGGAATTCCCTGGTGCGTCTCAGGGCTCATCCCCTGGGATCGCGGGTGTTTGGAGGTGGAACTGATCTCAGACACACAGATGACAATCGTCGCTCCCCTGTCTGCCTTTGGCAGCCTGAGAAGCAACTTTTTACTTCCCAGCTTATTCTGCTTTATGTACAACTTCGAAAAATGAGTTTTCCGGGTGAAACCAAGCCCTGAGAATGGAAGTCAAGAAAGCGTTTCACTATGGGGAGAGATTAGAAGCTAGCTGGGAGAGGGCCCGAGGAACCTTCCGGAAAGTTCCGTAGACTGATGTGGGTGGTGTTTCTCGGGTCTGAACGGAATCATTAAGCAGATGCGCTTTACCGTGTGTTTTATCTTTAAAAAATTTTTAAGTTGTTACCGCTTTGTTTTGCTTTGTTATTGGATGCTGTGGTCACATTCATTTCAGGGAGCACGAAAAGAATCGGGATGTTGTTTTATAGTAATGAATGAAACTAACTTCAGTGATCGGGCCCTTCAGACACCATCCTCCCACCTCAGGCTCTGCAAGCCACTTCACCAGGTGTCTGTAACTGTCCGGGGCACTTTTGGGTCAGAGATGGCGAACGCAAACCCCATGAAATGTAGGAAACGCCAGCAACTCCCCGGCTTCTTGGCAGAGTGGGGCTGCGGTCCCAAATGGGGCCGGGCTCCGGGCGTCTCTGACAAGTGTCCACCAGTTGAGCGCAAGGGCCAAGGAGCAGCGCGCTCGCCACCGCCCGCCTGCACCTCTGGGGACTGGCGCTCGGACTCGCGAGCCCGGACTCCCTACTCAGCACTGCCCCGCGGGCTCTCAGCTGACTCGGAACAGTCGATGCTTTGTTTCAGGCAATCCTGACCGCTACACTGAGCGCACGGTCCGGCTGTGCCCAGCCGTGCCCAGCCACTACCGCGTGCGGTGCCCCGCCATGCGCCAAAGACGCCGACTCACCTGAGCTCCGGCTGCACCAACTGCATGTAGTTGTAGCATCGCTCCAGGACGATTTCTTGAAAATGGGCAGTGCTGCCCGTCCCGTTCCACTTCATGTGCTCGGACGAGTGGCGCCACATCCGGACTCCGACCACCACCGCGATGACCCCCACCACCAGAAGACATAGAAATATGCAGAGACAGATCTTGGCTTTCTTGGGTCTGGAGTCGGCCATGGGGTCCAACGCGGGTCGCCCCGGAGATGTTGGAGGAGAAGCTGCTGGAGGCTGGGCAGGCAGGGAGGAGAGAGCAAGCTCGGTTCTGAAACTGCACTTCCCCTTTATCTCTCACTTGCCTTTTCTCCGCTTCCTTTCCCACCCCCATCCCCTCCTTCAAAGTTCTTCGATCGCGGTCGCTCGACCAACAAGGATTTCAAGGTCTTAAAAAGCCTTCGTGACCACCTAGAGGGGTGGGATAGGGAGGATGGGAGGGAGGGAGACGCAAGAGGGAAAAGATATGGGAACATATGTATATGTATAACTGATTCACCTTGTTATAAAGCAGAAACTAGCACACCATTGTAAGGCAATTATACTCCAATGAAGATGTTAAAAAAAAAAAAAAAAAAAAGCCTTCAGCACCTACTACAGCCGTTCACTTCCCGACTCCTGAGCAGAGAGCCACCACTTTGACCTTACTTGACAGGCACTCAAAGAACAGAGTACAGCCTTATACTCAGTCGGCTCCCTTTATCAAGCCGCACTTTACACTTTACCCACATCTGCTTCCTGGACAGTGTCAAGGCGACTGCCTCCATACCTGTGTACATGCAAGGCTTCTGCCCGCAAAGGAAGGCTCTACCTCTACTTATAAGGTTGAGGAATACCTGCTCAGCCCCCTGTAAAGGCTCTACTTAAGCCTTATGCCTTCTCTCCATCGGCATCAGATTATGCTATGGGTTCAAACTGAGCTCTGGCTGGGTGATGTGTGGTAAGTTACTTGACCTCTCTGTGCTTCAGATGTAAAGTGGACACCATAGCAGTACTCACTTCATGGGGCTGTTATGAGGATTAAATGAGCTCATATTTATGAAGTGTTTAGCCTGGCACATGGTAAGCACTCACTAAGTGTTAGCTATTCCTACCTGCTCCCTGAGGCTGTGGAGGGGATGCAGTTTTGTAATCCATGAGGTGTTGCTTGGAAGTGTCTGTCATGCAGTAAGTACTCAAAGTAGTGGTTCAACAGATAATCCAGTAGCTTTTCCCAGATGCCCCCTGCATCGCTTCTCTCAAGGTTTCCTAGCACTAGGAGCATCTGTGACATTTCAGCAGAGACCTAAGGCAAGTGGAAGATCAAGCCAAGAGACTTCCTGGGGCAAACAATTTCCAGACAGAGGGGAGAGCAGGTGCAAATACCCTAAGGCAGAAAAGCCCTTGGCCTGTTCCAGGAGCAGCAAGGATGCCATTGGAGTTGGGGTGCAAGAGTGAGGGAGGCAGAGCAGGAGAGAAGTTCAGAGGGTAGGAGGAGGAGGCCAGGTCACCCATGGCCCTGTAGGACAAGATAGGACTTTTTGTACTGTGAATTTTATTTTTAACCTATTCAAGGTCACTGAGTGACTTGATCAGGCATGAATGACATTTTAAAGGCTCAATCTGGCTTCTGCATTGAGAATAAATTGTGAGAAAGCAAGGATAGAAAGATGGAGACCAGTTATGATGACTTTAACCAGGAGAGTAGTAACAAAAGCAGCAAAGAAAAAAGGAAGTTGGATTCTTGATGTAGTTTGAAAGCATAAGCAATGGCATTGACCGATGAGTTGGATGTGGGGTTTACCAGAGAGGGGTCTAAGATGATTTCAGGAATCTTGGCTTGAGTAACTGACCAGAGAAAGGACAGCATTGCCATGTATAGCAAAGGGAGAACTAGGGGTGAAATAGATTTGGTTTGGGGGAAAAGGCATGAAGAAAGAATTTGGTTTTGGAGGTGTTAAGTTTGAGATGCCTATTAGATCCCCAAGAGGAGATATCAAGTAGCTAAGTGGGTATAAATATCTGGTTTTCAGGCAAGAAGTCAACCCTGGAGACATAAATATGGGAACCTTTCTCATATAGTTAGTTTTTAAAGCCAAGAGGATAAATGAGATCATGTAGAGATTGTCTGCGGACACAGAAGGAAGGGGTTCCACTATGGGGCATGTGTGTAGAGAGATCAGAAAGATGAGGAGAGCTCCTGCAGAGAGAACTGGGCAGAGAGACCCCTGACACCAGAGGGAGGGCCACTTGGGAGTTACTGGTGCAGTTGGCAAGAGCAGTTTTAGAGGAATGTCCAGGACAAAGCCGGATATGAGTAGGTTGATGAGAGTATGTGAGAAGAGAAGGTGGCTTCAGTAAGTTGGTTGACTTTTTTTGGAAGAGTCTTTTTTGTCAAAAGGAACTGAGGACATGATATTGAGCAGAGACCTGTATAATATGTTTGTAGGATGACAGGGTAACCCAGTGGACAGGCAACAACTGATAATACAGGAGAGGGGAAATTGCTGGAGCGGAAGAGCTCGCATGTAGGTGAGAGGAATGCCAGGCACGAGCCGGTGTGGCAGGTGCTGCAGCCATCACGGAAGGAAGGTGGAGGACATAGATTTAGGGGAGGAGGGCTGGTGGATTTGCTGACAGCGACTACGTGTGGATGGTCGCTTCTTTTTTTTTACATCTTTATTGGAGTATAATTGCTTTACAATGGTGTGTTAGTTTCTGCTTTATAACAAAGTGAATCAGTTATACATACACATATGATCCCATATCTCTTCCTTTTTGCGTCTCCCTCCCTCACACCCTCCCTATCCCACCCTTCTAGATGGTCACAAAGCACGAAGCTGATCTCCCTGTGCTATACGGCTGCTTCCCCCTAGCTATCTATTTTATGTTTGGTAGTGTATATATGTCCATGCCTCTCTCTCACTTTGTCACAGCTTCCCCTTCCCCCTCCCTATATCCTCAAGTCCATTCTCTAGCAGGTCTGTGTCTTTATTCCTGTCTTACCCCTAGGTTCTTCATGACATTTTTTTTCTTAAATTCCATATATATGTGTTAGCATACGGTATTTGTCTTTCTCTTTCTGACTTACTTCACTCTGTATGATAGACTCTAGGTCTATCCACCTCATTACAAATAGCTCAATTTCGTTTCTTTTTATGGCTGAGTAATATTCCATTGTATATATGTGCCACATCTTCTTTATCCATTCATCCGATGATGGGCACTTAGGTTGTCTCCATCTCCGGGCTATTGCAAATAGAGCTGCAATGAACATTTTGGTACATGACTCTTTTTGGATTATGGTTTTCTCAGTGTATATGCCCAGTAGTGGGATTGCTGGGTCATATGGTAGTTCTATTTGTAGTTTTTTAAGGAACCTCCATACTGTTCTCCATAGTGGCTGTACCAATTCACATTCCCACCAGCAGTGCAAGAGTGTTTCCTTTTCTCCACACCCTCTCCAATATTTATTGTTTCTAGATTTTTTGATGATGGCCGGTCGCTTCTGACTGCTTCTCAGTGGATAGAGAAAGTCACCTGCTGAGAGTGGGTGGGGCCAGTGCAGCTCAGGAGACCAGGAGGGAGGATGGGGTGGAGACATCAGAGGTTCCCAGCGTGTTGTTAAGGGGTCAGGAAGCTAAAGAGAAGCCAGTCAGCGAGGGTTTCCTTCTTTCAAGCCACGCTTTGTGACGATGCAGCTTTTGAAACCTAACTCCGGTTACTTTACCCACCCCAACTCCCTGCTTGCTCTAGACACAGAAAGCAGGCATGGAAGCCTCCAGCCTCCAGGGGCACCTTGCCCCCCAGCCCCTATGGCACTCCAGTCCTGGGGCCCTTCTCTCTGTCTCCAACCAACCAAAGCTCTTCCCTGATGCTGGGCCTTCACAGATGCCATTACCTCCCCACCCCTACCCAACCCCTGCTGAGCTCCTTCAATGTGACTTCCTCAGAAAGCCTTTCCTGACCCCACTGAGCTCCCAAACTGAGTTAGGTCTCCAAGTTGTACACTTTCCTAGCAGAAGAACACAGATGCCAGTGGATCTCCTGGGACAATACAGAACCCAAAAGCTCTGGTGTGGATCACCCAGACCAGAGAATTTCTTCAAGGTGTCCTCTCCAACTAGACCAGGGTTTGCTTGAGACTAGGTCTGCAGGAATTAAGACATAGAATACAAAACTTATGGTTACCAAAGGGGAAAGGGAGGGGGGAGAGATGAATTAGGAGTATGGGATTAACAGATACATACTGTTACAGATTAACAGATACATACTTACATATATATATAATAGATAAGCAATGATGATTAACCATTGACACAGGGAACAATATTCAATACGTGGTAATAACCTATAATGGAAAATAATCTGAAAAAAACACATATATATAAAACTGAATCAGTTTGCTATACAACTGAAACTAACACAAAGTTGTAAATCAACTGTATTTCAAAAAAAAAAAAAATCTGCATGCATCACTGAATTATTTTGAGCATTGAATCAGGTAACATATAGAGAGAATAGCTGAGTGACCCCTTAGCAAGTGTTCAACAAAGAAGCACTAATAATGGGGGAGCTGCGTGAGGACAGGAAGGATGGCGGTGAGTCAGAGTAGATTTTCGGAAGGCTTTGGAGAGACAGTGACACTAGATGAGGCTGTGGAAGGGCAAGGAAGGTTTGCAAAAGGGAGAGAGACATGGAAACAGAACTGTAGGGCGAACTGGGGGCAGACGATGGGATGTCTGGGGCACCAGAGGAGTGACCACCCCCAGGCCACACACCTGGTTAGTGGAAGTGCTGGTCCTAGAATGTGGGTTTCAAGTTCTTTTTTTCCTTGGTCAACTTCATTAGCCATTTTTAAATCATTCAAGTAATACAATCACATTTAAAAAATTGGAAATAGAGAAAAGAAGATCATTGCCTCTACTCCCATTCCAAAACCCTAACCTAACTACCATTAGCATTTTGGTATTTCTCCTTCCAGCCTTTTTTTCTAATCTCTGACAGCTTTAAAAATAGTTATAATATATAATATTTTATATATATATATATATATATATATATTTAAATTTCTGCTCTTTCCTCCTCACTGTGCAAATGTGGTCTCTGCCAGGCCATATATCCTTCCCCAAAACACTAAGCCCAGGCTCAAATCCCAACTCTCCATCCCTAGGTAGCTCTTTGAGCTGAGCATTTTATCCAGTACTCTCCCAGTGTTCAGGCTGGCTGTAAGAACCTGGGAGTGTACACATAAAGCAAAGAGCAGCCAACTTCCACACGGTACAGCCTCTAGAAAAGGGGCTTCCTCCTCTCCCCACGCCTCTCACCAGAAGCCCAGCTCCACAAGAGCTTATGTTTTGTCCTAGCACCAGGATAATGCCTAGTATGCACTTGGCACTCAAGCAATGCCTGCAGAATGAACAACTCCCTCTCCATCAGATTCACCAGCTAAAAAACCCACCCATCAGTGGGCATTTGTTGTTCATCTGAGAAGTAAAGTGCAGTGTTGAAGGGAGGAGAGCGGAGAGGCTATGATTAATTACATAATTCTTCTTTTTCCTTCTTCAGTAATAATTACTAACATCAATTAGTGTCGAATACTTTGTGTACAATAGCCTACAATATTGTCATCATGTAAATATTTTATTATTCCCATATTGCAGATGAGGAATCGGAGGCTTAGAAAGGTAAGCAATTTGGGGCTTCCCTGGTGGCGCAGTGGTTGAGAGTCTGCCTGCCGATGCAGGGGACGCGGGTTCGCGCCCCGGTCCGGGAAGATCCCACATGCCGCGGAGCGGCTGGGCCCGTGAGCCGTGTCCGGAGCCTGTGCTCTGCGGCGGGAGAGGCCGCAGCGGTGAGAGGCCCGCGTACCATTTGGCCAAAGTTAGTTAATCAGCAAGGGTTTTGAACCCAGACAATCTCATTTCAAACCTGTCCTACCAACCCTACCTCGACGTCCTTAGGCAGCAGATAGTTAATGGGTTCCCACTCAGTGCTGGGCCAGAGTTGACAGACTCAACTTGTTCTCACAGAGGATTTGTGATCCAGCATGAGAACTTCTGGAAACACGTTCTTGGGCATGCAGCCATGAGGCTCTGAGCATCACCCGGAAGCTCAGGGTGGACTTATTTCCCTAGGAAGGCGTTTGTCTCCCTAACGTGTTTTCAAATCAAAAGAAGGGTGAATAGATGCTGAATATTGAAAACAACAGAAACGCCCACTCATTGATGTCAGACACAGCACAGCCTGTCATCTGGGTTTTTTTCTTTCTTCTCGTAGTCTTGTGAAAAGGAAAGCTGCACGATTTCTCCTCCCGTATCTTGAAACATAACAAAGCCACGTCATTCACTCTTTATTCTGTATTTTCAATGAAACAGATTTAATAGGACTTGGCAGAATGCCTTGGATTGCTTTCAATTCACTTGAGCTGTCTGCTCTTCTTGCAGTGCCCTGGCTTGCTTGTTATATCAACAGAGCTACTTCCTCAGTTAGGGCTAACCTTAACCTAACAGATTTGGCAACTTCTCAGCTCTCCCCACATCCCACCTCCTTCATCTAGTTCCTTGCTCTTTCCTGAACTTTCAGATGACAGCTTACACACCCCATGTCTAGAATCTTTTACAAGCTCTCTCATTCCTGTCATGAGTTTCCACATGCACCCTATACTTCCTGGCTGTTTTTTTCGTTCATTTGTTTTTGGTCAGTTTCCTCATTCCTCTTGCCCTACTCTAGACTTTAATTCGAAGCAGTCTTTTTCTCAGGTACGATCCCAATGACTAGCAAGTCTCTGACACCTGGTAGACGCTACAAAACTGCGTGTTGATGAATATCACACTTCAATGCAAATCTTTCTTCGTTCATTCATATGTTCATCCATTCATGCATTAAATATTCACCGAGCACCTACTATGTTCCATGAACTGTTTCATTTTTTTAACCTCTTTTCCCCAGTTTTATTGAGAAATAATTGACATACATCACTGTATACGTTGAAGGCATTTCCATGAACTGTTTGAGGTACTGGGTATACAGCAGTTTAAAAAATTCAATCCTTATGGAACTTATATTCTAATGGGAGGGCGCAGACATATAATGGACAAAATATGTAAGTAAACCATAGGGCATGTGAGGTAATGATGAGAGCTAAGAAACAAAATAATCAGGGAATGAGATAAGGACAAGGGAGGTGGGAGGGAGGATTGCAACATTGGAATGAGGACGAAGGAGACTCTCACTGAGAAGATGACATTTGAGTAAGGATCTGAGGAAGGTGGGGTAGCCACATGATATGGGGGGAAACAGGGTCCCAGAAGAGGGAAGAAAAGAGCAAGGGCAGGTAAGAGGTGCTAGGTGCAGAGAGAGCAAGATGGGAGGAAGTGGGAGAAGAGGTTGGAGATGTGATGGCATGTGTGGGGAGTAGGGAGGGTGGATGGACACTCACGGTGCAGAAGAGTGACATTATCTGACTTGGTTTTATCGGGCTTACTCTGGCAGCTTGCTGAGAATAAACCAAAATGGGTGAGAGCAGAAGCAGAGAGAACGTTTAGGAGGCTATGGTGCCGTAATCCAGACGGGAGATGATGGTGGCTTGAACCACGTCGACTTCAGCGGATGTTGGCTGAATTGTGGATATATTTTGAAAGCAGAACTGAGAGTTGTTTATGGAGTAAAGAGACGAAGAGAGGGACTTCCTTGGCAGTCCAGTGGTTAAGACTCCGCACTTCCACTGCAGGGGTCACAGGTTTGATCCCTGGTCAGGGAACTATGATTCCACGTGCTGTGCAGCGCAGTGGGGAAAAAAAAAAAAAAAAGACAGAGAGAGAAAAAGAGAGAGGTCAAAGACAACTCCAAGGATTCTCGGCTTGAGCAGCAGGAAGGCTGGAGATGTCATTCACTGGGCTGCAGAAGACAATGAAAGAAGAATTCATTTGGAGAGTGTTAAATTTGAGATGCTCATCACATGCCCAAGTGAAAACACCAAGGAGAGAAACATCATGCCAGGCTTTACAAATATTAACCCATTCAATCCCCATAGCAATCCATGAGATAGGGAGCATTCTTGGCCCCATTTTACAGGGAAAGACTGAGACTCAGAAAGAATGAGTGACTTACCCAATGTCACCAAGTCAGTGGGTAGTGGAACTAGACAACTGGGATTCAAACCCAAGCCATGGGATGCAGAATGCATGCTCTTCTACACCATACTGCCTCTTAGCTGAGAAAACACACACACACACACACACACACACACACACACACACACACACACCTCATTCCAATCACTTAAGAAAATCCTTGCCATTAGCTCTGAGCTGATCACTGTGGCCAGGTCCTGGCATGCTCTTATTAGACTAGGTCTAAGTCTCCTGCTGCCTGAACTGGGTGGGGGTAGAGCCCCACATGAGGGGAAGTTCTCCACAGGACAATCAGGATATCATCCCCAGAAGAAGCGTGAATAGATGCTGAATTTCAAAGACAACAGGAAAGCACACTCATTGGTGTCAAATTTAGCCCACTCGTAACAACTTGGGCAAAGTTTATACATTAGTCATTCCACATATGCATCTCAAACCACCCAGAACACCCCAAAAGTCATGCCAAAATTTTCTCAACGGATTTTCTTATAAGATGTTTACTTGATTCCCTGGGACACTTGTGCTTTCCATTCTTATATTCCAACACAGAGAGGCTAAAGGTCAAATATCTCAGCTGGGAGGAGGAACACATTCTTGAATATCTAAGAGGCAACTGTGAAATGATGTTTTCTCAACCTAGCGTTTTTCAGAGCAGGCTAAAAACAAAATAAACAGAACACTCAAAAGAAAGCACCAAATAGAATTCATTGAAAGTAAGGGTACTGAAAATCATTCACTGGTTTGCTAATTTTGTTTTGTTTTGTTTTGTTTTAATAAACAAGTCTTTAGAGCCGTTTTAGATTCACAGCAAAACTGAGCAGAAAAGAATGAGTTCCCATACACCCCCTTCTCCCACGCATCCACTGCGTTGCTGTGTTGCCCACCCTCAACCTCCACCACCAGCAGGGCACATTTATTACAATCCAGAAACCTACATTGACACATTATAGTCACCCAAAGGCCATAGTTCACATTAAGATTGATCCTTGGTGTTGCATACTGAACAGGTTTTGACAAATACATAATGACATGTAACCACCATCATAGTATCATACAGAATAATTTCACTGCTCTAAAAATCCTCTGTGCTCTCCCTATTCATCACTCCTTTCCCCCTAACCTCTGGCAACCACTGATCTTTTTACTGTCTCCATAGTTTTCTCTTCTCCATAATGCCATATAGTTGGAATCATACAGCATATAGCCTTTTCAGATTGTTTTTTTTTCCTTCCACTTAATAACCTCCATTTAAGGTTCCTCCATGTCTTTTCATGGCTTGATAGCTCATTTGTTTTTAGCCCTGAATAATATTCCATTGTCCGGATGTACCACAGTTTATTTTTCCATTCCACTACTGAAGAACATCTTAGTTGTTTTGTTTTCTGAGTCTAAATTTATTTCAACCTAATAAATTGTAAAATTCTGATTATTTTACTTAATAATTAGTAGTCTAAGCAAAGTTCAAATTTATCTTTTAGAAAGATATCCCTTCTTGAAAAGTAACAGCTCTACAAATAATTTTTTTTATAATATCAGCTTTGTGCTCATATGTAATTTTCTAAATTAAGAAGACTATAGACAAAAATAAAATTACTCATAACTTCACTCAGAAATAAATATCATTAATATTAACAATTTGTTGTTATGTATATGTATACATATATATATACATATATATATATATATATATATATATATATATATGATTTTAGTCCAGTGGTGAGGACTCTGCACTCTCACTGCCAAGGGCGTGGGTTCGATCCCTGGTCGGGGAGCTAAGATCCCCTCAAGCTGTGCAGTGCGGCCACAAAATTTAAAATAATAAAAATAAAACCAAAAATTCTTCATAAGTAGTATTTCTAATAATGCATAGTCTTCCATAGTATTGTCCTACCATAGTTTATTTGATCATTATCTCAATTTCAACTATTTCCAATCTTTTGCTATGCTATGGTAAAAAAAAGTCCTCTGGGCACATCCCTTAAGATTTTCTTACAATAACTTCTGGAATTTGAATAAAATATTATTCTTGATGTTAGAAGACAAAGGACAAAAATCTGAAGAACTGGGAATTACAACATATTTTATATGTGATCATTAAAACTGGTTGGAAGAAATTTTCCCATATCAAGGTATGAGGAAGTCATTCTGGCTTATACACGATTTAACTTAAACTTTATGCTAACTAGAACAGCCTGGTTTGTGGCCTGTTAAAACATACATTGTGCATTTGCTTTAACCATTAAAGAAAAGAATGCATTTAAAAATCAAAATGGAATAACTGTGGTCCAGGCATCCAAAATGAAGCCTAGTGGCCACTGTGCTTTCAGACACAGTCCTGCAACACTGAGAACTGAATTTTCTGAACTGAATCAGACTCAAGGACACCACCAACTATTCTCAAAGCTACATCTGCTGCCAGCTGCCAACTGCAAATTTATGATGCCAAGTTCCCCCTTGTAACTATGCAACCATTTCAGACCCCAACCAATCCTTACTTATCAAGCATCCTTACTTCTTGCCAGCTCCAATCATGATTCTTGACAAATGACATGTAATTGGCGGGGGGGGGGTTGCCTTTATAAGAGTCCCCCATTTTGTAGTCTAATGGAACACAATTCAACTACTTCTTGAGCCTGAGTCTCCTGGGCTATAGTCCTCAGTTTGGCTCAAATAAAACTCTTTTCTATTCCTATTATAACTTGTTTATCAATTATTTCCATCGACATTGTTTGATATAGTCTGCTGGTTATCAGAAAAACTCACCTGTAGTCTACTTTGGTACCGAGCACGGGCCCCTTGTGAGCACCCCTGCCCTTCCTACCCCCAGCTTTCACATCACTCTTCAGGTGCTTCAGTGAGGTTTTCCTGATATCTGGATCTCCCTGTATTGGGTAATGTTCCAAAACTTTTATTTGAGCTATTATCTTAAGACTTGGAGTCTTAAGGGGGTACCAGTATATTTCATAGGTGAAAGGGACCTAAGGGGAATTTCCTAAGCAGAGGAGCTAGAGGGGAGTTCCTAGCAGGGGACCTCGTAGGAAGTTCTTAGGCAGAGGACTTAAGGGGAATTTCTAAGCAAGGAACCTAGAGGGCATTTCTAGGAAGGAAAGACCTAGAGGGAACTTTGGAGTGAACTGAGTTGGCTAATCTTTTTAAATGTGGCTTAAAATTGGAAGGATTTGTACTTTACAGTAAAATGAAACTGAAAGAAAATGGAAAATTGTGCTTCTAAAGCCTACCATCTCCCAGCCACCCACTGGAACTCCAGCTGAATTCATGTACAATTGAGATGGACCCAATACTTGCATGTACAATAATTCTCTCACCCTGAAATGGCCAAGATGGGGCTCTTTTGACATTCCCAAACTGGTTTTTGTGTGTGCAGTTAGCATGATAAAACAGTTTTTCAAACTTCTCACCCTGAGAGAACAAAACTATTCCTAGGAGAAAGATTAAAGCTGTAACTCTTTTATCATGTCCTTGAAATGTAAACACAACCCACACTGCCTGAGACTGTGGCTTTGACTCAATTAGTAGAACCTAAAACTAAAAGAAAAAAAAGGCGGGGGTGGGCAGGCCTTTGAAAACTCAAGCAAGTAAACTTATTCTTACTATTGTTTATGAGCAAATGAGTTTTATATTGAAAAGCATGATTCATGACTAAGTTTTAAAATGAAAACTATGTGATCTCTATGTCTATCTAGCTGTCTGTATGTAGGTTACAAATATATGTTTCTACCTCTGGATGGTAAAAGAGCTGTATTTGATTGAATTAAAAACAAGTGCTTACGAATTAAATATTTCTAAACGTAACATGAAATAGCCTAATTTTTTTTAGGGATCACAAGATGAGAAGAAGGCGACAGCAGTAGTAGACAGCTGTAACCCAAGAATCTGGGCCAGGCCTGTATGATCCATCCTACTAGCTCAGTTGAATTGTTTACCAAATGTCTGTCTCCCTATCAAAATTGAAAGCTATTGTTTTACTTCTAGCTAACTCTTGCCCCAATATACAGGACGGAAAGAAAATTCTCTAGCAACGTTGTCACAAAGTATAGCTACTGAGGGCAGTCTAACCAATTGTTGGATCTGTCATCAAATTCCCAGGTCAGTACAAGACTGATATAAGCCTCTCATAATACCTGTCACCAAATTTTCAGGTCTTCCTAATGTTACCATCCACCTAGACCGACCTCCCTAACTTTACAAGTTCAAATTTTCCAGCAGATTAACATGTCCAGTCCTTGTCTGATACCATCCTCAATCCTTAGAGACCAAGCACAATAACCCCAGACTATTTTGTTCTTCCCCTTACTTAAACTGAATAAAGTCTTAAAGAGTAAAAGGTGAGTAAATTATGCCAGCAACTCCCACATGTTAAATACCACACAAATGACTTTTGGAAAGCTTGCAAGAGAAATGACCCATGGTTTGATATTGTGTTGACAAAACTTCCAATAAGAGCACTCCGGGAGGGGTCACTGCACTTCCCCAGGTTTTGTCTTCACGTGTGATACTGAAATTGACACACCTTCCCAAGGATGGGCACATAAATATCTTCATAGCTGGAAAATAGAAGGTTTATTTTTACTGGGTTTATATTATGCATTGTCTGTATATAAGGAAACAGATTAACCTCCTTTTTCTCTTCATTACAGAGTCAAGAGATCCATGTTAGCAGGATACCAAGATACCTAAAGCATTGCAGCACAACAGACATGCCTAAACTCCTTAGCCCAAGTAATATTAGATAACGGGGTTGCCTTAGATTCTATGCTGGCTAAACAAGGAGTTGTTTGTGCCATTGCTCATACTACTTGCTGCATTTGTATCAATACCTCTGGAGAAGTTGAAATTCACCTAGAAAAAATTTCCCAAAAGGTAAAATGGTTACAAGATGTAAGACAAACTGACCCTTTAAATGATCTGTTCAGTTATCTCCCCTCAGGAATAGACAATTTTTTCTGCTTTGCTTTATAGATGATTGTCTTTATCATAGTATGTATTACTATCTTTTTCTAGCTATTAAACTACTTATGACATGTATCACTGCTTGCTTTAAGTCTTCTGCTAAAAGTGCAGGTACAGTCATAAGTATATTGAACAGATTGTACATATGCTTTCGTATATATGGTGCAGACAAAATATATACAGTTGTATACATACACACACATATATATAAATGCCTAGTTTATATTTAAGTCTGAAAACGATTCACAAGAAAGAAAATGGTCTATAAACACTAAAGTTAATGTCACAAAAATTTACTTGTTCATTCATGTTCACACTTCAAAACTATGCACTAAACCTACTCTCTGCACCTGGCTGTGGACTATATTCTAAGAATATAAGGACTTTAAAGCCAAGGTGTCTGCCCTGTACAGGTCTATATTCTAGTCTGGAGAAAGAATTCTTATTAACTAAGGATAATGGATTGTTACGCACATCATGTTACAAGCTCATTGACAGAAGAGTAGTAGCAGGAGTGAGTGAATAGTGAATAAACTAAAATTAGAATTTCACTAGGTCCTCATTCATAAATTATTTTATCATATTTTACATAGAGTCCTAGAGCTTGGTTTTCCAGCTACCAGCTATGAACAGCCTGAAGGTAAGAGTAAAGAAACTACCTCCTTTTTTTTTAGCACTTTAATGTGTGCCTATATTATCCCATACATGCATTATTATATGCAATAT
Source organism: Neophocaena asiaeorientalis asiaeorientalis (assembly GCF_003031525.2). Classification (NCBI taxonomy): domain Eukaryota; kingdom Metazoa; phylum Chordata; class Mammalia; order Artiodactyla; family Phocoenidae; genus Neophocaena; species Neophocaena asiaeorientalis. Next base: position 5,810,578 of record NW_020172818.1, read on the forward strand.
TATCACATTTAAATTTCACACTAACCGTTCTTCCTTTTAGAATGATAGGGTGGCACACTGGACACCAAAAAGAACGCTGTTGTTCAGAATTACACAGCCAGAGTGGAATTTCAAAATCTTATTTTTTTTTCAGTGTGTTTGTCTTCATTTTTCCCAGTTTTATTGAGATATAATTGACATACATCACTGTATAAATTTAAGGTGTACAGCATAATGGTTTGACTTACATATACTACAGAATGCCACAATAAGTTTAGTTAGCTTCCATCATCTCATATAGATACAAAAAGAAGAGAGAGAAAGAAAAAAGAGGAAAAAAAATTTCCTCGTGATGAGAACTCTTAGGAGTTTCATGTATATCATACGGCAGTGCTAACTCTTGTCATCGTGCTGTACGTTACATCCCTAGTATAGTTGACACTTGAACAATGTGGAGGTTAGGGATCAACTGCCATGTAGTCAAAAAACCACATACTGCTATCTCTGAAGTAAAACAAATGAACTGATAAAAGACTCACCCAAGGGCAGGAAGCTGAAATAGTTTGGATGGAATCAGCACTCAAACCCTGGTTCTTTCTATTCTCCATATTGTGGTCTCTGAACACAAATTTTCCCCATACCTAGTTAATTTAAAGATCTGTAAAATGAAAATATAGGTACTATATTTATTGAAAAAAATCTGCATATAAGTGGACCCTCACAGTTCAAACCCGTGCTGTTCAAGGGTCAACTTATTTATTTACCTTGTAACTGGAATTTTGTACCTTTTGACCAACTTTCTCCAATTCCCTCTCCCCCCAAACCCTGCCTCTAGTAACCGTAAATCTAATCTCTTTTTCTATGAGTTTTATTATTTTTGTTTTTAGATTCCACATACAAGTGAAATCATTTTAAATTGGATTGTTTGATTTTTTTTTTTTTGCTGTTGAGTTGTATGACTTATTTATAGATTTTAGATATTAACCCCTCATCAGATATATGGTTTGCCAATATTTTTTCCCATTCCACAGGGTTTTTTTCACTTTGTTGATTGATTCCTTTTGCTGTGCAGAAGCTCTTTAGTTTGATGTAGCTGCTTTTGCTTATTTTTGTTGTTGTTGCTTGTGCTTTAGGTACTATACCCAAAATATCGTTGCCAAGACACATGTCAAGGAGCCCTTTTCCTACATTTTCTTCTAGGCGCTTCATGGTTTCAGGTCTTACATTTAAGTTTTTAATCTATTTTGAGTTAATTTTTGTGAGTAGTGTAAGATAGGGGTCTTTTTTTTCAGTAAGAAAGAAAGAGAGTGAGACAGAGAGACAGAAAGAGAGGAGGGAAGGAAGGAAGGGAAAGAAGAAAGAAACTGTATGCCATATTTAATGTTCAAACAAAAATATTTTATTCATGCTTACTATATAAGGAAAACTTATGTCTTCATCAGACAACTATTAATTCATTTTTTCAATTTGCTTAATTAATACCTGTGTTGAGTTTACCATATGCCAGCACTACTATATCAGCAGTGAACAAACAAGATGAAAATCCCTGCCCGGCCAATGTTCATAGCAGCATTATCATAATAACCAAAAAGTAGAAACAACCCAAATGTCCATCAACTAATGAATGTATAAACAAAATGTGACGTACCTGATGCTGAAAACTTGGTCTCTGTGCACTGGTGTCAAATCGAATCTTGGAGACAAAGTTTGGGTGAAGTAGAAAAGAATACCTTTATTGCTTTGCCAGGCAAAGGGGGACACCGAAGACTCATGCCCCTCAAAATTGTGTGTCCCAACCCGGGAGGATTTGGTGAGGAGTTTTACAGCAGTTGTTCAAGGGTGGGGTTGCTGGTAAGGATTAGGGTGTGTGCAGGGTGTGCAATCCTTTAATCTGGCCTCAGGTGGTCTTCTCTGAAATGAAGAATGCTAACATCTTCCATTTGTTGAGGGTTTTAGTTCTGTAAAGAGCTTAAAGATAGTGTTATGTGTATCCCTTGAGGCAGAACCAGGACCCTGCCCCAAGGCTGCACTATTGTTTCTTGACTCCTCCTCCCTTATCTCTGCATCCCCTCCCTTCTCTGGTTAGCAACTATTTGGACCTGCCCTAAGAACTCAGGGAAGGTCACGGAGGCTGAAGGCTGTTCCCTACAAACAAGAAATGGGGGACACAGAAAGGTTTCCATGCCCAGGAGTCCCACAGTGTCCTGTTCGGTTTCATACCCATGCAATGGGATAATGTTCAGCCATAAAAAGGAATGAAGTACTAACACATGCTATAACATTGTTGAACCCTGCAAACATTATGCTAAGTGAAAAAAGCCAGTCACAAAAGACCATATATTGTATAATTCCATTTATATGAAACATCCAGAACAAGCAAATCTATAGAAACAGAAAGTAGATTAGTGGTTGTGTTACCAAACACCAGTTTGTGTGCCCCACGCACAGTGAGGCCAAGCAAACCGAAACGTCAGAGTTTGGAACAGAAAAAGGTTTATTGCTGGGCCAAGCAAGGTGAACAGGTGGCTCATGCTCAAATAACCTGAACTCTCTGATGGTTTTCAGGGAGAAGATTTTATAGACAAAATTTGGGGTGAGGACTACAGGGTAGTGACTTTCTTCTGATTGGTTGGTGGGGAGGTAACAGGGTGTTGGCCCAGGAATCTTGTGTTCAGCCTGAAGTCACCATCCTCCACCTGGGTGGGGGCCTTGTTTCCAGCAGAAGAACTCAAAGGTATTGTTAGACACATTCCTTGAGGAGGAACCAGGACCCTGTCCCAAAGTTGTACTACTTTTTCTTGACTGTTCCTCCCTTGTTTCTGCATTCCTTCCCTTCCCTGATTAGCAACTGTTAGAATCTGCCCTTTGGAACTCGGGGAAGGTCAAGGAGGCTGAATGAAGCCTATTTCCTACAAACAAGAGACAGGGGACATGGAAAGGATTTGTACCAGGGAAGGCTCCACAGGGTCGTGCTCTATTTCAGTTGCTTAGGGCTGGATTGTAGGGGCAATGGGGAGTGACTGCCAATGGGTATGAGGTTTCTTTTGGGGCTGATAAAAATGTTCTAAACTTAGATTGTGAGGTTGCTGCAAAACTGTGAATATACTAAAAGTATACATTGAATTGTATTCTTTAAAAGGATTAACTTTATGATATGTGAATTATATCTCAATAAAAATGTTAAAAGAAAAACCCTGCCCCCCATGGCATTTACATTCTCTAGTGCAGCTTCCTCCCATTTCTCCTGGATCTGATATGAAGCCAGCCCATTTCATACCTCATGGTCCAGGTTTCAGTTCCTTTGTGCAGAAATCTGGGCAGTAAGCTCTCTACTGGACCAGTGGTGTAATCTAGGTATTATTCCTGGTTCTTTCTTAATTCCTTCACCCTCCTAGAAATTCTGGAACTTAATTTCTTATAATGCACTATTGGGAGATAGTTCTGTTTTACATATCTAAGAACCCTGACTATGGCAGAGACCAAGTAACTTAAGACCCATCCAGTTCAAGGCATTGACTCCTATAGACAATACTGTACAAAAGGCTTTGAACTGTGAAGACTGTAGCTCCATGGTGCCACCCACAGTGAAGACCAGCATACCACTTGTGATGGACAACACATGACTCAGGTGGGAAACACTTTGTTCTGTTTCATTATAGGAATGACACCAAATACCTTATACATATTAAAACCATTAATTGATATTGAATATAATTAATCAAAATGCTTGTGCTATTATATTTTTTAAAATTGAACATTTACTCTCTAATGAATTACCTGTAAATGAAAATGATTCTCTGTAATATTAATATTAACAGGAAGAAGTGCTGAAAAGAGGGTGAGATCGCGGAGATGTTTTAACAGGAGGACCACTGTTTACAACAGTCCTGGAGCTGTATGCTTTGTCCTCTGACAGACAGGGGAAGCTCCATCTCGTTAGCTAAGGTTACAAGACAGAGACATAGTGGAACTGGGGTGGATCTTGGGGCCCAGAAAGGCACTGCAAAGACTGACCATCATGGAAAGAGAACTGATCAACCACTGCACAACTGTATATCACACAGAAAAACTGCGAAAGTCACTCCAAACCTCATCCTCTGGGGCCACCAGCAAGAATAACAGCCTGACACACCTGCAGGATGCTATAATAACCCAAGTTCATGGTGATGGCCTGACTCATCTAGAAGGGATTCACATTCTATTCAGGGTACCAGCTGCACAAGGCCAGGAAGTGCATAACCCACTCTAAGTCAGAATCGTTTTCAGTCTTTCTTAAACTGTCCACCACATTCTCATCACATCTCCACTCAGCTGCCGAAAATGGTTGAGTGTCACTTCCTGGGTGTAGCTTGTACTCCAAATATAACTTCAATATGTTTTTTTTCAAATACACCCCAACCCCAGCCCTGCCCTGCAGTTCAAACCTTTAGCCACAAACAAAAATTGCTAAAACCAAAATATTGGAGATTGGGAAGAAAAGTTCTCAGCTAACTGGGTGTTTCATGGGGCTAAACCCATTCTTCTCCTGAGGGTCTTTAATAGCTAAGTTTTACTGCACAGTCTATTTTCACAACCTTTAAAAGTCCAGGACTTCTTGTGTTTTTCTTTTATGAGCAAAACTTCCCTCGACTTGTTATGAACAAAACTTGGGTCTGCTCACCTTTGTGCAGCAAAACCAAATTTACTCACTCTGGGTTGTGGTGAAGGAAAGTTCAGCATTTATTGTAAGCACCAAACAAGGAAGCTGGGTGGCTAATATTCAAAAGAACCAAACACCCTGATGGTTGTCAGGGAAAGGTTTTTAAGGACAGAGTGAGGGAGGAGGTTGCAGGGTATGTGATCAGCTCATGGACATTCTTCTGATTGGTTTGAGGTGAGGTAACTGGGAGTCAATATCATCAACCTTCTGGTTCCAACTGGTCTGGGGTCAATGGGCTTGTGGGCAGCACACAGTTAACTTCTTCCACCTGGTGGGGGTTTCAGTCTCTGCAAAACAGCTCAAAGGATATGACTCAGAATAATATCTAGAGCCCCTGGGGAGGAAATAAATATGCTCAACTTTGTTTAATGGCTAAACTGTTTTTATTTTGTCTCGCTTGAATGTTTTCCTATGTTTCTGCATTTTCTCACTTCCCTGATTAAACTTATTCTCTGGAACTTGAGGAAGGCCTAGGAAGCTAAAGGTTTTCTACAAACAAGAGGCAGGCAGAGAGCATGGTGGTGGGTGGGAGTGGGGTGTCTGTCCTGAGAAGGCCCTATGGTCATTTAGAAACCCACCTTGCGGGCTCCCCTGGTGGCGCAGTGGTTGAGAGTCTGCCTGCCGATGCAGGGGGCACGGGTTCGTGCCCCGGTCTGGGAAGATCCCACATGCGGTGGAGCGGCTGGGCCCGTGAGCCATGGCCGCTGAGCCTGCGTGTCCGGAGCCCGTGCTCCACAATGGGAGAGGCCACAACAGTGAGAGGCCTGCGTACCGCAAAAAAAAAAAAAAGAAGAAAAAACCACCTTGCTGTGTATTAGCAAAAACACTGGAAAGTGATTTTTTTCACATTTGGTTGTTATTGTTAATGGTGTGTTTTGTTTGGATTTCCTTTTTTTCCCAAAGTCCATGGTTACTTGCAAAATAAAGATTTATTTTACTGTGTAATTTTGAAGTGTATGCCTCTGTTTCAAGGAATGAGAGGAGTTTTCAGACCATCTTTGCAACCCTAGAGCATCTACCAATCAACATAATACTTGCCCTGGTGGAGGAATTCCCAGCTTTCAGATTACCTTACCTTTGTCCCCTGAAAGCTCTAGACCATTGAAATTAAAAGCTGGAGTCTTTTTTTTTTTTTTGCGGTACGTGGGCTTCTAGCTGTTGTGGCCTCTCCCGTTGCGGAGCACGGGCTCCGGACGCGCAGGCTCAGCGGTCATGGCTCACGGGCCCCGCCGCTCCGCGGCATGTGGGTTCCTCCCAGACCAGGGCACGAACCCGTGTCCCCTGCATCGGCAGGTGGACTCTCAACCACTGCGCCACCAGGGAAGCCCTGGAGTCTTTTAAATAATTAAGAAATTTGTTTCTTTGGAGGTGGGGTGTAGTGTTTATCTGCAGTAATAACCAGATGTCTAGATTTTCTTCAAATGGGTTCTCGGAGTACACATCAAGTTTGCATTCAGGGATACATAAACACTCCAAGATGTTCATCCTTCTTAAGAAGCAGCACTCTACCCTGACTGAAGTTTCTATCTGTACTCAGCATTTAGTTTCATCTTTGGAGCTTTTCATTTGGAAATATATGTGGTTGTTCAATTCACTGCTAGACCATAGCCAGCAAAGAATTAATATACCAATACATCAGTCTTACAAATGCATTTACTCCTTCACCCACTGACTCCATATCTAGGAATTTATCTTGCAAATATCCCTGCCCACATAAGAAATGATGGGTATACCAAATTATTCACTGAAACACTGTTAATAAGAGAAATGACTGCAAACAAACCAAATGATGTCCCCAACAGGGGATGGGTTAAATAAATTATGAAACATGTCTCCCACGGAATATTATGTAGCTGTAAAAAAAAATAGTGAGGAATTGCTGTATGTGCTGATACAAAGTAATCTCTAGGATACATTAGTAAGCAGAAAAACACAAGATACAAGGTATTATTTATGGAACACTCCCTTCTGTGTAAGAAAAGGTAGAGAGTAATAATATTCATTCATATGTTCTTATATTTTCACAAAGAAACAAGTGGTTATCAGAGTGAAAGGAAGGGGACAAAAGAGGTGACAAGGGTGGGAGTGAGGTCTTTCACATTGTTTTGTTTTTACTTTTGAACTATGTGTAAGTATTGCCTTTTCAGGGATAACATAAAAATCACCCAAAGTAATCTAAAACAACTTATAATATATTAGAAAAATGGACCCTTGAGGCAGCATGTGTTTCTCCTCAAGCATGCTTATCAAATCACTCTCCAGTTGAGAAATCAACAAAATTGTGTACGCAGCTGCATCCTTTGTTGTTTCTTCATATGACTCAGAACCACACAGAGTAAATGACAACATCCTTCCTCTAGGCATTGGCCCCTCCACACCCACCCCAGGGACCCTGGGAACAGAGCCAGCAGACCGGAAATTCTCTTAGAGAGCAGCCCTGGTAGATGTGTGCATGACTAAAAGACTATTTGGAAATTCAGAAATCTTTCCAAGCTACACATGATTGTTTCCCTGGGTCTCTTGAGGTCAGAGCTCACAGTGGGGTCACCGTAACCCTAAGAACCTCTGTCGCAGTGCCTTTTGAAGCCTCCATGTATTTTGTAGAATATCACCTCCTTTCCAAGAGTCTCCACCTCACTCTCTCTATGGGTCCTCATGGGGAGTATTGCATCTCTGGTCACAATGTCTGCTTATGGCAGGTGGCTTCTGTCCTTTCTTGCTCAGCCCCCACTAGTGACATGTACTGAAAAGGCTGAGGGCTGGACACCTCCCACTTGATCCTCCAGTTTCTCCACCCACTTCCATTTGGCTCTCTGCCCCCATCCTACCTCAGCAGGCTCTCCCAGAGGGAGGAAGGAGAAAGCTATGTATTTCCTGTCTTAGTTCATTTGGCTACTATAACAAAACACAAAGACCAGGTAGCTTCTAAACAACAGAAATTTCTTTCTCAGTTCTGGAGGCTGGGAAGTCCAAGATCAAGGCAGCAGCATGGCCGTGTTCAGGTGAGGTCCCTCCTCCTGGTTCACAGATGGCACCTTCTCGCTGTGTCCTTACGTGGCAGAAGGGGAGAGAGATCTCTGTGGGTTCTTTTTCATAAGGCACTGATCCCATTCATCAGCCTCCACCTTCATGGTTAAGCACCTCCCACCAGCCCCACCTCCTGTTACTACCATCTTTGGGGGTTAGGATTTCCACATATGATTTGGGGGCACACAAACATTCAGACCACAGCCATTGCCCCGCCTGGCTCCCTCCTTGCAGGGTGGCTTCCCACCTGCCGGATTCATTGACAGAAGGTCACTGCTGCTCTCAAGGTGACCTCTCCATGGAACTCTTTCCTTCCAGATTCTTGTGGCCACCTCATCCGCTGGTCCCTTTAGGCAGTGTTTCTGCACACTTTCAATATCTTTGTAAATGGTCTTTTGTTAAACCTTCTTCAAATTATCCAAATTTGAGTGTGTCATCTGGGTCCTGCTAGGACCCTGAGGGAGTAGACTGGCCCTGCCTGCAAAGTAGTTTGATTTTGCCCCATCATTGCTTTTGATGACCTCTCTCACTGGGAACCTGCATCTATGCCATAGTTGGGTCACTCTTTGGTAGCTCGGACCCCCCACGATGCTACTCGTGGCTCTGTGTCCTGTCCCTAAGGCTCTCTCTCCCAGAGAGAGATGCTGTTAAATAATTACACTGGGACAAAGGAAACCAATTGGCACTATGGGCCAAACAGGATGTATGATGTCCACACACACACACACACACAACAAATCTCTACTATAGATATAATGATAACCTTCTAATTCTTCTCCACTTTCCAGAATTCCTTTGTTATCTGATAACCCCTCCCACAATGGATTTCCAAAAGCCCCATGCCATCAGCCCAGACCTATCTGAGCCCCAGGGATAGACACAGCTTTGACAAAAGCTCAAAAACATGTAATCTGACATTTTAGAAGAAGAGTAGAGTGTCTTGTGTTTTAGATATGACATTATTTCAAAGACATAGAGGTAGAGAGTAATCCATTGTCAGATGAAACTCTACCAGAATAGTACTTCACCTCCTTAGGGATTGGTATTTGATTGATATCCTCAACCAGTATTGGGGGGCGTCAGTATGCTGTGGCCAGAAGGATCCTTCCAACAGGCCTCCAGTGGCTTTCCATCATATTCAGAGAAAAGTCTGCAAAATGGCCTGCAAGATCCAACCCAATTTGTCCTCTTTCCGTCTGTCACACTGATCCCACCATCCTGGTCTCCTTGCATTTCCTTGAATAATTCAGACACACAGCCCCCCAGGGCCTTTGCTTCTGTGGCTCTTGCCTGAAATGTTCTTTCCACAGAGATCAGCTTGGCTTAATCCCTCCACTCCTTCAAATCTTTGTTCAAATATCATCTTCTCAGGGAAGGTTTTCCAGACCTCCTTATATAAAGCAGTAACCCCCAGCCCAACACTTTCTATCATCCTTCTCTGCTATATTTTTCTTGATAGCATGTATCACCTTCTAAAATACAATTTACTTCTTTATAAAGGCTACTTATTGTTCATCTCCCCCACATACTAGAATACGCACTCCAAGAAGGCACGGATTTTTGTCTGCTCACTGAAGTAATCCTAGCAGTTAGTGCTTGGAACCTATAGACACACAATATTTGTTGGATGAGTTAATGATTAGAGCACAGATCTGATCATCCATCTCCCTTGTCCAAGTTTTTCAGTCTTCAATAGTTCCACATTTCTCTAAGGACAAAACTAAAGCTTTTTAGGGCTTCCCTGGTGGCGCAGTGGTTGAGAGTCCGCCTGCCAATGCAGGGGACATGGGTTCGTGCCCCGGTCCGGGAAAATCCCACATGCCGTGGAGCGGCTGGGCCTGTGAGCCATGGCCGCTGAGCCTGCACGTCCGGAGCCTGTGCCCCACAACGGGAGAACATACTTGTAAACTGGCAGCAATTTACCTTCTGGTCTCATACAAGCCTCCCTCCCCTATTGCCATGAGTTGTTGTAAGAGAAGAACTAGGATGATCTGTGAAAAATGAGAAATTCTGGGTTTTCAGTGTTGTGTTGAGAAAAGAGAAGCAAGGATGTAAACATAACATGACTAAGGAAATGGTGAGTATTATTTATAATACTCACCATTATATACATAATGATACACGGAAATGGTCCATGTATTATTTTTTTTTTTTTTTTTTTTTTTCCTTGTTTTTTTTACCCTACCCAGCCCCCCCCCCTTCCT
>NW_020172818.1:5820498-5822749 GCF_003031525.2 Neophocaena asiaeorientalis asiaeorientalis
TTTTTTTTTTTTTTTTTTTTTTCCATGTATTATTTAGCCTACTCAGCACTCCTCCCTTCCTGGACCAGCACGACCTTTCTTCTAAAGCATTGCTTTTTCTCTTCTGAATAGGAAATATTATATGTGGAATCTAAAAATATTACACGTGGAATCTAAAATAATGTTACAAATTAACTTGTTTGCAAAACAGAAATAGAGTCACAGATGTAGAAAAAACAAACTTATGGTTACCAGGGGGGAGAGGGAGGGAGGGATAAATTGGGAGATAGGGATTGACATATACACAATACTATATATAAAATAGATAACTAATAAGGACCTACTGTACAGCACAGGGAACTCTACTTAATACTCTATAATGACCTATATGGGAAAAGAATCTAAAAAAAAGTGGATATATGTATATGTATAACTGATTCACTTTGCTGTATACCTGAAACTAACACAACATTGTAAATCAACTATACTCCAATAAAAATTAAAAAGAAAATATTTGCTGAATGAGTGAGGGGAAACAGCACATTTGGAAATAGAAAAAGTTAAATGAGTAAATTCAGGAGAAAAAAAGACTGTCAGTGGATCTTGGGGAGAAGGAAAGAGAGTACTTCCAGATGTTACTGGGTTCAAAGAAAACCAGAATCAGACAGAAGTTAAAACAGCAATGGCAAATTTTATTCAGGAACTATTATAATATGGGAAAAAGAGAGCTTGGTATAGAGCTGGCTCCAATCTGAATAGAACACGGACAAGTAGAGACTTACAGCCAAGGCATAGGGGGAGGTCAGTGGTTGGAAAATTACCAACAAAAGACATCAAGAATAGGGGAGGTTATGGCTAAACTGACTTTAGGGGTTTTGCTAAAGGCAGGTACAGAGGAGGAAAGAATAATTTTGCCTCTACCCCTTTATGTTTTTGGCCAAGGGCCCTGTAATAAAAGACAGAGAAAAACAAACAGATTTATTAACATGTATACCTCATGCATACATGAGAGATACCCAGGGGAAAAAATGAGTAACTCCCTGAGGTGGCTTAGCATTCAGAATTAAATTCCACCTTAATAGGGAAAGGGGAGTGCGGGGTGGGGGTGGGGGACGGGGAGACAGTTCTGGGAGGTTATCAGGAAAAACATGGCAAACAGGGCAACATTTGTTATGCAGATTTAAGTGAGTGCCTTCTCCACTGATAAGATTCTCTTGTGATTTTGTTTTCAGCTATATTGAGGTATAATTGACAAATTGTAAGATATTTAAAGTGTACAACCTGATAATTTATATACCTATACATTGTAAAGGGATTCCCCCCATCAAGTTAATTAACACACAATTTCCTCACAAATTTACCTTTTTTTTCCCAGTGAAAACATTTAAGATCCATTCTCTTAGCAAATTTTAATTATTCAATACAGTGTTATCAGCTGTAGTCACCTCAGATCATAGTCATCCTAAAACTGAAAATTTGTACCCCTTTACCAACCTCTTCCTGTTTTCCCCTCCCCCCAGCCCCTGGCAACCACTTTTCTGCTTTCTGTTTCTTTTTACAGAGGTACGGTTTACCAAGTTAATGTAAGTTATAGATAGCTTAAGAGAAAAGAGAAAAATGCTTCCTTAAATCTGTAAAACAAACCATTAAAGTACCAGCAACATCACCTAGAGGTAGAAAAACACCACGTGTCTATAACATTCATATAAAGGCAGACACAGAGATAGTACAGCTTTCGTTCTAAAATTTTGGTCATGAGACAGGTACAATGATACAAAAGTCACTGATTTATAAAAGAACAGCTAGATCCAAACTGTGGTTCTGGCAGATGGACTATGTTAAGTTTACCCACTCAGATGGCCAAAAATTTTAACTAATATTTGTGGCAAAGACCTTGTCAAATAACAAAAATAATACACTTTAGTAAGGAGTTTGATGTCTTTTTATCAAGGGAAGACAATCCATGGATTGGGAGACTGCTGTGCCTCACAAGCTGTGGAGCAATCTTCTCTAAAAATCTTGGACAAGGGCTTCCCTAGTGGCGCAGTTGTTGAGAGTCCGCCTGCCGATGCAGGGGACACGGGTTCCTGCCCCGGTCTGGGAAGATCCCACATGCGGTGGAGCGGCTGGACCCGTGAGCCATGGCCGCTGAGCCTGCGCGTCTGGAGCCTGTGGTCCGCAACGGGAGAGGCCACAGCAGTGAGAGGCCCGCGTACCGCAAAAAAAAAAAAAAAAAAAAAAATCTTTGGTGAAAGGGAATTTGTTTTAAAAA
>NW_020172818.1:5823999-5882219 GCF_003031525.2 Neophocaena asiaeorientalis asiaeorientalis
CCCACACCAAAAAAAAAAAAAAAAAAAAAAAAATCTTGGGCAAGAGGAAGTTGTATACAATATTAGAAGAGGAAACATGGAAACAGGGCATGATTGGCTGGGAGGTCAGGGATTTCCTTAGACGACTCCAGGTCCCGTTTTCTTGGGCAATGTGACCTAGCTAAGCCAAGCTGGTGGGTTCAACTTTTAAGATGTTTCATTTGCTTTGTTTCCAAATAGCTCAAGTAGTTGCTTTTGGGGTTGCTTGAGTCCCTGGAGAGCCCCCAGTGGAGAAGGGGGGCCAAAGATCAAGTGACTGTAGGAATTGAGGGGCTGGAGAAAGAAAAGTCTGGGAGGCATGGACAGAAGGGTGGAAGAAGCTGTGATTTTTGGTGGCCTTGGCCTGTAGCGGCTTGAAGCAGTATCTCAGTTCCCTGACCAGAGGTTGAAGCCAGGCCGAAGCAGTGAGGGCACCTAATCCTAACCACTAGACCAGGGGCCAGTGGCCAGCAACAAGGCCCTGGCTCGTTGGCTTTGGAGAAAGGAGTTTCAACAAAGAGACGGAAAGTAGTGAAACAAGTAAAATGTTTATTAAGGGGGAAAGAAGTATGTGTGGATAGACACACACGGTCAGTCTCAGAGAGAGAGTTGTTTAAATCACTTATACGGGGGCAGTTCTTCTGGTTTTCCTCTGGCCAATCATCTTGCTTTGTCTGACTCTGAGTCCATTTTTGGTCTGACTCAGGGTCCTCCCGCATGGGCACGCACATCTCTTAGCCAAGATGGATTCCAGTGCAAGGGTTTCTGGGAAGTTGACAGAACATATTATGGTCTGGCACACACACACACCCCTTCTCTGACCTCTGAGGAACCTTTCTGTGCATGCGTAGTTTGGGAGGTCTCCTTGACCTCAAGAGTGAGAAATATTTGGACTCTTTATTTCTTATCTGGGGAGGACTCAGCTCCTCTTTGCTCCTGCCATTATCTTCTTGGAGTATCTTGGAGATTCTGTCCACAGGGGACAGACTCCAGCTGCTCAGCCTGGGGCCCATCTATCTCCTGCCTCACTTGAACAGACCTGTATCAAAGGACTCAAGGGAGCTGGATGGAAGACAGAAGGTGACATGAGGAGGAAGAATGTTTAGAGGAGCCACTCTGGGGAGCACTTACGTTTCCCAAAGAGGCCAAGGAAGTTCCAAATTATCCTCAGCAAAATCATGCTAACAATGAGATAGGCAGAGTTGACAGAGCATAGAGTCAGCAGGAGTTTGAGAAGGGGTTTCTGACTGAGAAGTTCCCATGGGCGGAGCAGCATCAAATAAAACAGACAGAACAGAGACCTTTTAAAAATAGCTCCTGGGCTTCCCTGGTGGCGCAGTGGTTGAGAGTCCGCCTGCCGATGCAGGGAACACAGGTTCGTGCCCCGGTCCGGGAAGATCCCACATGCCGCAGAGTGGCTGGGCCCGTGAGCCATGGCCGCTGAGCCTGCGCGTCCGGAGCCTGTGCTCCGCAACGGGAGAGGCCACAACAGTGAGAGGCCCGCGTACCGCAAAAACAACAACAACAAAAAAAATAAAAATAAAAATAGTTCCTATCAGCCTCTGAATATCAACTTCCAATATGGCTAACTTCTGACCATAGAGCTATTTTTTAAAATTCTTTCAAATATCTTATTATCAGATTTCAGCTGGAACAAATAGTAAATATTCCTGGTGGTATTAAACTCTTCTCTTTTTTTAAATCCTTTTTATCTTAAACCAAAGATATAGCTTTTCTCTTCCTGGTACAGAGTGGGAGACACTCTTACAAATGGAGATTTCCTTTATAAATGTAAATTTCCCTTACAAAAGGGTAATTAATCCTCAGTTTTCGAGTTTCTCAAGTATCTGCTGTTTCTTAATCAGCTCAAAGTAATCCTTTGGCCCAAGAGGCACATTTTAGGGTGACATGTTCTACTCCCCTTCACAGGGTAGGGTGATAAGATTTTGAGGGTGGAGGGCGATGAACTTGACCATCCATCAAAGGTGGGGAACTTTGGCTAAACTGACCCAGTGGCATTCTGCTTTAGCAAGTGTCTTTGCTAAAGCTGGACTGAACAGAGTTCAAGATCAGAGCCCCAGGTCAGGGTCTTGGGAGTTTAGAGGAGCCTGACTAGAGTGAGGTCAAGGAGAATCTTTGTCACTGGTCAGATACTTCCAGAGTCTCTGGGCAGGGTCAGCAGGAGGAAATTAGCCATGTGGTTTCACAGGCAAGTTATTCACCATGTGAAGTCAGTCTCACTGCTTGGAAGGAAGCTCCTGAAATCGGGGACCTAAAGCTGAGGAGATGGGGCTACTTGGTCTCCAGGAGCCCTGGGAGGGGCTGTGGGGGATGCTGGGACTGTTCTCCCTGGACCTCGGCCCGTCCCTGAGAGTCCACACCAAGAGGGAGCAGACCAGGGCTGCAGGGCAGCACTTGAGCCCCAGTACAGGTTTCTGGAATCTTGCAGCCAGGGTTCACATTAACTGGTCAGTAACGAAAGTCTCAGACCTTCGCCCCTGAAATCAACATGTATGTGGGGATTAATGAGTTAATACATTAACTCATTTTTTGTATAACGTAGTTAGAACTCTGCCTGGCACCAAGCAAGCACTCGAATATAAGCTATGTGTAAATAGGAAAAATTTGGAAAAATATCCACTACACTCAGACCAGTTATCTCTAGTGAATGAAATGTGGCAAAGGTACTTTCACTTAATACATTTCTTACTTTTCTGGCAATTAAAGAAATACATTAATTAGAGCCTGCAGATAGAAGTTGATAATGATGAGGACGATTCTGGCAAATAGTAACTACATGGATGATCCAACATAGCTGTTAAGAGTACAAGTTCTAGAATTACTTCGCTGGGTTTGAGTCCTGGCTCTGTAATTTCCTAGATGTGGTATCTCGCTGACTTATTTTCCTGCTCTACACTCCTGAGTTTTCTCACCTTAAAAAGGGGGAGGGGGGATATTATTAACTATAAATTGCAGTGCGAGGCTCAAAAGAGGTACTGCATGGAAAACACTTAGAACTGCTCCAGACACACAGCAAATACGTCATCATTGTTAGCTAATATTGTCCAGTCATTTCTGGTCTTCTAGCTTATTCACAAAACCTTTAGGATATAGGGCTGGGGTTTTTATAGCAATATAACTGGAGCTCTTAGGATGGTAATTAATACTCTGTTGGGGTTTTACGTTGTTGTTTCATTTTGTTTTAGTGTTTTGTTTTGTTTGTTTGCTTCTTTTTAGATTTTACTTAGCTTTTCAAACACATAAAAGTAGAGAGACCAGGAATGAACCCCGCTACACCTTTCATCTGACTTAAACAGTTATCAACATGTCACCAATCTTTAATACTGGATTTTGTTCCCTTTCAATTAGGACACAGATTTGGTGAGATTACATGACTTGCCCTAATTGGTGAATCAAATAATTTGCTGTGACAGGTAAATTGGTGAGAAGTGCACAATGGTTTCATTTTTTAATTAATTGTTCCCTCTTCAAGAATTCAGAAATAGCTTAACTGTCCTGAGGGCTCAAATTTGTGGACTTTTGATTCACATTGTAGTTCATGGCGGGCCATGTGATAATTCTTTCTAGATCAGCACTGTCCAGTAGAAATATAATGTGAGCCATAGATGTAATTTTAATTTTTCCAGTAGCCATATTTTTTTTAAAAAGCAAAAAGAAACAGGCATAATTAATTTTAATAATATATTTTATTTAACCCAACCAATCCAAAACATCATTTCAACATACAGTGAATATAAGAATTATTAATGTGATTGCTTACATTCTTTTTTCTTTGTTCTAAGTTTCTGACATACGGTGTTTATTTTATATTTATAACACATCTCAGTTGGGGTGCTCAGTAGACACAAGGGGCTAGTGGCTACCATATTGGACAACACAGCTCTGAATAGTAGTTCCTTGAGGTTTAAGATCTGTATCTTCTTCATCCTGCTGTCTTTTACAAATAATTAATGAACCGCTCTCTAGTTTTGAGCAGAGATACATATTAAAATTCTTCCACCTGAAGGGGTAGGAATGGATTGCTAACTACTCCTCACTGTCATTTGCTAGAGAAAGCCACATCTGCTACATTTTGGGTTTGTTATAGTTTTAAACAAGGAAGCTCCATCATTTTAATGAAATAAATACCTTTATTTTCAAAGGTATCCTTTGCTTTGAAAAATAAGAAAGTGACCAGGAAAGTGATAGAGTAGGAAGTCTGCCATGAATTAGGCAGTACTGTAGCAAGGAGGGATTTTGAGGCAGAGGCAAAATTGAAAGGATCCTAGGAAGAATCCCTAAATAAAATCCCTTATCTCAACTGGGAAGTATTTAAATCAAGTGAGAAAGAAACCAACCATAGCAGATAATGCTGGTGTGTGATGCTTACCCCCTTGGGCAGTTTCTGGGCACTTGTCCAACTGCCCAGGGGAGGCACCTGCAACTCTTTGTCTGGGAGCTTTCTCTGACTTCCAATACCTGCTCTATCCACACACACGGTAGCCTGAAATTGCCCAGGAATTCACACCCTCCCTGGGAGCAGCCCTCAACCAATGACTGACTGGAATGAAGAATAAAGACCTCAGCTCACATGTGCTTCTGACGTGTTCTACCCTGTCAGCCTAAAGCTGCCTGCAGGATCAAGTTCCAGTTGCCCTCAGTGACAATTTGCCTGGAAATCCATCCTTTATTGGCTTCTTCCCTCCCTGGTCTCAATGTACCCCTCCCCTGACATACAGTGGCATTACAATCACTAGCACCATCACAGGAGGGAAGCTCATGGGCTCAGTGAAATGGATACATCCATTTATATACTATCTGAGCCACTGAGAGATGTAAGGAAAATAGTATTGTAAGGAAAATAGTATTATAAGGAATGTAGAGTAGGTTGTTGCTTTCTGCTACCCCCAAAGTGCTAAGGGAAGAAAATGACAGAATCAGGTCAGCCAGCTATCAACTAAGGTATGGTGGGAGGCTAGAAGACCTCTATGGTGCATTTAAGGAGACACTCACCTCCTGCAGCTGCAGGGCAGACTGTGCTGAACGTCATGCGAGCCCAGAATGTTCACCGTGGGCAGAGCAGAGTGACAAGAAATCTGAATTCATAGCCCTGGTAGGTCTACATCCCTTCCAGGCAAGGAGTGAGACCCTGAGACTCAGGATGGACACATCTTTGTATATGTGATTGAAAACCTTGAACCCCCAGAGTTGGTAGGACTGGATTTCTCCTCCTTTCTGGAGGACAGCAGCTCCCTTTGCCTGAAGACGTGCACAGGCTTCACGTGGCAGGGTGATTCTTGCCCTCTTCAGGACCTGACTCCCTTCGTTGCTTTTAGATCATAACTAGGTTCGGGGCTTCCCTGGTGGCGCAGTGGTTGAGAGTCCGCCTGCCGATGCAGGGGACACGGGTTCGTGCCCCAGTCCGGGAGGGTCCCACATGCGGTGGAGCGGCTGGGCCCGTGAGCCGTGGCCGCTCAGCCTGCGCGTCCAGAGCCTGTGCTCCGCAACGGGAGAGGCCACAACAGTGAGAGGCCCGCGTACCGCAAAAAAAAAGAAAAAATAAAGAATACGCCTGCCAATGCAGGGGACACGGGTTGGAGCCCTGGTCCGGGAAGATCTCACATGCCGTGGAGCAAATAAGCCCATGCGCCACAACTACTGAGCCTGCACTCTGGAGCCCGTGAGCCACAACTGCTGAGCCCGTGTGCCACAACTGCTGAAGCCCACGCTCCCTAGAGCCCGTGCTCCGCAACAAGGGAAGCCACCGCAGTGAGATGCCTGTGCACCACAACACAGAGTAGCCCCTGCTCGCCGCAACTAGAGAAAGCCCGCGCACAGCAACGAAGACCCAACGCAGCCAAAAACAAATAAAATTAATTAAAAAAAAAAGAATGTATTGATAAGGGGACACTCTCTCATAATTCAAAATTTAACAATCTGACAAGGACACCTAGGACCTAGTCCTAATAACATTGTTGGAATGGTTCATCGATATCTGGAATAAGAGATGCCCTGAAGTAAACGAGATAAGATTTATTTATTACTTTACTTTGGCAGAGTAGTAAGAAAGGGGTTAAAGGCTCAGAGAGATGGGCATGCTGGAAAGAATATATAACACATCCAGCTGACTATGTTCCCTCAGAGCGCCCAGAGATGCTCTTTGTTAAAACAGTAAAGAATGTGCTAGTGATGGGGGTACTGTCCTCACGGAGAAGCTCATAAGTGCCTGTGTTCTGAAGGCCAGGGATGGTGGTAGTGATGTTGCCATGGGATTGTGCTTCCTAGTGCCAAGAGGAAAAACAGGAGTCCAGAATTGCAGAGACTGGGAGGTAACACTTAACTGGCATAGGCAAGGCAGATATGACTGCCATATGGCAATGAGTTGACATGGCAAATGGGGGCCTGGCAGGCAGGAATCTGCCACAGAGGCTAATAGATCCTATAGCTCCTTAGAGCAAGATATAGCTGTGGGCAATCAATGTGAATGTTGCTTGACCTTTACAATCAAGAGTGATATAGGGATTCCCTGGTGGCGCAGTGGTTGAGAGTTCGCCTGCCAATGCAGGGGACATGGGTTCGTGCCCCGGTCCGGGAAGATCCCACATGCCGCAGAGCGGCTGGGCCCATGGGCCATGGCCACGGAGCCTGCGCATCCGGAGCCTGTGCTCCACAACGGGAGAGGCCACAGAAGTGAGAGGCCTGCGTACTGCAAAAAAAAAAAAAAGAGTGATATAGAGCAAATGAGCCAAAGGCGATGTCCGCTATTACAGTGGGGGATCACAATTCTTCACCCAATCCCCAGACCTGTATCTGGAACCTCAGACCCAGATCCAATCATTTAAGGGGGAGGAAGTGTCCTACAATGCCACAGCAAGTATATAAAATAGTGATTCTCTCAACCTTTCCTTCAAAATGACCTATGGCCATTTATCTGAGTTACTGCACATTAGAAGAATGGAAATATTCTGACCTTCTTATGACCACTGACTATAAAATTTGAACTGTCACAGCTACAAGACCCAAAAAACAGTCACGGCCCCCCTTAGTTAAATAAGGGCTTACTGAGGCCAGGTAACTAATGGACTCCTGGCCAAAGTTTATCACAGTGGGTCCCATTGTCCAGGGACCCATCCAGTGGTCATTTCCCTAGCCCTTCTCACATTGGTTCCTTGACCTGTAATAGCTATTACAGTAGGAAAGACCAAATGGAAGCCTCTGAAACTGACCCCCATTCCAGAAGCAGGACCACATCCCAGGTGCAATGCAAGAGCTTAAGACCACCCTCAAAGTCTCAAAAAAATAAAGCAGGGTGATTATTCCACCATATCCTCATTTAATTCAGTCTAGACCCTGCAAAAACCAAACACTAGATGGATTATGTCAGAAGGCAGCAGGCTATTATATATTTAATCAAGTGATAATCCCAATTCGTAGTTGCAATGCCAGAAGGTAGTATCTTTATTAGAGTAAATTATTGCAGATTTGGGCACTTGGTATGTTTCGAATGCCTTATTTTCAATCTCCTTTGGTAAGAAGGATCAGAAGCAGTTCACGCTCACCTGGAACATGCAGTGGCTCGCCATCTTGCCCAAGGGCTATGGTAGCTCTACTGCTCTAGATCCCTGGACAGTCTAAAAAGATCTTGATTGTCTAAACATTCTGTCTAACAACAGTCTGGCCCCTTATATTGATATCATACTGGCTAAAACTAGTAGTATGAAGTAGAAAGTCTCCTAGATGCCCTGGTAAAACACATGCAAGCTAGAATGTGGGAGATAAAACAACCCTATAAAGATTCAGCAGTAAAGTTAGAGTGAGCCAGTGGTCCGGGGCATGCCAAGATGTGCCCTACAAAATAAAGAACATCTTACATCTTGCACCTCCTACGGCTATGAAAGAAGTATGCCCCTTGGAAGACTTCAGTGGATGTTGAAAACAGCACAAACCACCCTTGGGTATATGGCTTGGATCCATTAATTGTATAACTCGGAACACTTTTGTCTTTTAATGTCTCTAATAACAAGAGGGCACTGTAAGGGTGGAAAATTTGCCCTTCTTCCGTTCTAGATTCTTTGGCTGGTCTAATAATTAAATGAACATAAGATAGATTAACAGGAGAAAAACAAATTTAATTTCATACATACGGGAGCCCCGTTAAATTATGAGACTCAAAGAAGTGACCAAAGCAGAAAGCTTTTATACCTTGTAGACACAGTAATTTGTAAAGAACTAACAAGAAAAAGGGTTTTGGATTTAGAGTAGTAAATTAGTGAAGAAGTAACAGGCTTTATTTATACAGTCCAAATTTTCTATTTCTGGTGATAAGGATGCCTTCTAACCTCTTGGGACAGGGAGGGTACTTTTCATGTGGGAGATTTAACTCCTGCTTGCAGGAGGACAGAGGACGGTCAGAGTGTTCCTCTTGTACTGGCTGTTTCTCAAGGAACTTCTGTGTAACTCTGAATTCGGTTTCAAGCATTAAGTTATACAGTAGCATTTTGATGCTTCCTCTGATGGTTTCTGTAACTTGTGTAACAAACCAGAAGTGGCTTCATGATTTGTACATAATTCTAAGTGCTTCTTTATTCATTCTTTCACTGTACCTTAAATTACAGGGAAAAACGCTCTTTAAAACGGTTTCTCATTAATCATTAGTTCATCTAGAGCTTCATGTGAACATACCGTTTATTTTCTGTCCATTGCATCGATCTTTACATTTAGCTTTTATCGCTAAGCCTGTGGATATTTGCTTTGGAATGTTGCAGCAGTTTTCAAAACCAGAGACTCTAAATTCTTAGAAAAATTCCAATAATCCCCTGCCGTGCTTTGTTGCGATGCCCATGTGTATACTTTTGTTTTGTAATAGTTTACCGATATCCTTTATGACTGGCAATTTCTGTCACAGATCTCAGGCCAGAGAGTTAACATTTGTGCAACTGCCACAGGCACAGGCTCGGGAACAAAAGGGCCAAGTGGCATCACACTGCCACCATCGGTGTCCCATCTCTGCTCCTGCTGGTGGTTGCCACTATGGTGTAGACCAGAGGTCCTCGTGGGAGCCGTCCTCCATCCATGACTCCATCTATGACCTCCCATTCTCTGGTGTGGAAACTCTGAAGTATGTTCTACACTGTCTACACTTGCTCCCCTGATAACCTGGATTGCCTTGCTGCCTTCCCTGACTCACTTTCCACTCCCTCACCAGCGTTTCTTGGGAGCACTTCCCAAACTGACTTGGAATTTACTTGGACTTATTTTCTGTCACCGGGTTTGCTTTTGAGGAAAGTCAGTATAACTTCTGACTAAGTCGTTAAGTCAGTCAACATCTTAATCTGGCACAGTTAATAAAAGAGATTCCTTTATTCTCAAGCTCTCCAGGGAAAACAGCTCAACAAAAGCCTGGGGATAAAAGACCTTCTCCTCCTTCTCGCTGAGAAATTGCTTGTCACGGGCTTGTCACAGCTGTGACAGCAGAGCTGAGAATGTTAGGAGGAAAGGTAATATTATTGGTTTGCATCACGTGTCTGAAGGAAGGAGAGAGTGGAGCCATGAGGCACCAACCAGACTGTCCATGCTTCTCCCAGTGTAGCAACTGGACTGGGGGCTACTGACTTCCTCAGACTTTTTTTTTTTTTTTTTTTTTTTTTTGCGGTACGCGGGCCTCTCACTGTTGTGGCCTCTCCCGTTGCGGAGCACAGGCTCCAGACGCGCAGGCTCAGCGGCTATGGCTCACGGGTCCAGCCGCTCCGCGGCATGTGGGATCTTCCCGGACAGGGGCACGAACCCGTGTCCCCTGCATCGGCAGGCGAACTCTCAACCACTGCGCCACCAGGGAAGCCCGCCTCAGACTTTTAGGTCATAGGTCAGTGCGCATTTTCTTTAAAGGGCCCAATAATAAGTACTTTCAACTTTGCTGGTCATACAATCTCTGTTGCAACTACTCAATTCTGCTACCGTATCTCAGAAGCAGCCACAGACAATATGTAAACAAGTGAACGTGGTTGGGTTCCAATGAAACTTTACTTCCGGACACTGAAATTTGAACTTCATGTCATTTCCACGTCATGAAATATTGTTCTTCTTTTGCTTTTTTCAACTATTTAAAAATGTAAAACCCCCTCATGGCTTTTGGGTTGTACAAAAGCAAGTGATGGGTCAAATGTGGCCCCTGTGGACCATTGACAAACATACTCTCAATAATGCTGTCAGTTGTACCCCTCCTCAACTACGTTGTGAGCCCCTTTGAAGTCTGAGAGCTTCTGGGCATCTATCACTGTGACCTTTTTTTTTTAGTTTTTATTTTATATTAGAGTATAATTGATTGAAAATGTTGTGTTAGTTTCAGGTGTACAGCAAAATGATTCACTTATTCATATACATATATCCATTCTTTTTCAGATTCTTTTCCCATATAGTTTACTACAGAATATTGAGTAGAGTTCCCTGTGCTATACAGTGGGTCCTTGTTGATTATCTATTTTATATATAGTAGTGTGTATATGTTATTCCCAAACTCTCAGTTTATCCCTCCCCCACCTACCTTTCCCTTTTGGTAACCATAAGTTTTTTTTTGAAGACTGAGAGTCTGTTTCTGTTTTGTAAATAAGTTCATTTGTATCATTTTTTTAGATCCCACATATAAGTGATGTCATATGATATTCATCTTTCTCCGTCTGGCTTTCTTCACTTAGTATAATAATCTCCAGGTCCATCCATCTTGCTGCAAAAGGCATAATTTCATTTTTTTTATGGCTAAGTAATAGTCCATTGTATATATGCACCACATCTTCTTTACACATTCGTCTGTCAATGAACATTTAGGTTGCTTCCATGTCTATCACTGTGACTTTTCATGAAGATTATCGAGGGTACAGACAGAACGTTTCAGGACTTCTCCCTACTTAATCTGCCTAGCCTCACCTCCTTCCACACCCCAATGCCCTGTCACCCCCTTTCAGGAAGGAGAAGATCCTGATATGATTGCTGGGAGCAAGGAATTCTTGAGCCACTTTTACTCGTGGGCGAGGTGACCACATCGTGAGAGTGATGTGCTCTGGGGCACATTCACTCAGCTTAGCCAGGGTTGCCCCTAATCAGCAGCCTGACAATCTAGTGGTTAAATAATAATTGTCAGTTTCCAATCTGTGCTTGGGCTTGCCTGTAGCATGTTTGGCAACTCCACTGGAGGAGAGGGGAGAAATTCAAACAGTCCTGGGTTCTTGGATATGACACCTCCAACAGTCACTACCTCTCCCAGGACTCCTAATCAAGATAACCAGTAACTATTGGCTGAGTAGTCTAAAGGTGTTAAATAAACAAAGTGCAAACATTTAAGACAGACTCAATAAGTTGAGGACATAAACCTTTGTACATATTAGTCTCTATGCCTGGAAATACTTTCAACCCACCTCCTCATGCCCCCACTTCTCATCTGGCTGAATAGCCCTTATCTTTCCCATCTCAACTTAGAGGTCACTTCCTCTAGGAAGCCTTCCTTCCCTGATGTTACGTCGAGTTAGGTCTCCACTCTGCCATCCCAAAGCACCCTGTGTCTCCATCACACACATAAAAATAGAGAGCAATTCCTAGTTTAATTATCAGGGTCAGGAGAGTCTCTCTCCCTCCCCACCTCTCTCTAACCCTCCTAAATTCTACTAACAGCAGCAGTGGTAAACAAGAACTCCATTCTGATTATAATTCTGTGCAGATCACTGTGTCACACAGAATCCAGTCCCAACAAGCTTAATGTGTTCTTCCAAGAGATTTTAACTATGTGCCAGCTATTCCCAAATAGCAAAATTTTACAAGCCACATCTTAGAATTATCACGTCACATTTCTATCACAAAAGCATGCAGGTGCAGCTGATACAAGTCAAATTAAACCCTTTCTATTTCCGCACAGGTCAGAAACACACACACTTGGACTGGCTCTTTGACATGCATTTTTCTCAAGTAAATAAATCATTTGAGTGAAGACTTTGGGTAGTTTTGACAGCGACCCTTTAACAGCTACATGGCAATGGGAATTTGAAAGGACGAAAATAACATAACAATGAAAATATGATTTGGGGAATCTGCTTCAATCCACATCTTTTGGGGAAAAAAAAACTATATTCCTAAAATTCTAAGTAAAGCGATTTCATACATACACATTTCTTATTATTGAGACGAATTTGGGGATAGACTCTACCAAGAAAACACAGAAACATAAGGCTATAAGTAATGAATAGCTGTGTTGAAATTACCATAGTGCAGATCCTGCCACCTGCTTCATTGGTTCTTAATGTGGATGTTCAGAACCCTGGCCAGGTCTTAAAAAGACAGCTTCCCAGTCTCAACAATAGTTGAGCCCTGCTGGCCAGTAAAGTGTTTGAGTTTACCCTTTTCTTTGGCGCCACAAGTCTCCCTGTGTAAAGTGTAAAGCTGAGCTCTGTATTTCAAAAGCCTATAAATGAAGTTCTAGCAATTGCAAAGTCTTCAGTGAAGTTTCGTTTTCATGAGTTCCACTTTCGGGCACTGAGGAATTTTGGAAAGACTAAATAAATGGAAGAATACCACTCAGGGCTGGTTCAGCTCTGCTTTGGACTATCCCACATGGAGTGAGGCCATGAATTCTTCTCTAAGTGACACTCTTTATTCACCGTATCTATTTAGCACTCTTGCAAACCTCAATTTTCATTATCTCGCAGAAGAAGGAGTTGAGAAAGCTGGTTTTCACTTCAGCACAGGTCTGCCTCTACATCTTACTTTTGAAATATTCACTGTTGTATTAGTTTGCTGGGCTGCCATAACAAAACATGAACTGGGGAGGAACTCAATTTAGTCCGCAACATTTGTGTTCAGGGGGAATTTCAGACATGTAACTGATCAGCCGGCCAAGATGTGCTCACTCCCGCTACACGTCTCTGAAGATCACCAGGAGAGGGTCACCTCATTTTTTGATCAAAGTCCTGTGTCTTCCAAAATATTTGTTAAATCAACCAATATTCAGGGATGTTTTTAGGATTTTTTCCCATTCTTTTTCTTTTTAATTTACCTCAGATGCCTCAGAATCCAGGTCCTCCCTCTTTAACATCTCATTTTCTCATCTTTGTACACGTCCCTCCACTACATTAATACGTGCACCATACAGAGTGAATATCTTAGCAAGGAAAGGCTCATAAACATTACACTTTATCTCAAAGGTCTGAAATTCCTTTTCAAATTGGAAACCTCGCTTAAATGGAGTCAGGAGGGCTGAAGGGGAATTCTCATGCAGGTACCACTCTAAGTCAATACAGATCCCAAAAGGAAGAGATGTATCTTGCATCTCCTACAGGAAATGACACTACTTTACTACAGCCAGCAGAAGGGAGAAAATTTTTCTCCTTGCCTGGCAACAACTCAGCCAATGAGAGACTGTCACAGCTCAGCCAATGAAAAGCCACCATACTTCGAACTCCCAGTTTCCTCCAGTGGACTTTTTGTTTATAACAGTCCGTCTTAACTTCCCCTATTCCTCTATAAAATAGTTCCCTCTCCTTTGCTCTACTGGACTTGCACATGGTTGCCATACTTGCCTGTCCTGAATGGCAATTCTTTGCTGCTCCCAGATAAACCCATTTTGCTGGTAAAGTAACTGCATCTTTTATCATTTTAAGTTAACCATCTTCACCATCATAGTTTCTACCATTCCTCTTTAGGTTCCGAAAGTCACTTGTTATCAAGTATGTCGTGCTAGAGGGAAAATGACCAATTTTTAGGGTGGCTACCAAGGAGACCCAGAATAGAACAGAATAGACTAGTACTCAGTTCCTCAACATGCCTGCCCAGCTCCCTCTCTTGTGCTCTGGGGCCTTTCATATCGTTTGTGGTCAAATGCCAATCATTATTCAGTCACTCAGAAGATATGCGTTAAGTACCTACTAAGTGCCAGGCTTGGTGCTGGCACTGGATGTCAGTTCATGAAGAAGCAGAGCTGGTATATCACTACTTCTGCTAAGGCTGGCCGCCACCATCCCTGCCCAGGGCAGGAGGAACTCTCAGAGATGCTGGAGTTGTGTGATCTTAGCCATGTAATGAAACTCTCTCCTTCTACAGTTTCTCCTCGTAAAACAGGATATAATAGAACTGATCTCATGGGGCGGTGAGGACTAAAAAGGGCACCTATGAAAGTACTTGGCACAGTGCCTGCCACACAGTAATCTCTGGACTGCACTAGAAAGTACTGTATTGGCAGATAGTGTTTAGATAAGTATCAAACATCTCTAGTAGTAGTAATGAAAGCACACGCCTCAGACTGGCACTCGAAACCAGCCAAAACTCAGATTAGAACTTGAACCCTCTGTCTTTTAATTAAAGTCACTCACCTGGTATCAGGACTTACTGAAGCTCAGGCTCTTTATGTCTCAACGCAGAAGGAATTCAGCGAGAGGCAGACGGATAGGCAAGAAGTAGATTTATTAATACAGGACCCTTGTGAGAGATACAAGAGGGCAGGCAGGGGACTCTGCCCCAAGAATTAAGTGGGAAAGCAGGTTTATTTAGGGAGATACACACTCCATAGACAGAGTGTTGGCCATCTTAGAAGGCGAGAAGCCCTGAAATACGGGGTGGTTAGTTTCTATGGGCTGGGCAATTCTATAAGCTAATAAGTGGGAGGCTTATTCCAACTATTTGGGGAAGGGGCAGAGATTTCCAGGAATTGGGCCACAGCCCCCTTTCTGGCCTTTCATGGTTGGCCTCGAAACTGTCATGGCGCTTGTGGGTGTGTCATATAGCATGTTACTGCATTACAATGAGCGTATAATGAGGCTCAAGTTCTACTGGAAGTCGAATCTCCCACCGACGTGGGCATAATTTGTTCTAACCAGTTTATGTCATAGCCTCAATGGCTATGTCTTTCTTTTAAAAGGTTGTGCCCTGCCCCCTTCCCTCCTGTCTCAATAACAATATTAGCAACTAACACTTACACAGTGCTCACTTATCACAGGCCTGGCACTGTCCTGGGTTCTTTATGCACATGGACCAATTTCATTCTGAGTACTTGTAATCCCTATTTACAACAAGGTGATGCAACTTGGAGACATACATGATCTGCCCGGGGCCACACAGCTAGCAAGTGATAGAGGCAGGACTGGCCAGACCTATGTCGACTGAAAAAAATGCACAACGTAAAAGTTGAGAATTATGTTTCATTCGGCAGACAAAACTGAGGACTTAAGCCCAGAATACAGCATCTCAAATAGCTCTGAGGGACTGCTCCAAAGAGGTAAGAGAGGAGCCAGGGTACAGAGGAGTTTCTGCAACAAAGACCAGGTAGTGGAACGTCAAAAGATTACTGTTAATTTTAAAAATCCAGATATCTTGAGTTAAGGAATTTAGCGCTTTTCTATATATGGGAAGATGCAAGAGTCTGGGTTCACTGAAATCATTCTTTTGATATGGACCTCAGCCATCTGCGGCCAGTATCTTGTGCTGTCTCGACCTGAGTCTCCTCAAGGTGCATCGCTGGAAGGTGACTGCAGTGGCTGATGGCTTGATGGCTGCAACATCCTTTGTGTACTGATATGGCAGGGCAATATTTTTCATTCACACCTAACAGAATCTGCTCTTAGCCACAATGTTGGGCTGCAACCCCATTTGGTTCCCTGTAATATTGTGATTTATAATAAGAAATATAGGTTTGGTCTTCATCCCTGCTCCTGGCACAGAGCTCCTAAAAACCTTGGAATTTCCTGAGGAGGGCAGTAAATGTGTCTTTGTTATCTTAATGAGTGAAATTTTGGAAAGCCCACAGGTAAGAATGGAGGCTGCTTGTCAGGGGAACCAACCACATGACTAGAGGATTGGAACTTTCAATTTCATCCCCTTGACCTCAGGGGAGGGAAGAAGGGCTGGAGTTTGAGTCCAATCACCAATGGCCAATGATTTAATCAATCATGCCTGTGTAAGGAAGGCTCCATAGAAACCCCAAAGGAGAGCTTCCAGGTTTGTGAATCCACAGAGATGTGGCAGAAGTGGGGCTTGCAGAGGGCGTGGAAGCTCTGTGCCCTTTCCCCGTACCTTGTCCTCTGCATCTCTTCCATCTGTCTGTTCCTAAGTTACATATTTTGTATTAAATGGTAATCTAGTGAGTAAACACTAGAGTTATGTGACCTGAGTCATGTGACCCACTTCAGCAAATGAATCAAACACAAAGAGGAGGTCATAGGAACCGCTGATCTATAACTGGTCAGTCAGAAGCACAGGTGACAACCTGTAAAGGAGCAGGACACTATGGGGCTTTCCCAGGACAGACCCCACCCCCATATCCTCTGCTGTAGCTCCTCTCTGAAGTACCTAGTTAACAGTATCTGATGCACATTTCTTGAGTTGTTTTTTCAGATGCTAAAACCCCTAGCAAATGGAAGATGTTGACTACTTGATGACCATGAGCACGTAGCCCCCAGACTTCCTGGAGCCTGAGGATTGATAATGTTAGTTATCATTATGACACTGCCCTGTTACCTCACCTTCAGCCAATCAGAGAACTGTGCACGAGCTGACCGTATACCCTGCAACTCCCCTCCCTTACCTGGCCTTTAACACTGCTTTGCTGAACTGCATCAGGGAGTTCGGGTTTTTTTGAGCACTAGCTGTTCTGGACTCCTTGTATGGCATCTTACAACACACGCTGCACTTTCCTTTACCACGACCCAGTGTCAGTAGATTGGCTTTACTGTGCATGGACCAGCAGACCCAAGTTTGGTTCAGTAACAAACATGGGCTGACAACTGGCTTGGTGGAGGGGGGGAGGGGCAGTCTTGTGGGACTGAGCCCTTAACCTGTGGAATCTAACGCTGTCTCCAGGTAGATAACATCCGAATCAAGCTGAAATGTAGGACACGCGGCTGGTGTCAGAGAATTGCTTGATGTGGGAAAAACCCCACATATCTGGCAACCAGAAGTGTCGGAAGTGAGGTGTTCTGTGTGGCTAGTAAAGGGGAAACCCAGGAGGAGTAGGGAAATGGAGCAGGACACTATGGGGCCCTCCTGGGTACAAAATCCTTTCTGTGTCCCCATTTCTTATTTGCAGGAAAGAGTCTTCAGCCCCCTAGACATTCCCTGAACCAAAGGGCAGATTTCAACAGTTGCTAATCAGGGAAGTGAGAGAATGTGTTATAGAAACAAAGGAAAGTCAGTTAAGAAACAATAGTTTGGCAATAAAGCAGAGACCTAGTTCCTCCCTAGGGGACATACATGACAATACATCTTTGAGCTCTTCTACAGGAACCCTCCACTTGGGTGGTAACTACACACTGAGACCTCAGACTGCTTGGAACCAGAAGGCTGATGATTGAGATTCTTGGAACACCATCCTGTTATCTCATCACCAACCAATCAGAGGAAAGTCACACACCCTGCATCCCTCACCCCAAATTTTTCCTATAAAACCTATTCCCCCAAACCCATTGAGGAGTCTGGGGTATTTGAGCATGAGTCACCCATTCTCCTTGCTCGGTCCTGCAATAAACCTTTCCCTGCTCCACACTCCGATGTTTCCTTTCATTTGGCCTCACTGTGCTTCGGACACGTGAACTTGCGGTCAACAAGAGTAGTGTAGGATTTTTTTTTTTTTTTTAAGATGTTGGGGGTAGGAGTTAATTAATTAATTAATTAATTTTTGCTGTGTTGGGTCTTCATTTCTGTGCGAGGGCTTTCTCTAGTGGTGGCAAGCGGGGGTCACTCTTCATCGCGGTACGCAAGCCTCTCACTATCGTGGCCTCTCGTTGCGGAGCACAGGCTCCAAACGCGCAGGCTCAGTAGTTGTGGCTCACGGGCCTAGTTGCTCCGTGGCATGTGGGATCCTCCCAGACCAGGGCTCGAACCCGTGTCCCCTGCATTAGCAGGCAGATTCTCAACCACTGTGCCACCAGGGAAGCCCCATGAGTAGTGTAGGATTTTTCTTCATATTCCCCAAACCTGATCATCTTGCTCAATCTTAAATGCAAATTCAGTATTGATTCCTTCACATATCAAATGCTCACTGGGTCATCGTAGTTCAGGGTGAAGCCTTCTGACAGACACAAAGACAATGGATGAAGTCACTGTCCTTCAGAGAGACATTAAAAACAAATGTATCTGAAACTGGAACAAAGTGAGGCTTCAAGGAGGAGGTGAGTGAAGGGACCAGATATGAGGGTTTTGTTGAGAATGGAGAACTGAGAATAGGCGGCTGCAGAGAATGGAGGGTCTCTGGGGACACAAGGTGAGGAAGGCAGTTTGGGGGCAAGTGGAAAGACCTTGAATGCTAGATTTAAAACTATGGATTTTATTTTGCACTGGTGAGTTTGTGAGACAGGAGGGAAGGGGGCATGGCACAACCTTTAAAAGAAGGACACAGCCGCTGAGGACATGACATAAACTGGTTAGAACCAACTAGGCCCAAGATGGCAGGAGATTCAACTTCCAGTGGACCTTGAGCCTCCTCATATGCTCATTGTAATGCATTAGCATCTAAATGACACACCGACAGGTGCCACGACAGTTCTGAGGCTGACCATAAAAGACCAAAAGTGAGCAGTGGCCCAATTCCTTGAAATCCCTGTCCCTTCTCCAAAATAGTTGGAATAATCCTCCCACTGGTTAGCCTATGAAAATACCAAGCCCATAAACACTAACAACCCCATATTTCAGGGCCTCTCATCTTCTGAGATGGCCCACACTCTGTCTGTAGAGGGTGTATTTCTGCTTTAAATCTGCTTTCACTCTACTTCAGCTTGCTCTGCAATTCTTTCCTGCATGAAGCCAAGGACCCTCATTTGGCGGCCAGTCCCAGGGACTCACTGGAGACCTGGGATATGACCATCCTCTCGCACCCCATTTTCCTACAACATCTTAAGTAGGGGATCAGATCATTCGGTCAGGACCCTCACTTAGGGTGCTTGCTCTGGGAGCACTGTAGAAGTTAGGCTGGAGAGGAAACGGATCAGGAAATGTTTGAAATCAGCCTGTTAATGTGTAAAAAGCTTAGAACTTGCAGTTGAATGATTCTGCTCTCAGTTGTATTCCTGATATCAAACATAGCTTCATGTATTCAAAAACCACGAGTATGTGTTTGAATGTATAGAGAGAAAAATCTGCTACGTTGCATATAGGATGACAGAGGATATTTGTCGCCTTCTTCCTTAATTTTTCTGTATCATTTAAAGTTTTCTAAGTGATCAGATGTCATTAAAAATGTAAAGTTATTTTTATTTTTAAAAAAATAAAACACTTGCTTTTCCGCAGAGCTCAAAATGACAGCATCTAATTAAGTCACAGGCCGGTGTGCTGTGAGTGACTGTGTAAATCCACTGGTAACCCCGGCAACCCAAAGGCAGTGGACACTGTGTTCTCCAAGCCTGGCCTGAGAGATGCCCTTGGCTGGGGCTTCCATGGGATTAGCCTGAGGAGCCAGCTGACCCTGAGACAAGCTGAATTGGAAGTCAGTAGGGACCCTTCTCTTCCTTTCTAGGAATACCAAGTTCTTATGCCACTTGTCATCCTCCCTTCTACTCCCCTCACCCACACTAGAATATATCATATATTTCACATGTTTTATTGAAGTATAGCATAAATACAAAAAAGTATGACATGTGATGCTTTTTTTTTTTTTTTTTTGCGGTACGCGGGCCTCTCACTGTTGTGGCCTCTCCCGTTGTGGAGCACAGGCTCGGGACGCACAGGCTCAGCCGCCATGGCTCACGGGCCCAGCCGCTCCGCGGCATGTGGGATCTTCCCGGACCGGGGCAGGAACCCGTGTCCCTTGCATTGGCAGGCGGACTCTCAACCAATGTGCCACCAGGGAAGCCTGACATGTGATGCTTTTAATCTTCCCTTGTACCATCCCTGACTTCCTTCAACAAAACTTACATTAAAAGAAAATTAAAGAATCACCCACCCTGTGTTTTCTTCTCTGAAACCCAGTTCATTCACATATCCATTCTCTCGTTAAAGCCACATGTGGAACGTCCACTTTATCCAGGCAAGGTCAGGCCAGGGAGGAAATGATGAGTAAGTCTTCAAAAACCCACAGTCCCAACGATGACAAGACAGTGAAGATGGACCACCTTAGGGGAATGCACAGGGCCTGAGGCAGCAAAGGAGCAAAGAACAGCCAAGGCTCTTGTGGTAGAGGTACCAGAGGACTCAGGAGGCTGTCGGGGAGGAAGAAATTTTCCTCTACCCTTCTAGGTGCTTCTGGCCTAAGAATTGAATTGACATGAGATGGATTAGCAGGAGAAGTCAAAAAGGAGTTTAATAACGTATACATGGGAGAGACCCAGATAAACTGAGTAACTCACCAAAATGACTGAAGCCTTCACCTTAGATACTATCTTCAGCTAAAGATGAAAGAGGACGTTGAGGGTAGTGGTTGGGGACTTCAAAGGGTAAAAATGCAATTCACATGAAGATAGTAAAGCCAATGTCTGGTAAATAAATGTTTGCTGGGTCATGCAGAGACAATGGGTCACAGAGTGGACCACTGTCTTATCTCTAAGCCCTGCTGAGTTTCCCCCTCCACACTGAGCCCATATCTTTGCAGGTATCTCTGGTGATAGCTCTATTCTAGGGAACTGGCGCTCTTTCTTAATTCTTTTAGGCAGTTAGGGGGAATTTCAAAGTTTCTTCCTGAGCCTTTTGGGCCTTGGTTATTTTCAGCTCAAGATAATCCACATGCCAAAGAGATATTTTGGGGTGGAAAATTTTACTCCCCTAAAAGGTGATGCTTAAGATGGGCCTTAAAATCTGACAAATGGATGACAGAGCAGGAAGGGAAATCAGTGCAGAGAGACCAGCACATTCAAGACCCCAAGGAGTGAGAAAGCAGGACACATCTGGGTTATGGCAAGCTACTTGGTTTGACAGTGCCCAGCTGGGTACAGCCTCTCTAAGCTCTGACACCACTCACGATTCATAGCAGTAGCCACACCAATGAACATTCTACATCATGCCAGCTCTTCTTGGATTTCGGTCCTCTACCATCTTTCTTCCCATACCCTGTTTACTTAGCCCATTCTGAGCTTGACCTGGTTCCCAGCCCCATCCACTCCCTGTGTAGCCAGTGTCCTACCACACCGTGGTGCCCCGAGTGTCCTGGCTTGGCGGGAGGAATCCACTCTTCTACCTGAGTGTCTGCTCTATATGGAAGCTGGAAAGCATGACCAGTAGCTTCAGGGAGCAGGGCTAACTGGCGTCCACGTCCTGAGTAAGGGCAGGCTAGGCAGTCACAAAAGGTCCAACACATCAGGTCCGAGAATTGCTTTGGGGCAAATCTAGGATCAACAACAGAGAACAATCACTTATTCACAGGGGTATTTATTGAGCATTGTTTTGTGTGCCATGCACTGGGCCAGGGGCTGAAGATACAATGAGGAGAGTTAATCCCGTCCCTGCTGTGGCTGCTACTGGTACCCTCACCATGGCTGGCCAGTTGTTAAAGCTAGCGGCCTTCCTGATTAGGACATTTAGTGTCTGCTCTGATTGGTCAGGCCTGTGCCACAGTGATGGTTATTTTTAATGCTACCTCTGGTCCCTGGCCTTGTTGCTGGTGGGCAGGTACAGATGTTAATCAAAATTCATATTAACAAATGTACAATTACAAACCGAAATAAGGAAAAGAACTTTGAATCTGACCTAGAGTGGGAATGGTGGCCAGGGAAAGCTTCATGGAGGAAGAGACCCTTGAGCTGAGATCTAAATGATGAGCAGGAGATAACTGGAAGAGATGTGGGGGATGGAGCAGAAGGTTAGAGAATTCTGAGCACACAGGGAGAGCCAGATGGCTTTGTGGATGGAGTTTGGTTGAACCCTCTGGTCAACAGAGCCGTCCCAAACTTTGGGGTGGCTGTGTCTTTTTGATTTTAATTTCCCTAAGCTATAGGACTATAAGTGGAAATGCCCTAGGCTCTGTTGCTTTGTTTCTTACGTGTTTCAGGAAACACCATACACTTCTCCAGAGTGGCTGTTGGCAATTTACATCCCGCCCATCAGCATAGCAAGGCTCCCTGTTCTCCATGGCCTGTCCTTCCTTTCTGGATTTTACACATTTTTCCGATGGCCCTTTTGACCAGGGGGATGTGAGACTTCATTGTAGTGCAGATTTCCTTTGCACGCTTGCTTGGTTGGCCAAAAAGGGCGTATGCGTTTTTTCCTGAATATATTCAGGAAAAAACGCATACGCCCTTTTTGGCCAAGTGCATCATTGTCGACGTTCTGCCTCTTTTCCTATGCTTTAAATGCAGTTCCAGTCTACCTCCTGAAATCGGTTTCCTGCAATTCTGCCCCGCTTTCAAGTCCTCTTCGGAGACTTACTTCAGTATATTTTTGGGCGATAGCTGTCATTTATAACTCTGCAGGTCTGTGAATTACAGTGCCCCTGAGCTCCTTTCTTCAACTCGCTTTCTTGTGAGCTGGCCGCAAAACCGCAGGATTGCTTCAGACCCTAATCTGGTTTCGGCACGGCATGCTGAGCCTTTGGTTAATTCCTCTCCCTGGTTGGAAATAAGAGTTCAATTTGCCCGTGCAGACACCTACAGCTAGTCTCTCATTGGTTCTCCCTATTCCTGTTCACGTTCCGCAGAAATTGCAAACTGTGCCAAACAGGAGGTTAAAGGCAGTGAGTCTCCAAGTGGGGAGAATGTTAGTAAAATGTCTGGAATGGTGAACCCGAGTACCAGGGGACGAAAACTGAGATGCATTTAAAAACGTTTCCCGATCACACGGTGGACCATACACTAGGTTTCCCATGCATGTTTTAGCTGAAGGTAGAATCCCTTAAACCTGGAGAGTTGGGACCCATGGAATGGGTACCATGCAGTTTGACTTCAAAGGGTCTGCATTTGCTCACCGAACCTCACCAATCCAATCAGGCCCAAGTGTCCAGCCTTATGTCTCACCCAGCTCTGGGTGTAGAGGGGGTTAATCCAGGTTGCATCTCAATCCATGAATGAATTATTGAAGAATTGCTCTCTATTTCACTGCCATTGTGTTTTGTTCTTGAAATTTATTTTTATAATGGGATTTAGCTGATTTTCACTGCTGCGTTTACTCCGCTATACACACGCTTGATTCTCTTACGGAGACATATAAATCCATAGGTTTTAAGATTCTTACTAGTCAGGTATATTCCTCGGCGTTGAATATGAGGTGTTGAGGATATTTCGTTGAGCAAGGAGTAGGTCTTGTCTATTACATATTTGGCTTACGGAAAGGTATCTGTGGTAATTTCAATCTCTGGTTTTAAGGAGCACCCCAACTCACCTTGCCCCTTAAGCAAGCATAAGTCCGTTTTCTAAATTTGAGACCCTGTTCTGTTTTGTAATTCAGTTCATGTGTAGCCAAGATTACATTCCGTGTATTAGTGATATCTTATGATGTTTCTTTTTCTGTGTGACTTATTTCACTTAGAATCATTGAACCTGAATCCACTCATTATGCTGCTATGGGCCTGATGACATAGATATCATTGCTGAGTGATATTCCATTATACGTACGTACCACAACTTCTTTATCCATTTTTCGCTTTCTGGGATATTTAACTTGTACCGTGGACGAGGCTCTGGTCAACAGAGCCGTCCCAAACATTGGGGTCGCTGGGTCTTTTTGATTTTAATTTCCCTAAACTATAGGACTATAAGTGGAAATGCCCTAGGCTCTGTTGCTTGTTTTTTAGGTGTTTCAGGAAACACCATATACTTCTCCAGAGTGGCTGTTGGCAATTTACATCCCGCCCATCAGCATAACAAGGCTCCTTGTTCTCCATGGCCTGTTCTTCCTTTCTGGATTTTACACATTTTTCAGATGGTCCTTTTGACCGGGGTGGGGATGTGAGACTTCATTGTAGTGCAGATTTCTTGCACGCTTGCTTGGTTGGCCAAAAAGGGCGTATGCGTTCTTTCCTGAATATATTCAGGAAAAAACGCATACGCCCTTTTTGGCCAAGTGCATCATTGTCGACGTTGTGCCTCTTTTCCTACGCTTTAAATGCAATTCCAGTCTACCTCCTGAAATCGGTTTCCTGCAATTCTGTCCCGCTTTCAAGTCCTCTTCGCAGCCTTACTTCAATATATTTTTGGGCGATAGCTGTCATTTATAACTCTGCAGGTTTGTGAATTACAGTGCCCCTGAGCTCCTTTCTTCAACTCGCTTTCTTGTGAGCTGGGCGCAAATCCGCAGGATTGTTTCAGACCCTAATCTGGTTTCGGCACGGCATGCTGAGCCTTTGGTTAATTCCTCCTCCTGGTGGGAAATGAGAGTTCAATTTGCCCGTGCAGACACCTACAGCTAGTCTCTCATTGGTTCTCCCTAATCCTGTTCATTTTCCGCAGAAATTGCAAACTGTGCCAAACAGGAGGTTAAAGGCACTGACTCTCCAACTGGGGAGAGTGTTAGTGAAGGGTCTGGAATGGTGAACCCGAGTACCATAGGCCGAAAACTGAGATGCATTTAAAAACGTTTCCCAATCACACGGTGGACCATACTCTGGGTTTCCCATGCATGTTTTAGCTGAAGGAAGAATCCCTTAAACCTGGAGAGTTGGGACCCATGGAATGGGTACCATGCAGTTTGACTTCAAAGGGTCTGCATTTCTCAACGAACCTCAACAATCCAATCAGGCCCAAGTTTCCAGCCTTATGTCTCACCCAGCTCTGGGTGTAGATGTGGTAAATCCAGGTTTCATCACAAGCCATGAATGAATCATTGAAGAATTGCTCTCTATTTCACTGTCATTGTGTTTTGTTCTTGAAATTTATTTTTATAATGGGATTTAGCTGATTTTCACTGCTGCGTTTACTCTGCTGTACAGACGCTTAATTCTCTTACAGAGACATATAAATCCATAGGTTTTAAGATTCTTACTAGTCAGGTATATTCCTCGGCGTTGAATATGAGGTGTTGAGGCCATTTCGTTGAGCAAGGAGTAGGTCTTGTCTATTACATATTTGGCTTATGGAAAGGTATCTGTGCTAATTTCAATCTCTCATTTTAGGCAGCACCCCAACTCACCTTGCACCTTAAGCAAGCATAAGTTGGTTTTCTAAATTTGAGACCCTGTTCTGTTTTGTAATTCAGTTCATGTGTAGCCAAGTTTATATTCCGTGTATTAGTGATATCTTATGATGTTTCTTTTTCTGTGTGATTATTTCACTTAGAATCATCGTACCTGAATCCACTCATTATGCTGCCACGGGCCTGATGACATAGATTTCATTGCTGAGTGATATTCCATTATACGTACGTACCACAAGTTATCCATTTTTCGATTTCTGGAATATTTAATTTGTACCGTTGACGAGGTTCTTGTCAACATAGCCGTCCCAAACTTTGGGGTGGCTGTGTGTTTTTGATTTTAATTTCCCTAAGGTATAGGACTATAAGTGGAAGTGCCCTAGGCTCTGTTGCTTTGTTTTCTAGGTGTTTAAGGAAACACCATATACTTCTCCAGAGTGGCTGTTGGCAATTTATATCCCGCCCATCAGCATAACAAGGCTCCCTGTTCTCCATGGCCTGTTCTTCCTTTCCGGATGTTACACAATTTTCAGGTGGCCCTTTTGACCGGGGGGGAAGTGAGACTTCATTGTAGTGCAGATTTCCTTTACAGGCTTGCTTGGTTGGCCAAAAAGGGCGTATGCGTTTTTTCCTGAATATATTCAGGAAAAAACGCATACGCCCTTTTTGGCCAAGTGCCTCATTGTCGACGTTCTGCCTCTTTTCCTATGCTTTAAATGCAATTCCAGTCTACCCCTTGAAATCGTTTTCCTGAAATTCTGCCCCGCTTTCAAGTCCTCTTCGCAGACTTACTTCAATATATTTTTGGGCGATAGCTGTCATTTATAACTCTGCAGGTCTGTGAATTACAGTGCCCCTGAGCTCCTTTCTTCAACTCGCTTTCTTGTGAGCTGGCCGCAAAACCGCAGGATTGCTTCAGGCTGTAATCTGGTTCTGTCAGGGCACGCTGAGCTTTTGCTTAATTCCTCTTCCTAGTGGAAAATGAGCGTTAAATTTGCCTGTGCAGACACCAACAGCGAGTCTCTCATTGGCTCTCCCTATTCCTGTTCATCTTAAACCTCACCAGTCCAATCAGGCCCAAGTGTCCAGCCTTATGTCTCACCCAGCTCTGGGTGTGGAGGTGGTAAATCCAGGTTGCATCACAATCCCTGAATGAATTATTGACTAATTGCTCTCTATTTCCCTGTCATAGTCTTTTGTTCTTGAAATTTATTTTTATAATGGGATTTAGCTGATTTTCACTGCTGTGTTTATTCCGCTGTACACACGCTTGATTCTCTTACGGAGACATATAAATCCATAGGTTTTAAGATTCTTACTAGTCAGGTATATTCCTAGGCGTTGAATATGGGGTGTTGAGGCCATTTCGTTGAGCAAGGAGTAGGTCTTCTCTATTACATATTTGGCTTACGGAGAGGTATGTGTGGTAATTTCAATCTCTGGTTTTATGCAGCACCCCAACTCACCTTGCGCCTTAAGCACGCATAAGTCGGTTTTATAAATTTGAGATCCTGTTCTGTTTTGTATTTCAGTTCATGTGTAGCCAAGTTTACATTCCGTGTATTAGTGATATCTTATGATGTTTCTTTTTCTGTGTGACTTATTTCACTTAGAATCATCGTACCTGAATCCACTCATTATGCTGCTATGGGCCTGAGGACATAGATATCATTGCTGAGTGATATTCCATTATACTTACGTACCAAAACTTCTTTATCCATTTTTCGCTTTCTGGGATATTTAACTTGTACCGTCGACGAGGTTCTTGTCTACAGAGCCGTCCCAAACTTTGGGGTGGCTGTGTCTTTTTGATTTTAATTACCCTAAGCTATAGGACTATATGTGGAAATGCCCCAGGCTCTGTTGCTTTGTTTTTTAGGTGTTTCAGGAAACACCATATACTTCTCCAGAGTGGCTGTTGGCAATTTATATCCCGCCCATCAGCATAACAAGGCTCCCTGTTCTCCATGGCCTGTTTGTTCTTCCTTTCTGGATTTTACACTTTTTTCACATGGCCCTTTTGACCCGGGGGATGTGAGACTTCATTGTAGTGCAGATTTCCTTTGCATGCTTGCTTGGTTGGCCAAAAAGGGCGTATGCGTTTTTTCCTGAATATATTCAGGAAAAAACGCATATGCCCTTTTTGGCCAAGTGCCTCATTGTTGACGTTCTGCCTCTTTTCCTACGCTTTAAA
Source organism: Neophocaena asiaeorientalis asiaeorientalis (assembly GCF_003031525.2). Lineage (NCBI taxonomy): Eukaryota > Metazoa > Chordata > Mammalia > Artiodactyla > Phocoenidae > Neophocaena > Neophocaena asiaeorientalis. Next base: position 5,851,226 of record NW_020172818.1, read on the forward strand.
TGTAATTCCAGTCTACCTCCTGAAATCGGTTTCCTGCAATTCTGTCCCGCTTTCAAGTCCTCTTCGCAGACTTACTTCAGTATATTTTTGGGCGATAGCTGTCATTTATAACTCTGCAGGTCTGTGAATTACAGTGCCCCTGAGCTCCTCTCTTCAACTCGCTTTCTTGTGAGCTGGCCGCAAATCCGCAGGATTGTTTCAGACCCTAATCTGGTTTCGGCACGGCATGCTGAGCCTTTGGTTAATTCCTCCTCCTGGTGGGAAATGAGAGTTCAATTTGCCCGTGCAGACACCTACAGCTAGTCTCTCATTGGTTCTCCCTATTCCTGTTCATTTTCCGCAGAAATTGCAAACTGTGCCAAACAGGAAGTTAAAGGCACTGACTCTCCAAGTGGGGAGAGTGTTAGTAAAGCGTCTGGAATGGTGAATCCGAGTACCAGGGAAGAAAACTGAGGTGCATTTAAAAACGTTTCCCGATCACACGGTGGACCATACTCTGGGTTTCCCATGCATGTTTTAGCTGAAGGAAGAATCCCTTAAACCTGGAGAGTTGGGACCCTTGGAAAGGGTACCATGCAGTATGACTTCAAAGGGTATGAATTTGCTCACCGAACCTCACCACTACAATCAGGCCAAAGTGTCCAGCCTTATGTCTCACCCAGCTCTCGGTGTAGAGGTGGTAAATCCAGGTTGCATCACAAGCCATGAATGAATTATTGAAGAATTGCTCTCTATTTCACTGTCATTGTGTTTTGTTCTTGAAATTTATTTTTTTAATGGGATTTAGCTGATTTTTCCTGCTGCGTTTACTCTGCTGTACACACGCTTGATTCTCTTACGGAGACATATAAATCCATAGGTTTTAAGATTCTTACTAGTCAGGTATATTCCTAGGCGTTGAATATGGGGTGTTGAGGCCATTTCGTTGAGCAAGGAATAGGTCTTGTCTATTACATATTTGGCTTATGGAACGGTATCCATGCTAATTTCAATCTCTGGTTTTATGCAGCACCCCCAACTCACCTTGCCCCTTAAGCAAGCATAAGTTGGTTTTCTAAATTTGAGACCCTGTTCTGTTTTGTAATTCAGTTCATGTGTAGCCAACTTTACATTCCGTATATTAGTGATATCTTAAAACCTATGGTGAAGGGGTGGAGTGCAAGATGGATGAGCTGTGAATTGTTCTGAGTTGGCTTGGGCATTGGTGCTTGTTATGGTCTAAATGTCTGTGTTCCTCCCAAAACTCATCCCCAAAATGTTGAAATCCTAATGCCTGAAGTGATGGTTTGGGGAGGTGCTTAAGCCTTGAAGGTGGAGCCCTCATGAATGAGATGAGTGCCTTTACAAAGAGGCTCCAGAGAGATCCCTAGTTCATTCTTCCATGTAAGGACACAGCAAGAATGCTCTGGCTTACCTATCAAGAGGAGGGTCCTCACCAGAACATGACCTTGCTGGTAACTTGATCTTGGACTTCTCAGCCTCCAGAACTGTGAGAAATACATTTCTACTGTTTCTAAGCTACCCAGTCTATAGTATTTTATTATAGCAGCAGCCGAAGTGGTCTAAGACAGTATCCTTTTGGGGGGGGGGCAGCAGGGGAGTTGTTGAGATTCATACAAGAAGAGATGGTGGCTCAGACCTCAGCAGCTGAAGTGTAAAGTGATGGACACTCAGCACTTCTGTCCACCACTGCAAGTTAGAAAGAAAGTATACCACAAGGGCACCAGAAACCACAGGAAATTGGCAAGCCCAGACAAGCACACTGGCAACCACTGCCATTTCACATAAGGATGCCCCTTTTCATCAGTGGAAAACCTCATAAGCTCCCAAAATGTGGAGACATGGCTGAGCAAGTCATCTCTAACCTTCACCTTGAGCTGGAGAGGGCTTCAGTTAGAGTCAGAAGCTTATCAGTTGCAAACAACAGAATCCACTCCAGCCAGTGTAAGCAGAAAGCACTCCTAGAATCTCCAGGAGAGTCAGGGAATGAAACTTCCAGACTATGAAACCTGAAACCACACCCAAGTTAACAACGTCCATCCACCCAGCAGAGATTCTGAGCCCAGTGACTGCTGGGCACGGTCGCCTCAGCCTGCACCAGTCAAAGCACCAATAACACCCCCACTCTTCATGCCTTTCCCCTCTGATCAGGCCAAACCCTTGATGCATCTCCATGTTTACCTCTCTTTCCCCTGAAGGGAAGTCTCCTGCATGAGCACCTGACCAGCGAAGTACAGGTCACATGTCTGCACCCTAGCTTCAAAGAAGACTGGGAAAGCATGCTGCTAGCTTCCTTCTTGGGGAAGCAGGACTTAGAAGATAAAAAATTCCCCAGGTATATGAAATACGCTGAAGAGGAGCCAACAGGGGTGTTTTCAGCTCCCATCGAGCGCTGAAAGCCTGTGATCAAGATTGGGCACAGTCAGAGCTTCCATCACCTATTTCTTACATATTAAACAGGGCCACCTTAGACAGAATAAGGCTCCTTTTGTTTTGGAATGCTTTACTTCCACTCAGGACCAGCTACATAATTTACAGGTCCCAGTGAAAAACGAAAATACTGTGTTCCTTGTTCAAAAATTAAAAATTTAAAGACAGAGACAGAAGAACATTAAACCAAGCATGGGCCCCTCTGAGCATGGGTCCCTGTGTAACTGCACAGATCACAACCCTTGAAGCCGGCTCTACCTCCTTTTTCTTCTGGTTGGCCAGTAGGATTTATGTCGTTTGGACACTTGTCTAATCTACTGTTGCTAGACATGGTGGGAAGAGGTGGTAACTCAAGTGATATCCTCAATAATAAGATACATGGTAAGGTCTGGATCCCTCTGGAAACCTATTAGAGCTCATTGGGTAGGGGGAGAGGTATCATAAAATTCTGGAACCTACACAAAGAAGAAGAAATGATGAATTCCAAGGCTGAATTGAGAACAAAAGTTGCTTTGGCAAGCTTGTTCATCCTGCCTCTCTTTATAATGCTCTAATTTTTGTCATGGCATATGGGTTGTTATGGTGAGTGAACTGGGACAGCATTGTGAAACGTTACAGAGGTTTTCTTTTCTTTCTTTCTTTCCTTCTTTCTTCTAGAAACCTTGGTCAAATGTATTCCCTGAAGCTAAGGTAAGACATCCATAACCTGGTATTTCATGACAAAGGATACATGTGTTCAACATTTATATAAAAAGAAATCCCAAGTTTCAACCATCCATACCAGGCTTCTCCAAAACCCATGGGCCTCAGCTACGAAAAAAAAAATCTTGACACTGGTAATACCTCATGCTCATATGCACCCCTGGAAGGATTCTAGCTGTAAGTCTAATGCCCACCTACAATGCTCAGGCGGTCTGAATAGGGATCTGACAGTGTCAGCTCTGGGAAGGTGAGATAGAAGGCATGTTACCCTGACAAGTGTCCTTAAATGTGCTGAGGTGAGGAGGAGAGATGCAGGTGTAGAAAAGATGGGAGTTCAGTTTGGGACAAGAGAGACTATTTCTGGTGTCAAAGTGCAAAAGAAAAGCAAAGACGTAAATGGTAGGTGGAGTGTGAGGACGTTTCCCGATCACACGGTGGACCATACTCTGGGTTTCCCATGCATGTTTTAGCTGAAGGAAGAATCCCTTAAACCTGGAGAGTTGGGACCCTTGGAAAGGGTACCATGCAGTATGACTTCAAAGGGTATGAATTTGCTCACCGAACCTCACCACTACAATCAGGCCAAAGTGTCCAGCCTTATGTCTCACCCAGCTCTCGGTGTAGAGGTGGTAAATCCAGGTTGCATCACAAGCCATGAATGAATTATTGAAGAATTGCTCTCTATTTCACTGTCATTGTGTTTTGTTCTTGAAATTTATTTTTTTAATGGGATTTAGCTGATTTTTCCTGCTGCGTTTACTCTGCTGTACACACGCTTGATTCTCTTACGGAGACATATAAATCCATAGGTTTTAAGATTCTTACTAGTCAGGTATATTCCTAGGCGTTGAATATGGGGTGTTGAGGCCATTTCGTTGAGCAAGGAATAGGTCTTGTCTATTACATATTTGGCTTATGGAACGGTATCCATGCTAATTTCAATCTCTGGTTTTATGCAGCACCCCCAACTCACCTTGCCCCTTAAGCAAGCATAAGTTGGTTTTCTAAATTTGAGACCCTGTTCTGTTTTGTAATTCAGTTCATGTGTAGCCAACTTTACATTCCGTATATTAGTGATATCTTAAAACCTATGGTGAAGGGGTGGAGTGCAAGATGGATGAGCTGTGAATTGTTCTGAGTTGGCTTGGGCATTGGTGCTTGTTATGGTCTAAATGTCTGTGTTCCTCCCAAAACTCATCAATGCTAATTTCAATCTCTGGTTTTATGCAGCACCCCCAACTCACCTTGCCCCTTAAGCAAGCATAAGTTGGTTTTCTAAATTTGAGACCCTGTTCTGTTTTGTAATTCAGTTCATGTGTAGCCAACTTTACATTCCGTATATTAGTGATATCTTAAAACCTATGGTGAAGGGGTGGAGTGCAAGATGGATGAGCTGTGAATTGTTCTGAGTTGGCTTGGGCATTGGTGCTTGTTATGGTCTAAATGTCTGTGTTCCTCCCAAAACTCATCCCCAAAATGTTGAAATCCTAATGCCTGAAGTGATGGTTTGGGGAGGTGCTTAAGCCTTGAAGGTGGAGCCCTCATGAATGAGATGAGTGCCTTTACAAAGAGGCTCCAGAGAGATCCCTAGTTCATTCTTCCATGTAAGGACACAGCAAGAATGCTCTGGCTTACCTATCAAGAGGAGGGTCCTCACCAGAACATGACCTTGCTGGTAACTTGATCTTGGACTTCTCAGCCTCCAGAACTGTGAGAAATACATTTCTACTGTTTCTAAGCTACCCAGTCTATAGTATTTTATTATAGCAGCAGCCGAAGTGGTCTAAGACAGTATCCTTTTGGGGGGGGGGCAGCAGGGGAGTTGTTGAGATTCATACAAGAAGAGATGGTGGCTCAGACCTCAGCAGCTGAAGTGTAAAGTGATGGACACTCAGCACTTCTGTCCACCACTGCAAGTTAGAAAGAAAGTATACCACAAGGGCACCAGAAACCACAGGAAATTGGCAAGCCCAGACAAGCACACTGGCAACCACTGCCATTTCACATAAGGATGCCCCTTTTCATCAGTGGAAAACCTCATAAGCTCCCAAAATGTGGAGACATGGCTGAGCAAGTCATCTCTAACCTTCACCTTGAGCTGGAGAGGGCTTCAGTTAGAGTCAGAAGCTTATCAGTTGCAAACAACAGAATCCACTCCAGCCAGTGTAAGCAGAAAGCACTCCTAGAATCTCCAGGAGAGTCAGGGAATGAAACTTCCAGACTATGAAACCTGAAACCACACCCAAGTTAACAACGTCCATCCACCCAGCAGAGATTCTGAGCCCAGTGACTGCTGGGCACGGTCGCCTCAGCCTGCACCAGTCAAAGCACCAATAACACCCCCACTCTTCATGCCTTTCCCCTCTGATCAGGCCAAACCCTTGATGCATCTCCATGTTTACCTCTCTTTCCCCTGAAGGGAAGTCTCCTGCATGAGCACCTGACCAGCGAAGTACAGGTCACATGTCTGCACCCTAGCTTCAAAGAAGACTGGGAAAGCATGCTGCTAGCTTCCTTCTTGGGGAAGCAGGACTTAGAAGATAAAAAATTCCCCAGGTATATGAAATACGCTGAAGAGGAGCCAACAGGGGTGTTTTCAGCTCCCATCGAGCGCTGAAAGCCTGTGATCAAGATTGGGCACAGTCAGAGCTTCCATCACCTATTTCTTACATATTAAACAGGGCCACCTTAGACAGAATAAGGCTCCTTTTGTTTTGGAATGCTTTACTTCCACTCAGGACCAGCTACATAATTTACAGGTCCCAGTGAAAAACGAAAATACTGTGTTCCTTGTTCAAAAATTAAAAATTTAAAGACAGAGACAGAAGAACATTAAACCAAGCATGGGCCCCTCTGAGCATGGGTCCCTGTGTAACTGCACAGATCACAACCCTTGAAGCCGGCTCTACCTCCTTTTTCTTCTGGTTGGCCAGTAGGATTTATGTCGTTTGGACACTTGTCTAATCTACTGTTGCTAGACATGGTGGGAAGAGGTGGTAACTCAAGTGATATCCTCAATAATAAGATACATGGTAAGGTCTGGATCCCTCTGGAAACCTATTAGAGCTCATTGGGTAGGGGGAGAGGTATCATAAAATTCTGGAACCTACACAAAGAAGAAGAAATGATGAATTCCAAGGCTGAATTGAGAACAAAAGTTGCTTTGGCAAGCTTGTTCATCCTGCCTCTCTTTATAATGCTCTAATTTTTGTCATGGCATATGGGTTGTTATGGTGAGTGAACTGGGACAGCATTGTGAAACGTTACAGAGGTTTTCTTTTCTTTCTTTCTTTCCTTCTTTCTTCTAGAAACCTTGGTCAAATGTATTCCCTGAAGCTAAGGTAAGACATCCATAACCTGGTATTTCATGACAAAGGATACATGTGTTCAACATTTATATAAAAAGAAATCCCAAGTTTCAACCATCCATACCAGGCTTCTCCAAAACCCATGGGCCTCAGCTACGAAAAAAAAAATCTTGACACTGGTAATACCTCATGCTCATATGCACCCCTGGAAGGATTCTAGCTGTAAGTCTAATGCCCACCTACAATGCTCAGGCGGTCTGAATAGGGATCTGACAGTGTCAGCTCTGGGAAGGTGAGATAGAAGGCATGTTACCCTGACAAGTGTCCTTAAATGTGCTGAGGTGAGGAGGAGAGATGCAGGTGTAGAAAAGATGGGAGTTCAGTTTGGGACAAGAGAGACTATTTCTGGTGTCAAAGTGCAAAAGAAAAGCAAAGACGTAAATGGTAGGTGGAGTGTGAGGTTGGAAATCTGAGAAGACTGAGGAAATAGAAAGAGGAAGGGGGAAGTGAGTTCAGAGGGTTCTGGAGCAGAATCCAAGTGTTAACATTCCTGGGGCCTTATTTAGTGCAGCAAATGGAAAAGCACTCCAGTGATGGAGTCAGTCCACCTGGTTGTAACACTTCTCCTCCATTAATAACTGGGTGACCTTGCAGAAGTGATTTAACCTTGTCAAGCCTCAGTTTTCTCATCTGCAAAATGAGGATAGTAACGAGAATTAAAAGAATGATTAAAAATTGACAACAGTGATTGGTTCATGGTAAGAACTCAATAAATACTAGGCATGGCGATGATGATGGTGATAATGATGGTGGTGATGATGACTGTTAAGATGATGGAGATGATGAAGGTGACTGATGGTGATGGTCAAGGGACCTGCCCTCTCCCGAACCCTGGAATGAGCACCATGGCGTTGGGCGGCTGAGTGTGTAGACCCCACAAGAGAGGGGTAATGATGGGAGATAAGAAGGAACCAAGAGAGAAAGAGATTGGAGGCACAGGGAGCTAGTTGGGAGACCTGTGCAATCATTCCCAGTGAGATTCCCTGCCCAGTGCCGTGTCTGAAGTGATCTCTAAATACGCATGAGATTGAATTGTAAATGTGTGTTATATAAAACAATCAAGCTGTGAGGATTCCCAGCTCTACAGTGAACACTTGGGCAAGTGGTTACATAAAATGGAGTAGAGGCTCTGTCAGGAGGAAGAAAGAGCTCTGCAGTCAGGGCAGCAGGTTTGAGGAATGGCTCTGCCCGCAATGGGCAATTCTTTTTCTCTCCAGAGGTTTACAGGAAATGACAGAAAGCGAGAGCTCTCACCCCCAGTTGCTGGTCGCTGGGGCACCAGAATCTGCGAGTTCTCACATCTAAACCTCCCACGCTCACTTTAGGTGAAAAGGGAGTGAGAACAGGAAGTGTCTGTGAGGAGTTTTGGTGTTGTTTTCCTCTTCTGGAAATGGTTTGTGTTGTGTCAAATTACCACACATAGATGACGTGTATGTGTTTATTTCTCTTTTTCTGATTAGAAAAGTAATGCATGCTCATTAGAGAAAATTCGGAAAACACAAAAAGTCAAAAGTCAAGAATAGGGATCACTAATAAGAACATTCTCCAGAAATCACTGCTCCGCTTTTGGGTTTCTTTCTTTCCCTTTCATTCATTTACAATATGCGTATAATACAAACATACATCCACAATGTTACATTTGTATTATATTTTAGACAATTAGATCATATAAATAATTTTATGTCCTATGTCTTACACTGATTGCTGGCATTTTTCTATGTCACGAAATGTTCTTTGAAAATTTTTAATTTACAAACAGTGAAATGACTTTATGGCATACAGTTCTGAGTGTTGGCAAATACAGATTCCTGTCGCCACCACCATAGCCAGTGATCCAGAACAGTCTTGTCACTCCCCTCAAATTCCCTCAGGATGCTCCTTTTCAGTTAGCCCCTCCCCCTAGTCTTAACCCTGAAACCAAAAAGTTCTCCATTCCTATAGTTTCACCTTTTCCAGAATGTCCTGTAAACAGAATTATACGGTATGTAGCCTTCTGGTCTGGCTTCTTTCACTTGGCATGCTGCAACTGAGCCTCACCCACACTGCTGCATTTATCCATAGTTAGTTACGAGTAGTATTTCACTGTATAGATATACCAAGGTTAGTTTATCCATTCACCAGATGAAGGACATTTGGGCTTGTAAACATAACATATGGTAAACATAACTTTTCCTATTTGAATACTATTCCATCCTACAGATATACCAAAACATATGCAAAGAGTTCCCTATTAGTAGAATGCTTAGTTCCCCTTCATTATAAATAACCCTTAAATGGACATCATTATACGTAACTCTTTGCCTACCAAACATGTATGAATACACTTATATAGTATACATATATTTGAAGCTATCAACAAACATGCAGTGTGCCCTGCTGGTTGTATAAGAAAATATAAAAATATATATATATACAATTCTACCAAAATTTTCTTAAAATGTTTGCTTATATAACAAACAGTCTGAGTCTCAATATGTTGTATCATTAGGAAAATAAGAAAATAATAACTAGCTTTAATTCTAATGCAGTAGTTCTTTTTCCCTGTGCTGTACAATAGGTTCTCACTAGTTATCTATTTTATACATAGTGTATATATGTCAGTCAAATTGTTAATGCAGTAGTTTTAACCGGTTAAATAGAACTAGCTTAATTTCTGAAATCCTGACCCTGTATATCATTCAAAACCCATTTCAGGACATTGTTTTCCCAGCAGGAAGCTTCTTTAGACAATGGAGTCACCTGGTGTACACAGAACAAGAAGGATGACTGGGCAAGGGCAGGTTTCAGGACTGCAGGCTGCTTAGTGCAACATAGCTGGGTTTCTAGTTATTACATCTGAGCAACTGAAGCCAAAGCCACTAAGAGAGGAAAGACAAAGCTGGCACTTCGTTCTGCATAAACGGACAGGGCTTCTCTTTGAGTAGATGTTGCTGCCCTGCAAATTAAAAAGGAAATAGAAAAAATGTCAGTATTGGTGGATGACACCTACTTTCTGCACACTGCGGAAAATTTAAATAGTACATGGGACTTCCCTGGCAGTGCGGTGGTTAAGAATCTGCCTGCCAGTGCAGGGAACGCCGGTTTGATCTCTCGTCCTGGAAGATCCCACATGCTGCGGAGCAACTAAGCCCGTGCACCACAACTACTGAGTCCGCATGCCACAACTACTGAAGCCCACGCGCCTAGAGCCCATGCTCTGCAACAAGAGAAGCCACTGCAGTGAGAAGCCCGCGCACTGCAAAAAAGAGTGACCCCGGCTCGCCACAGCTAGAGAAAAGCCCACGCGCAGCAATGAAGACCCACTGCAGCCAAAAATAAATAAATAAATAGATAAATAAAATAAATAGTACAGAAAGTTACAAAGTGAAAAGTAAAAGCTCCTTAGCTTCCCTATTCCCACTTTCCATAGAGAATCATCCTTGATAGTTTTGATTTGTCCTTCCAGGAATGCGATACACACTCTCCCCACACACACACTCCCACGCACACACACACACACAGACTCACATATCCTTTTATCTAAGTACAAGTGGAATCTACAACTTGTTTTTTCACCCAACAGCACATCTTGCACATACTTCCATATCGGTACACGTGGAGTTTATTCATTCTTCCTCATGGGTGAATTCTGATTGTATGGATGTACCATAAAGTTCCCCAAGTTCCCTACTGATGGACATCACATCATCACAGTTTAACTGGTGAGGAAAAATCAGTCATGACATAAAGACACTGAGAGAGGATCTGGCCAAAATAGGGACTCTGGTCATAGCAAATAGGGTCTGACCACCAGATTTTTAAAAACAGAAATTACTGAATTCTTTGAAAGCAATTAAAAAACAAACTTTTAAAATTATGAAACAATCTGAGGTTTTTATTCCCTGGATCCCGACTAGTGGCTGGGGTCCTTGAAAGTTGCTTACTCCATATGAGCGCTATTCGCCCCTTTTTTGCTAAAGGAATCTCGAGCAGCCCACAAATTTGTACTAGGGCTCCTCCTGCTGGACATTTTCTATAATTGCACTTCTAATTCAGTTAATGTTCCAGACAGTTCATTCAAAATTGATTAGTATTTTTGCTGTTAAATAATTAACCAATTAAGACAAAGACAAACTTACTTTTACTTTTTAAGAAAATAAAATAATACAGAACTAAACAGTAATAATGAGTCTCCCTTCGCCTTTTTCCAGTTCTCGCTCCCTTCCTTAGCCATTGGGAGTTTATCTTAGATCTATCATTTACATCTATTATCATGCACAAACAGAATATAGTTTTGTTCCCTTTCACTTTAGATGCATGGGTCCACTTGTCACATTTTAGCTTAAGCTTTTCATGTCACTGTGAGGCTTTGCTTGAGGGTGGTGTTTATGCAGAGAAAAAGCACATTGTTTGCAGTTACTTTGGTTTTAAAAATTAATTCTAACTATTAAATTTATAAATTCAAAAGCTTGACTTTCCCATCCACTTTTCTAGTTAATTTATGAATAGTATTCTTTTAATTTAAAAGCCTAGTCAACTCTGATAATAACTTTTAAGGGGGCTTCACAATTATTCCAATTTCCTGAATATTTTAAACTCAAGTTATTTTAGGTTAAATTATTTTAAACTTACATTTTAACACATTACATTTTCTTTATAAAATATTTTAAATGACTTTAAGTGAGCAAAACCTTCTCGAATACTTAATTCTAGTAAATCTAATAAATGTATAAAATTTAATCTTAATTCTCTTAAACATTCCAGTACTGATTGAAAACTTACTAAAATTCTCTTATAACTTTCAACTAAAACTCCTAAGTCTGAAATAAGTTTTTTTGTTTTTTTTAAATCAGTTATTTAATAGTTACACTTATATTGGAATCACAGGGCTATTCCAAGAGCTATTCTTAAATGATAAACTCTCTAAAATGTTGTAAATAAATTAAAATGATGTAAATAAATTAAATATCAAAAAATACAGATTGTTCCTAAACTTACCACAAAAATAATGCGATTTGGATTCTAAACTTTTGCAGGTTCAAAGTCTTTTACCCCATTATTCCTAAGCAAGTGAAATTTGCCATCCCACTTCTGTGGCCTAGGGCCAGGGCACAGCGGGGGAACACATTTTGGAGAGAGAATTCAGGGCAAGATGGGAAATCTGATGTTTTCCCTTGACCCTGACTGACACAGCGAACCTTATGTCAGTAACATGAGTACGTCTGTTTTCTCATATCCTCACCAATCCTGTAGATTATCCATCCACTGAATTTTTGGCCAATATTATAACCTATAAGCATATAAAGTTGTTTTCTACATGTTTTTCACTTTAATTGTTTGTGAGAATTTTTCCATATTGCTGCATGATTATCAGGATTACGGTTGTTTCACCTTCACCCCCAGCTTTATGGAGATATAACTGACATAAACCACCTACAATTGTTTTTAATGGCTACATTCTATTCCATGTAGTAAGTATAACCCTTTGATGTAACCATTCTCGTACCCTTGAATATTTAGCTCCAGCTCTCAATGTTTGCACTTCTGATACTGCATTAAAAAGAATTGTTTGTGAACATCTGTGAGCATGTAGATTGAATCTATATTTTGAATCATGTCTTTAGAATAGGGTACCTAAAGTCTGACTTAGGTCAAAGATTATGAATATTTTTATAATTCTTGATACATATTATCAAGTTGTTCTCCCGAAGCATTTTAGCAATTTACAATGCCATCAAGCATTGAATAACATCTTTAAAATATTTTTCTGCTGGGATTCCCTGGTGGCGCAGTGGTTGCGGGTCCGCCTGCCGATGCAGGGGACGCGGGTTCGTGCCCCGGTCCGGGAAGATCCCACATGCCACGGAGCGGCTGGGCCCGTGAGCCATGGCCGCTGAGCCTGCGTGTGCGGAGCCTGTGCTCCGCAACAGGAGAGGCCACAACAGTGAGAGGCCCGCGTACCGCAAAAAATATATATATATATTTCTTTCTGCTATTTTTTGTCACGGTATGTTAAAGAAGTTGAGGTGGAAATTGCCCCTTATTGAATGTGTAGTTCATTATTATTAGATCAATAAAATAATGTTTCATATTTGCCACTGATGGTTCCTCTTCTGTAAATTATCTACCAGTATTCTTTGCTAAATCATTTTTAAAGGAGATTAGTAAAATTCCTTCCAAAGTAATGAAAGTGGAGAAAACCTCAGCAAAGCGTGAAAGAGGGTTTTATTCTTGACGTTCAATGGACTTGGGAAAGAACTGTCATAAATAAATCTGTTCAACGGTCACTGAAATAATGCCCAAAGAAGGAAAGAACAGGTCAGGAACTATAAACCTCTTACGTCTCTGCTGTGGTGTGAACGCCAGAAACATCTGGAGGCAGTGTGGTTCAGTGGGAAGAGCAAGGACTTTACACACCGACAGACCTGGGTGCCACTTCTGCCTCTAGCCAGTCCTGAGTGACTTTAAGGGGTCACTTAACCTCTCTGAACCTCAGCATCACTAATGGTGATCAAACTGCCCACCTTCCAAGAATGTGGTTGGATGCAATGAGATGATGACTCCAAAGACCAGGTTGACAGGCTGACATGTGCAAAGTGCTCAGAAAGACCTGAAGACTGGTGAGGAGAGCTGCCCTCATTCACCGTACAGAGCCTGCAGCAGGGGAGGGAAAAGCAGGCACCAGTGCCAGGGTGGCCCCACTTGCCCATTTTGGGAATGGCAGTGTAGGGTGCAACAGGTTTTACAGGAAGGAACTTTACACCATCTGTATCTGCATAAAGTTTAAAGTCTGTTTAAGGAGATAGAGTAAAACCAGAAAGACCTAAGTTACACAGTAACAATAAGGACACTTACCTCTCCAGACCTTATGAGGCCCCCTGCTCACTGGAGAGTCTCTTCTATTAAATCCCCACAACAACTTTATTCCCCTTTTTTCCACCTACATGAGCCACAGCTGGATTCTGTTTCTTACAATCAAAATCTGGTACTTCTACACATGCTGCCCCTAGTCACTTCTTATAGGACAAACTCTCACAGAACCCGTGTCATTCCCTTCAGTTGCCCAGCCCCTTTCAACATCCTTTGTCTCAAATCTATGCCTCCCCAGGGTAGAAAAATCAATCATTTGTTCACTCATTCATTCATTCCTCAGTGCCTACCAGGCTGCAGGCTCCCTCCTAGGTTCTTGAGTCACATTGATCAGCAAACAGAACAAGGAAAAGCCCCTGTCCTCCTGGAGTTGATGTTCTAACAGATGGGAAACAGGTAATAAAAAACAAACTCAACAAGCAAATAAGTCAGAAGATGATAAACAAATACTATAGAAAAGAAAAGTAGAGCAACATGAGGGGGTTTGCAGAGCCAGAGCTGACGGTGCAGGCTGCAGCTTTAAACATGGAGGTCAAGGTTGCCTCAGGGAGCTGAGATGTGAGCAAACACAGTAAGTGAGTGAGTTGGCCACATAGGGAAGGACTTCCGGGCAGAGAAAACAGCGACCAAGGCCCTGTAGTGGGAATGTGCTGTCAAGTCCCAGGAGGTCACTGTGGCTGAGGCCCAGTGAGGGAAGGGGAGGAAGAAAAAAGTCAGAGAGAAGTGGGGCTGGGGGTCCTGGGAAGGCTGTTTGGCATTAACTCGGAGTGATGTGGGACTCACTGCGGGGCTGTGAGCAGATGAGTGACATGACTGAATTTTAAAGGACTATTCCTTATACTATGTGCATGTTTGAAATTTCCCTAATAAACAATAAAAATAAAAGGCTAACTTCTTAGTAGCTGGGTTTCAAAGAGGCCCAGTGGCTCAGACCAGGCTGGTCACAGTAGATGATGGGATTTTCCATTAATTTTGTAAGTTGAATCAACAGGATTTTTTGCTGAAGGGTGAAAGAAGGGAAGGCATCAAGAATGGCGCTAAGATTTTAGGAACAGGCATTTGGAGATTTTTGGAAAGGTGGGTTGTTACCATCAATTGAGACAGGGATGTATGGGTAGACCAACCGAGGGGTGTATTAGTTTCCCGTTGCTGCTGTAATCAACTCAGTGGCTCAAAACACCACAGTTTTATTTATTCTCTTACAGTTCTGGAGGTCAAGAGTCTGAAACCAGTTTCCCGGGTTAGTCGAGGTGTCAGTGGGGCTGCTTCCTTTTGGAAAATCTCCTAAGGGGAGACTCTGTGTCCTTGACCTTTATCTACCTTCAAAGTATATCATTCTAATCTCTGCTTCCATCACCACACTGCCTTCCCCTCCTCTTGAACCAAATCTCCCTCTGCCTTGTTCTTATGAGGACACTTACAGTACATGCAGGGCCTACCAGCATAGTCCAGAATAATCTCCCCACCTCAAGATCGTTAACTTCATCATATCTGCAAAGCCCCTTGTGTAATATAAAGTAAAATCCACTCATTCCAGGAATAAGGACCTGCGTATCTTTGGATGCCATGACTCAGCCTACCACCCTGGGTAAATTCAGTCCGGTTTGGGATGTGTTGCATCTGAAATATCTATTAGACATCAGAGTAAACTGCTGAATATACAAGTGTGGCACTCAGTACAGGGCCTGGACTATAGAAATACTCATTTTGGAGTCACCAGCATACAGATGAGATTTAAAGCCGTGAGGCTGGATTTAAAGCAGAGATTCAATTTCCCAGCCTCCCTGGAGTTAGATCACAAACACGTGCCCAAAACTCTGCCAACCAGATGTACCCACAACTGGGTATAGCTGTGGCCAGAGTAGATTAAAACAGCAGGTGCCACCGAGGGTTCATTGTAGCTGGGGGTGCCCTGGCACCAG
Organism: Neophocaena asiaeorientalis asiaeorientalis; assembly: GCF_003031525.2. Classification (NCBI taxonomy): domain Eukaryota; kingdom Metazoa; phylum Chordata; class Mammalia; order Artiodactyla; family Phocoenidae; genus Neophocaena; species Neophocaena asiaeorientalis. The sequence continues at coordinate 5,866,497 of NW_020172818.1, forward strand.
CTCTCCGAGGCAGCCGTGGCAGACATTCTAGAAGGAGCATCCAGGCACGAGCATCATAGGAAATCCCCGCGGTGTCCGTGCCCAGCAGGCTGCAGGCGGATCCCCCCTAGGGCAGTTCTGGGTGGGACTTTGGCATAGCCTCCAGCCCTGCTTCTCTGGCTCTCCCAGGAAGACTCTGAGTGACCCAATATCCTTCAACACATCCCATTTCTGCTGAGCTACCTGGATCTGGTGTGCGATGCTTTGCGATTATGAGTTTCGACCAATGTGCTCCTTACTTGAACTTTAGGAACCTGAAGCCTGCGCCTGGGTCCAGGCTCCGGGGAGTCTTTCTAGTATCCTGTCTAGGAGGGAGGTTGGGCGCCGTCTTCACAACAAACCCATGTGGCAATTTCCATTATTTCAGTTTTGTAGATGAGAAAAATGTCAAATTCAGGTCATCTGACTCCAACTGCATTGCTCTCACCATGGCCAGAAGGGTCAGTGTCCACAGGACTGTGGGCAGGAAAGCACAGGGTGTCTTCAGGGAAGTGGATCCGAGCCTGCAGTGAAAGTTTCTAGTGGGGCGCAGTGGGTGGTGTGTTTAGAAGGAGGTTCTTATAACCAGGAAGGCCAGGCCAGAAGTTTAGACTCGGTAGCAGGGAACGTTGAAGGTTTCTGAGCAGAAGGGACAGGAGAGTGGATTTCATTCTCAGGTGAGGAAAGTGAAGACCCAGGTACACAGACTGTTCTTTACTTCCTGTGAGAGGACTCAAAAACATGCGTGCCTAATTCACAGACAGTGAACAGCAGAGAGTGGGAGAGGACTTAACCTCGCCAGCCACCCTGGGACACATGCTGGTGTTGGTTGGATCTCTTATCCCAATTTCTAGTCAAAAGAGCCTAACAGTCACAAGGGTGAATTCTGGAAACCTCATAGACTCGCTTCAGACCCACTCACTGGCTGGGTAGTCTTTTCTTGGGCAAATCCTTCATTATCTTCCCTAAGCCAGAGTTTCTACACCCCTGAAATGAGGGTAACAGAACCTATCCGTATCGGTTCAGATATAGGTTTGGTTGCTGTTGAAAGGACCCCAAATCCCAGGGGCTTAGACAAGACAGATGTTTGTCTCTCTCTAACTGTGCAGGCTGATGCTGTGTTTCCATGGTAGGGGGCACCCAGCCTCCGTCTATGGCATGCTCTGCCATGCCCAGCAAAGGTGGCTCATCACCACACCTTCTGGGTCCATACACCAGCCAACAAAGGGGGAGGGAATGAATGTTCTTTCCTTTCAAGTCACCCACATCACTCGGCCACAGAGGAAAGAGAGGCTGGGAAGTACAGTTGTTATTCTTGGCAACCATGAGGCCAACTAACATTCAAGGGTTCTATTACTAAATGAAGATGGGAAGAAGAGCTATATGGGGATGATGAGCCGTCTCTCTGCCTGTCTGTTTGTCTGTCTGTCTGTCTTTCTCTCCCCTCTCTGTGTCTATCTAATGGACTAGTTAGAAGGATGAACAGAATGTTCTATGCAATGCACACAGTACAGCCCCTGGCATACAGCTGATGTCCAGCCCAGATTAGTTCTCTTCTCCTTCTAGATGGAAAAATGGATCCTACAGACATGTATGGAGCACCTACTCTGTGCAATTGTGATGAGGCGCACAAAGAGGAAGTTCATGCAATCTCTAAGTCGAGTGTTGGAGACAGATGGTGAGGAATGAATTACAACATGACTGGAGAGAGGGAAGTGCTGTAGTTGGGTTGTGCACAAAGTCAATGGAGCACAGAGAAGGGAGTTCTTACATCCACCTACAGAATTAGGAAAGCCTTACAGACAAAGGCACATTTGGAGTTGGGTCCTTAAAGGTACATACAATTTTAGCCGATAGGAAAGGAAGGGAAGAGAACTCAGGTGTTGGCATAAGAAATCTTCCTGCCAACACAAATCAAAACAACAATAAAGGGCTTCCCTGGTGGCGCAGTGGTTGAGAGTCCGCCTGCCGATGCAGGGGACGCGGGTTCGTGACCCAGTCTGGGAAGATCCCATGTGCCGCGGAGCGGCTAGGCCCGTGCGCCATGGCCGCTGAGCCTGCGAGTCCGGAGCCTGTGCTCCGCAACGGGAGAGGCCACAACAGTGAGATGCCCGTGTACTGCAAAAAAAAAAAAAAAAAAAAAAAAAAAAAAAAAAAAGAACAACAATAAAGCATCATGTTTTATCCAGAAGACTGACTAAAATTAGGTATAGATACAGGTACAAGTACAGATAATACCCAGGGTTAGTGAAGAAGGGGAGAAAGGGGCACCTGTCACATACTGTTGGTGGGAGCGCACACTGGGGCAGCTTTGTTGAAACATATCAAAATTCAAACTAAAAAGACATCCTTTGACCCAGCAACTCCCTTTCTGGTAATCTTTCCTACGCAGACGCTTGAACAAGAGCTCAAGGTATGCAATCAAGGATTATATTTCAGCATTGTTTATAATAATAAACAACTACAACCACAACCTACAATGAAGTCAGCCTATGACTGAAAAATGGTTAAATAAATGGCGAGTGGCCATCCTACAGAATACTCCGCAGCCACTAAAACACGGAGTCAGAAAGTACGCACAGACAGAAAAGGATGACGTCCTTATATCGTTAAGTGAAAAAGGGCCACAGCAGAACAGTCTGTCCAGCATGACTGCTCTTTGTACAAAAACAGAGGCAAGTAAATAAATGAAAATAAGACCAAACCAAAAACAAACAGATGAACAAACTTACATCTCTGCCTGGTAACATATGTGTATGTGTGTGTACTGGGATGTATGGGAGAGATGGACCAAAATGTTAAAGAAATTACTTTGAGGAAATGGAAGTAGAGGGAAAAGCCTTCATCTTATTCACTATTGATGATAGCTAAATACTGGAAACAATCTAAATGTCCACCTATGGGCAATGGGTTAAATAAATCATGATGTGCGCACACAACAGAACACCACAGATAGGAAAACAACACCAAGACACTCTTATGCGAAAAAAGCACGTTGCAGAATCCTATGTATGCTATCATTTATACTAATAGTATAGGGCTTCCCTGGTGGCACAGTGGTTAAGAATACACCTGCCAATGCAGGGGACACGGGTTCGATCCCTGGCCCGGGAAGATCCCACATGCTGCGGAGCAACTAAGCCCATGCGCCACAACTACTGAGCCTGCGCTCTAGAGCCCGTACTCTAGAGCCCGTGCTCTGCAACAAGAGAAGACACGACGATGAGAAGCCCATGCACCGCAACGAAGAGTAGCCCCCGCTTGCCTCAACTAGAAAAAGCCCATGCACAGCAATGAAGACCCAACACAGCCAAAAATAAAAGCAAATAAATTAATTAATTTTAAAAAAATATATACATTAGGATTGAGAAATGTAAACTTTACCACTTAAATGGAGTCAGGAGGTCAGAAGGGGGAGCTCTCATGCAGTGCCACTCATCAACTATAGGAAGAATTGTTGATTACAGGCCCCAACAGAATCATCCACAGGAGCAATCATCAATCATCAACAGGCCACAGCAGGAGAGATGTGCACTGCATCTTCCGTAAGAAATCGACTACCCCAGCAACTCAGCCAATGAGAAACTGTCATCACCTTGAATTCTCACTTTTCTCTGACGGACTTTCATTCAAAACACCCCCTCCCAACTTCCTCCTTTTTCTCTATAAAATAAAGTTCCTCTCTTTCATTTATTGGACTTGTCTATGGCTTTTGCTATAGCCTGCTTGTCCCGAACTGCAGTTCCTCTGCTATTCCCAAATAAACCCATTTTGCTGGTAAAATAACTGTCATCTCTAAGGGCAACAGAAATAAGTTTTAATAGGTCCTCCTGCCACCCCATTCCCAGCCTTTGTGCTGAAGCTGAGGCATCAGGGCAGCCTCTGCTCTGTGGTACATGGCAGGGGTTCATTCAGCTCAGCTGCACAGATGTTCAGCAAACCTGCACCAACCCAGCAGCTCAGATATGGAGAGAAGTGCAGTGCAGAAGTACCAGTCTTACTCTGCAGCCAGACGTTTTAGGGGGTGGGTGTAAAATGATAGTGCAATCCACCAGCATTCTATAAAGAGTACGGACTGATTATTTTGGGGAAGCACGGAAGTTGGGTTAAGACATTCACTTACGAATTTAAGGCACAGTCAGGATGAGTGCTGTGTTGCACACACTTTAAGAGCTTCACTGGTCTATAAAATGAAAAGAAGTAATATTTAAGGGATTATTTAAATGACTTTCATTCATCAGACATTTATGGGGGGGCCTGCAAGGTACTGGAGATACAAAATCTTTGACCTCGAAGAACATAGTTTCTTTTTCAAAATATTAGCCAGCATTTATTGAGCACTTACTATGTACCAAGAAATCTGATTACATATTTTACATAGATTATGTCATTTAATCCTCACAACAGCCAAACAAAGCAGGTACTATTATCATCTCCAATCTACAGTTGAGAAAGCTGTCCAGAGGAACTTGCCCAAGTTCTCGCAGTAGCAAGCTGTGGAGCTGGACTTGAACCTCCACTCCAGAGCCCCAGCATGGAACCACTTCTGTAAGGATGTATGATTTTGCTTGGAAAAACCTCTTGATAAGAATTTTGGGCAGGTTGGACTCGAAGCACACAGGTGATGGCTGGTGCCCAGGCTTCAGTGAAGAAAGTTAAATTGCTCTGAACAGTAGAGGTAGAAGATATGGGGTCCAGGCAGCCAGGAGGGAAGGGAAAGCAGCAGTGAAGACAGGATCCAGGTAACAGTGGGAGGAAGGCCAAGGAAGGATCTCTGGGTAGGGGGACCAGAGAGGACTCTGGAAGAACAGGAAACAGGTTTGGTCTATGGCACGCTATGTGACCCCTCCGTAGGACTCCCTACTTCTCAGTCTACACTATTCAGATTTTGTGTGTGTGTGTGTGTTACCGGGCCTCTCACTGTTGTGGCCTCTCCCATTGCGGAGCACAGGCTCTGGACGCGCAGGCTCAGCAGCTATGGCTCACGGGCACAGCCACTCCACAGCATGTGGGATCTTCCCGGACCAGGGCTCAAACCCGTGTCCCCTGCATTGGCAGGCGGACTCTCAACCACTGCGCCACCAGGGAAGCCCTATTCAGATATTTTTTACAAGAGTAGTTTGTTATTGCTGTGTTACGTCCCCCCAAAAAGATGCATTGAGTTTCACTGAGTCTGGATCAATACAGCGCTAAGCAGAAAACAATCAAGAGACAAGAGAGGCTTTGAAGAAAGACATCGCCAAAATTTGCAGGAATCCTGGGGAGAACTTTCAACTGCCACAGGACAGAGGTCAATGTCACCTGAATTTTGAGAGGCACCTGGCTTGGGTTTGATTTTTTAACCTTGTTCGCTCTCCCATGTTAAGCCTGTTGTTATCACCTCTGGGCTCCCAGGAGCAATAAAAACCCTACCTTAACACAGAGAAAGCCTACGAGCAGTACAAAAATGGGAGCTGGGAGGCTGAGCCAGGCAAGGGAGGAGCCCTGAAACCAGCTTTGGTGGGGTAAACTCGAGCCAGTAAAAGCAGGCTGAGACCCTGAGGCTCACAGCCGTGAGTCAGGAATGAGACCCTGGCTGGGCTCCCACACTTGACCTGATGACTTATAAAAAGACAGCCTCCTCGGGGGAGGTCCTGGACCAAAGCAAAGGGGTCATAACTGTGGAATTTTTAGCCATATTTTTCTCTATCATTGAGCTGTTTTAGAATAAGAATTACCTTTTATTTAATTTACTAAAATCTGATGACTTGATTAAGAATTAGAGTTCTATAGTAGAAAGAAAAGAGGAATCTTCAGGGCCACACAATACTGGGTTCAAAATTCAGCTCTGTCACCGAGTGGGAACCTTTGGGAACTTGCTCAACCTCTCTTAACACTCAATTTACCCCTCCATGAAAAGCGGATATTTATATAAACCTTAAAAACAGACAAAACTAGGGCTTCCCTGGTGGCACAGTGGTTAAGAATCCACCTGCCAATGCAGGGGACATGGGCTCAAGTCCTGGTCTGGGAAGATCCCACATGCTGCAGAGCAACTAAGCCCGTGAGCCACAACTACTGAGCCTGCACTCTAGAGCCTGCGAGCCACAACTACTGAGCCCGCGTGCCACAACTACTGAAGCCCGCACACCTAGAGCCCATGCTCCACAACAAGAGAAGCCCCCGCGGTAAGAAGCCTGCGCACCACAACAAAGAATAGCTCTCGCTTGCCTCAACTAGAGGAAGCCTGCGCATAGCAACGAAGACTCAACATAGCCCAAAGTAAATAAAAATAAAATTAAAAAAAAACAGATAAAACTAACCTATGCTCTTACAAGTCTAGAGAGTGGTTACTACTGTGGGCAGGCGGGGACCCTGAAAGGGAAGCCAAGGGGAGACTAGGGGTGCTGGTTGTGCTCTGTTTCTTGATCTACATGCTGGGTACATGTGTATGTTGAACTTGTGAAAATTCATCCACCTGTATACTTACGGTTTCTGCACACAGATTATATTTCCAAAAAAGAGTATGTGCTTCACTTTGTTTTCAAAAGAGGGTGATAACAACACCTAACTTGAGAGATTCCTGAGAGCATTAGCAATAATAGATGAGTAAAATGGTACAGCTTCAAGCTGTGGAAGAAGAACAGCTTTGAGGGGCTTGTTCTCCTGGGGAGTCCAGAGTAGGGGGAGACCCATACTTCCAGGGGCTTTGCTCAGGTGGGACAGTTACCAGGTCCATAGAACTTTTGAGACAGCAGAGGGCAACAGGGCTGCCTGGACGGTCACGGGCACTGGCAAAGACTGCAGATGTAATGGGCACCCTGCCATACCCACAAACGTTCGGGAAAGCCACTAAGTCCTTGCAGTGTTGGACTCCAGCCCCTAAGGAGACAAACAGGCCTGCAGACTCAGGTGCCGACACAGAGAGAAGAAGGAAGCAGCAAGGTGAGTAATTCCCAGTCCAGGGGAGGGCTTTCAACCGTTGCAGGGTTTGAGCCAAATTTACCTACATTTCCAAGTATCAGGAATGCCCTGAAACGATCTCTGATTATACGTATATAAAGTGCCTGTCCCATAACGTGCTCAATAAATGGTAGCTATGGTGATTTTCCTGTTGGTCCACAGTCACCATGCATCTCTCTGTAAGTATCTCAAACTCCACCTTAGCACATGTCATGTGCAGTGTGGCATCCAGAGATGCAGGGGCCACAGTCCCTGTTCTCAGGTGACGCACATGCAGTAAGCGAGTGAAGAGAAAACTAGACATACACAAATGACAAAGGGCTGCTGTCTGTCCTTTAGCGTCATTAAAAAGGACTCTGGACAGAAGTGGGCGGGGGCCAGGCGGAACCCTGGCCAGAAGGCCCTCCCAGCCCCCACACCCAGTGACAACCCAGAAGGCACAGTTCCGTGGCCTTTGGAGCTGATCTCTGAAAAACCTTTTCGGCAGCCCTCTGCTCCTCCTTTGAATATATACACTGACTATAATATGCCACCTACGTGTAGTCATTGATACAGCTATACTGGAAACCCATTTTCTCCAGTCTCTCTTCCAGGATTTTCACACTGCCTTCTCCACAGGATTCCCTGAAACACAAAAACATAAAAACTATCAAAATAGAAGGAGAAGAGGATGGGGGGAGCTGTTTCTGTGTTAATCAAAAACTATTTTGACCGTGTGCTCCCTAGATGTTCTCCTCTCTGGAGAAATATGTGGCAAATTCTCTGGACCCAAAAAGGCTGCCAGCAGTCAAGCCGCGGGTGCCCAGGACGGGGTGCTCTGAGCCTTCAAACCTGCCTGAAGTTTTGCAAGTCACACGCCTTCGGAGGGCTTCTGCCCTCCGGCGCATGCGCGGTGCTCCACAGGGCTCATCATAGCCCCACCCGCCAACGCCAACGCAGCGCTGTGCTTGTGCGCCGAGCCTGGCCAAAGGTGAGTGCCTGCCTGTTCAACCCAGAGTGTATTAAGTTAAGCTTCAAACGGAAACAAAAACATACATGTCAAAAAATACTAGAAAACGCAAATAAACAAAAGGGAAAAAAACCCAAATCTCATATCACTAGAGATAACTGCTGCTAACACTTTGGTGTACGTCATTCTAGACTTTTACAGTACGTTTATTCCCACAAGACTTTTAAAATATTACAATGTGATTCTGTTGCCCAACGCATTTTGTAATATGCATTTGCCCATGTCTGTGTCTATACATATATACCTCTCTACCATTATTCTTCATTCCTGCCTGGTCTACCTTACATAATCAGAACACAATTCATAAAAGCAGTCGCCTCTTGTTAAAGACCAAGGTTCATTCCTATATTGCAATGTCATTGACACTACAAAAAAACCTTGTTGAAGTTTCATTTTCATACACATGCTTAATTATTTGTTTCCTTAGCATACATTCCTGAAAGTAGGTTTTCTGTCACTGAGGTTTTGAATGCATTTTCAGGCTCTTGATGGCACTGCCACACTGAACCCCACGTTGACCACCCCAACAGAGTATAAGATGTCTATCTCCCCACATTCTCATCAACAAGGATTCTTGCCCTCTCGACGGTCAGAGTTAAGCAGGGGGATTGATAAAGGCAAAGAGAGGTGGGTACAGCACTGCCAGCTGTGATGAGTAGGTATGTTATTCACGTTGCAGACAGGATCCGGCCTCAGTTTACCTGGAGTGGGAAGGTGAACAGCCTCCCCACTATAAAATTAACAGAGAGGGAGTGTACAGGGAGGAAATGAGCCATTGGAGGAAGTTTTCACAGAAGTGGAATTCTAGGCATTACGGGAATGAAGAGGGTAAGGTGTTGAGTGACATCATGTTTTAGAATCTTGCCAAAATCTCTATGTCCTTCTCTGGGCCAAGTTCACTACTTAGAACTTTTTGGTAAGCAATGACATGGAGGTTTCAGGACACCTAGACACAGAGCTCAGTCAATGGGTTATTTAACCTATTTTTTTTTAATAAAAGCAATCAAAGCAGTGCTAAACACAATTAGCTATCAGCCATGTGATTTTTCACTCTCTATGATTTTTGCCCCTAAAATCTGAGCAGTTTGGGACCTCCATTTTCTTAGCTCATGACCTGCACCTCCATCCTGTGGCACAGATGTGGACAACCAGGTGTTCTTACCCCTTTATTATCTCTCCTGACACAGGAATAATGTGCTGAGATGACAATGAATTGCAATTTCCTTATCTCATTAAAAACAGATTCAAAGAAAACAAAAATAAACAAATGTGACCTAATGAAACTTAAAAGCTTTTGCACAGCAAAGGAAACCATAAGCAAGACAAAAAGACAACCCTCAGAATGGGAGAAAATATTTGCAAACGAAGCAACTACAAAGGATTAATCTCCAAAATATACAAGCAGCTCATGCAGCTCAATATCAAAAAAAAACAAAAAAAAAAAAGTCTAAAAATGGGCAGAAGACCTAAATAGACATTTCTCCAAAGAAGATATACAGATTGCCAACAAACACATGAAAGGATGCTCAACATCACTAATCATTAGAGAAATGCAAATCAAAACTACAATGAGATATCATTCTCACACTGGTCAGAATGGCCATCATCAAAATATCTAGAAACAATAAATGCTGGAGTGGGTGTTGAGAAAAGTGAACCCTCTTGCACTTTGGTGGGAATGTAAATTGATACAGCCACTATGGAGACCAGTATGGAGGTTCCTTAAAAAGCTAAAAGTAAGGCTTTCTTGGTGGCGCAGTGGTTGAGAGTCCCCCTGCCGATGCAGGGGACACGGGTTCGTGCCCTGGTCTGGGAAGATCCCACATGGCGCGGAGCGGCTAGGCCCATGAGCCATGGCCGCTGAGCCTGCGCGTCCGGAGCCTGTGCTCCGCAACAGGAGAGGCCACAGCAGTGAGAGGCCCGCGTACCACAAAAAAAAAGCTAAAAATAGAACTACCACATGACCCAGCAATCCCACCACTGGGCATATACCCTGAGAAAACCATAATTCAAAAAGAGTCATGTACCACAATGTTCACTGCAGCACTATTTACAATAGCCAGGACATAGAAGCAACCTAAGTGTCCATCAACATTTGAATGGATAAAGAAGATGTGGCACATATATACAATGGAATATTACTCAGCCATAAAAAGAAACGAAATTGAGTTATTTGTAGTGAGGTGGATGGACCTAGAGTCTGTCATACAGAGTGAAGTAAGTCAGAAAGAGAAAAACAAGTACCGTATGTAAACATGTATGTATAGAACCTAAAAAAAAATGGTTCTGAAGAACATAGGGGCAGGACAGGAATAAAGATGCAGATGTAGAGAATGGACTTGAGGACATGGGGAGAGGGAAGGATGAGCTGGGATGAAGTGAGAGAGTGGCATGGACATATATACACTACCAAATGTCAAATAGATAGCTAGTGGGAAGCAGCCACATAGCACAGGGATATCAGCTCCATGCTTTGTGACCTCCTAAGGGGGTGGAATAGGGAGGGTGGGAGGGAGACGCAAGAGGCGAAGGGATATGGGGATATATGTATATGTATAGCTGATTCACTTTGCTATACAGCAGAAACTAACACAACAATGTAAAGAAATTATACTCCAATAAAGATGTTTTTTAAAAAAAAAGATTCAAAGGACAATCTTTCTCTGATAGATACATTAAAACAACAAGCAAGCATAATATCTAGACAAAAAGCAACTTCTCACAGAAACAAGAAAAACAATACACATTGTTTTTCATGCAACAATAGGTATAAGTTGTCTTCTGGGAAGAGAAGAGCAGATTCTGGTATGACTATGTAATAAGTCATTTGCAAATTTAATCTTCTGCCCAAGAGAAAAAAAATATCACTCATTATATGGTGAGTCTTAGGGGGTCCTGGCGGCCTGAAATGGGGAATTTGCTAAGATTCTTCCAGAACATTCTTTCAATAACATATCCACTCAATGCTTTCCCCAATGTAGCTTCAATGCTCTGAAGGACAGGGCCCCAGCTGCTTCTGAAGCACCATCACGGCTGCACAGCTTTTACCAGGCTTGGCCTTATTGGCTTGTCTCTGAGCCAACTGGGTTTACGTTTTTTATCTTTAGTTTTGCCAGCACTGCCCTTTGTTGATGAGAAGGATGAGTTCAAGTTTGCACTGATATCTGAGTTGATATAACCACTTGAGTTAGTGGCTTCCGAGAAAAATATGGATCATAAAAGTTTCCTTAGCCAGTTATCTGAGACCCAGCTGCGAAACTGGTTGTTCTCTGAGAAGAGAGTCTTCGTTACATGGTCCATGAGTCCATTCTGTGAACTCCCAGTGAGGCTTTTGAGCTTTAAATGACCAGGGAGAAAAACTGGCTTTGACCTACACAAATGACCTACTCAGAAAGGCTGAGAGGAGTATCTGGATAAAGGAGGTTTTCTCTCTGGGCTCAGGACTGACTCATGGCATTTCCAGAAAGTCAAGCCTTTGCCTTTCTCTGCCTACCACATTAGAAACAGAGAAGACTGTTGATTCCCCAGAAATGTAAATGTAAATCAGACTGGATCATATTACATCCAAGAAAAGCAGGTTTGCACAAAGATCATTACCAGTAGCACCATAACTTACACATTGGGTCCCCCGATTTCATGCATAACCCAGATCTCAATGCGTGTGATTTTATCCTTCTGTAAGTGGGGAATTTCAAAATCTGCAAAAAACCTAAGAAACAAGAAAGACATTTCTTAAAGTCCTAAAGCAATATGATACTGTTCCCATATCAATGTTAGTTGACTTACACATTACTCCTGTTTTAAAGCTTTGCGGGGGGCACTTTTTAGCTTTAATTTTTAGGTTACTTATCTCATTCAGGCATTCATCAGCTGTTAGTTTTATAAATGTATGGACATAGTTCTGATCTCCAGGTCATTCAATTGTTTTTCTCTACCTGATCTTACAGAAGCAAGCATTAGACTGAGGATGTGAATGACTCTCTTAAGCCTCCATTAAAAACAACTAAAAACACATTTTGGCATCTTTGTCTTACATGTTGGTGGCTGCATTCTTACCCTTTTACAGGATAGGCTCCTGTTGGCTCTGAACCATTCAGCATGACATAGATCACCCCAGAACTATCCTTTGCATACTGCAAAAAGAAACAAGCATTTTGAGTAAGCTGTCATTTTTAAGCTATGAAATGGTCAATTGTTTTTTTTTTTTTTTTTTTTTTTTTTTTTTTTTTTTTGCGGTACGCGGGCCTCTCACTGTTGTGGCCTCTCCCATTGCGGCGCACAGGCTCCGGACACGCAGGCTCAGCGGCCATGGCTCACGGGCGCAGCCGCTCCGTGTCATGTGGGATCTTCCCAGACTGGGGCACGAACCCATGTCGCCTGCATTGGCAGGCGGACTCTCAACCACTGCGCCACCAGGGAAGCCCGGTCAATTGTTTTTTAAATTGACAATTTTCAATACTGGCAAGGATGGGATAAATTTGGTATTTCATAGAGCCAGAGGGATGCAAACTGGCATATCTTGGAAAGCAAACTGCTTTGAAATGTCAAAAACGCAGTAATTCCATGCCTGGGAATCTACCATTATAAAATAATGCAAACTAGTATCAGATTCCAGCATTGTTTCAGCTGGTGTACACTAACTTATGCTGGCATTACAAGCAACCTCAAAATCACAGTGGCTTTAAACAAGAAAGATTTTATTTCATGCACACACTACATGTTTATCACAAGTGTTTGGATTTGGGGTTTGGGTTTTGCTCCATATGTCCTTGCTCTGGGACTCAAGCTGATGCAGTCTCCACAACTGCAGAGTCACTGGTTATCAGAAAAGGGAGAAGAAAGTGGCAAATCACAGACCAGTTCTTAAAGGCTTCCACCCAGATGCCACACAGTCATTCCTACTCACATCCTATTGGCCAGCATAAGTCACATGTAAGTAACTTCAAGAGACAGAATGAGTGCAAACCACAGGCTCAGAAGATGAGCCAGAAATACTTGGTAAACAGCACGAAGGATCACCTGGTGCACAGAGATGTGCACAAAGATGTATATCGCAACATGGTTTGTAACCAGTCTAAAACAGTCAACAACAGGGAAGGATAAGTCAATTATGGCCCTTTCGTGTCTGAAATATTACCCAGCCGTTAATAAAAGTCTACAAAAGATATGCAATAACGTAGAAAGTGCTTACATTCAAAGCAAAAAGCAAGACTAGGTGGACAGAGCATGTGCTCCACTCTGTTAAAAATAAATAGGCAGGGCTTCCCTGATGGCGCAGTGGTTGAGAGTCCGCCTGCCGATGCAGGGGACACGGGTTCGTGCCCCGGTCCGGGAGGATCCCACATGCCACGGAGCGGCTGGGCCCGTGAGCCATGGCCGCTGAGCCTGCACGTCCGGAGCCTGTGCTCCGCAACGGGAGAGGCCACAACAGTGAGAGGCCCGAGTACAGCAAAAAAATAAATAAAATAAAATAAAATAAAATAAATAAATAGGCAGAAGTCTGGGAATATTAGTCAATATTCTCTGGACCTGTCTGTCCCTGAGATTCCCAAGGGACAGACAGGTCCAGAGAAGTTCCCAAATCTCCAGTTGAGAACACTACTGGAGCATATAATTTCCCTGATAAAACGTTTATTCTAGTGTGAAGCCGGGTGCGGGGGACGGCAGGGGGTATCACGCAGCTCTGTGACACATGCCCAGCAGAGCCACGCCGAATGCCAGCCGCAACAAAGCAACAATGTACTCCGTGCCACGCCTGTCTCAGATTGCTTCCAAGTAGGCTAACAGTCTCAGTTAAATCTGCAAATGTCAAGGTCTGATGACCACTATTTGCCCTTAGGTAGCATGAATATGGATTATTAGTTTTCTTATTTATACTTTCTATAATTTGTCATTCTCTATCCTGAGCAGTTATTACATTGATGATAAAATCTTTTTTTCATAAAAAACATGCGTGCAGATACAGTGAGGCTCTATGAAGTCATGGTCGAAAATGTAGTTTCTGGCTGCTGCACTTAGTAGCTGGGTAATAAGTCTGATCAAGTTTCTTGGCCTCTCTGTGCCTCATTTTTCCTATCTGTAAAACAAGGGTAATGAGAGTCCCTACCCCATAGGATTGTAAAGATCAAATCACTTAAAATAATACTTAACATTTATTGAATACCTATTTGCTATAGTTCAGACCCTCTCCTCGTCACTATACTAGACTACCTCTCGTCATGTTCAGACCATCCAGCGTATTCTAAGGGCTCATAAAATGTGAGCATGATTATTAGATTCCCATTCTAGAGTTGAAGGAAGTATAAGATGGTGGCTTCCGGCACACTTTGAAGTTGGGCAGATCTGCTGGGGAGAATACGGTTTGTTTTTTTTTAACATATAATGTTGACATCACCCCCAAGTTGTCGTTATGATCCCACGTTCAAGTGATGATGCATCCACCACCTCCCACTCCTCACTGAGGGGCTCAGGCAGCTCACTGCCAGCTGCCTGGAGCCTGCACTACAAGCAGAAGCTGTGGGGAGCGGGCATGGACGGAGGGCTCCGACCGGAGCTGGCAGGAGAGCACAGGAATAAGAATGCTTCTGTCTGGAGCGGGCCCTCTGCTTAGATCCAAACTGCAGCTGTGGTGGAGGATTGGACCAAAGTCTCGCTCACCCTGATTAACAGTGGACCCAGTGGACACCTGGTGATCCAGAGCAGGAAGTAGGACCAGAAGAGACACAGAGAGCCCTGAAAGGAGCTTGGTGGCCGTGGGTAGAAGGACCTGACATCCACCAGCCTCCTCGTCAATACAGCTAACAGTTAATAGTTGACTGCTTTGCTCAATACTTGAGCTAAGGACTGCACCCTCTTTATTTGGAATCTTTGGTCTAACACTGGTGACAGAAAATGTAAGCTGTAGTCACTGGCATGTTATAGCTACTGATAGCTATCATCAACTCTGGTGACAATATCCTCTGAGAAACAGACCCACATTTAGGGGACCATTTCTTTGTCTCCAGCTTATCCCTGGTCTCCTATTGCCTCCTCTTCAGTTCATATCAACCTTGTGCACATCTCTGACGCCCACATCTAGATCTTAGGGGTCCCAGGATCTCCTATAAAGCAGGGGTTACCCCACTTCACACCTCAATCAAAATCACATTGATTTGAACTACTAACAACAACCACAACACCAGAGTAATAATCACTGTTTAACACCTTCTTCTGGAGCTAACATTCAGAATTTTTTCTCTGTACCAGGCATTGCGTTAAGCATTTTAGCTTCTTAAATCCTCACCCCTTTATGGAGCAGAGAGCGTGAATCAGAATGTTGCAAAGGTAGAAACTGAGACTCAGAGAAGTTTAGTAATGACCCAATGGCCCAGCCTCTGAACCCTTCTGTCCCCTGTTCACAGATCCCACACCTGCTCAGTCACCCAGCCAGCCATCCCATGATTACCTGGATGGATGCACTTTTCCAGTAAGAATCCACAGGATTGTTTTCACAATCTTCAGATGTAGGGCAGGATTGGTAGTCGAGTCCTACAGGGAAAACAGACAAACACATTTTATTTCAAAGATTGTATCAAGGAAGAATTAATTGAAAATATTTGCTGGCTCCGCAAAATATACTGAAACTCACTCTACATAATGTGTATGGGCTTAACATTCATAGCTCTGCCCACAGACATTTGTCATTGTGCTCGGCACAAATGTGAGGAAAGCAGAGAACTAAACAGCTGGGTTAATTCTCTACTGGAGCTCTAGCA